>NC_041390.1:96993682-97075611 GCF_002162155.2 Triticum dicoccoides
GCCTCTGCTCCTCGCGACGTCGCGCGCGCACGCCCCTGCCAGGCTTCGACCTGCACCTGCTCGAGGCCCTGCTGCCTCCGCCGCCTGCCCATGCCGTCGCCGCTCCGTTGTGCTCTCCCACAGTGTCGCCCGACCACTTCTCCTCTCTCCTTCCCTTGCACGCCCGTGCTGCGCCCCACCTTGTCCAGCCTACCTCACCGCCATCGGCCGGACCGGCCCCCGCCGCGCCCCGGCAGCCGCGCTGCTGGACCCGCCCAAGGCCAGCGTCCGGGTTCGCCTCATCGGGTGCTCGTGGCCGAGCCCCTGCGCCCGCGAACCCGACGCCCGCTAAGGCCCTCCTTGGCCAGTGACATGTGGGGCCGCCCCCTCAGGAACGTTTCAAAAAAATAAAATAAAGTAAATAATAATAATAAATAAATAATATTATTAATAATTAAAATGTTTATTAATTAATTAAAGAATTAATTAACTTAATTAATCATAATTAGATTAATCTAATTACTAATTAACTTAATTATCTGTTAGTTAATTAAACAGTGTATGGCAGTGGGACCCACATGTTAGTTTGACCCAGTCAACACCTCTGTTGACTGCTGACGTCATGATGATGTCAGCAAACACTATTCTGGATAATGTTAATTTAAAATAATTAAATAAATACTAAAAATGAATTAAATCTTTTAAAATTAATATAAAATAAACCGTAGCTCGGATGAAAAAACTTTGTACATGAAAATTGCTCAGGACGACGAGACGAATCTGGATACGCAGCCCGTTCGTCCGCCACACATCCCTAGCATTGCAAACACGCAACTTTCTCCCTCCGGTTCATCTGCCCAAAAACGCGAAACACCGGGAATACTTTCCCGGATGTTTCCCCCCTTCGCCAGTATCACCTATCCCTACTTTAGGTCACACTTAGCACAACATATTGTCGCGTCTTGATTTGTGTTACATTTGATTGCTCTATTATTTATTGTGTTCCCCCTCCGTTACTTCTTCCCGGTAGACTCCGAGACCGCTGCCGATGTCCGTGTGTTCGACTACATCGAAGATGACCCCTCCTTCTTGCCAGAGCAACCAGGCATGGCCCCCCCTTGATCACCAGATATTGCCTATTATTCTCTCTACTGCTTGCATTAGAGTAGTGTAGCATGTTACTGCTTTCCGTTAATCCTATTCTGTTGCATAGCCTGTCATTGTTGCTATAGTTGTTGATACCTTACCTGCAATCCTAAATGCTTAGTATAGGATGCTAGTTTATCATCAGTGGCCCTACATTCTTGTCCGTCTGCCATGCTATACTACCGGGCCGTGATCACTAGGGAGGTGATCACGGGTATATACTTATATACATATACATGATACATGTGATGACTAAAGACGGGTCAGCTCGTAGAGTGCCCGCAAGTGATTTCGATGTGGGGGTTGAAGGGGCAGGTGGTTCCATCTAAGTAGTGGTGGGCCTGGGTTCCCGACGGCCCCCGACTGTTACTTTGTGGCGGAGCAATAGGGCAGGTTGAGACCACCTAGGAGAGAGGTGGGTCTGGCCCTGGTCGGCGTTCGCGGTTACTTCAAAATAACACGCTTAACGAGATCTTGGTATTTGATCTGAGTCTGGCCACTAGCCTATATGCACTAACCAACTACGTGGGAACAGTTATGGGCACTCGATGTGGTGGTATCAGCCGAAGCCTTTGTGACGTCAGCGACTGGGCGGCACGCGCCGGGTTGGACTGCGTAACACAACTTCTTTTGTAATGGAGGTTGCTAGGTCTGCTCACCGGCCGCGTACGCAACGTGCAGGTGTGCAATGGGCGATGGGCCCAGACCCCTGTGCCATAGAATTTATACCGGCGTGCTGACCTCTCTGTTGTGCCTAGGTAGGGCTGCGACGTGTTGATCTTCCGAGGCCGAGCATGACCCAGAAAAGTGTGTCCGGACAAAGGGGATCCAGCGTGTTGGGAAATGTGGTGCACCCCTGCAGGGAAGTTGATCTATTTGAATAGCCGTGTGCCTCGGTAAAAGGACGACCCGGAGTTGTACCTTGACCTTATGACAACTAGAACCGGATACTTAATAAAACACACCCTTCCAAGTGCCAGATACAACCGGTGACCGCTCTCTCACAGGGCGACGAGGGGAGGATCATCGGGTAGGGTTATGCTATGCGATGTTACTTGGTGAACTTACCATCTACTCTCTTCTACATGCTGCAAGATGGAGGTTGCCAGAAGCGTACTCTTTGACAGGACTAGCTATCCCCCTCTTATTCCGGCATTCTGCAGTTCAGCCCACATATACTACCCCCTTTCATTGATACCAATGTATATGCAGTGTAGCTCCTTGCTTGCGAGCACTTTGGATGAGTACTCACGGTTGCTTTGCTCCCCTTTTCCCCCTTTCTATTTCCGATTGTTGCGACCAGACGTTGGAGTACAGGAGCCAGGCGCCATTGTCGATGACGACTGCTACTACTCGGGAGGTGCCTAGTACTACGCGCAGGCCGCTGACGACGACCAGGAGTAGTTTAGGAGGATCCCAGGCAGGAGGCCTACGCCTCTTTTGATCTGTATCCCAGTTTGTGCTAGCCTTCTTAAGGCAAACTTGTTTAACTTATGTTTGTACTCAGATATTGTTGCTTCCGCTGACTCATCTATGATCGAGCTCTTGTATTCGAGCCCTCGAGGCCCCTGGCTTGTAATATGATGCTTGTATGCCTTATTTTATTTGTAGAGTTGTGTTGTGATATCTTCCCGTGAGTCCCTGATCTTGATCGTACACGTTTGTGTGTATGATTAGTGTACGGTCAAATCGGGGGCGTCACAAGTTTGTATCAGAGCCGACTGCCTGTAGGAATCCCCCTTCCACACTCCCTGGCCGAAGTTGAGTCTAGTCGATGAAAATTGTTTTACTAACTTGGCTGTGCGGCCCATGGGCCCACGTCGCCATTGGGTGGTATTAGGATCTTTTATTCCTCATCTATACTCTAGGACTCTTACCTCTCTTCTATTCGGGTTAAAATGAATTTACTAACTCTAACATTAGGATCACGTGATCACATCCACCCGGAGAGCCCTTTATTACAGTTGATCGCCTGCTTCACCAGAACACTTTAAAGATATTCTCCGAGGTTCTCCCGTGAACATGTGCCCATCACTTTGAAAATTCCCGACCACCGATAAATCCTTATGGATAACTACTTACACTTGTCATTCATACCTTCGATCCCAGTTGCCCTTGTTATTACTTGATACCCTGAAAAATTCTTCGATGTTCCGAGAATCCTTTGTTCCCACGGCTTTACAGCCCTTTCCTGCATTAATACCCCTACGGATAATTCCTCGCACTTACCGAGTATCCGTTCATCCCTCGTTGTTCATATGATTCACAAAGATACATTGGAATACTATCTGATCTCCCGGTAATCCTCTGCCCGATGTTGCTCTGCAAATGCTTGTTTGCCTGCATTATGGTTAATTTCATATTTCTAGTAATCTCCATTGATATCCTTTGGCATTATCATTTTGAGTCCTTTAATACAATATGTTGCGAATGCTTGCAATCCTCAATCAGATCCTAGAATTCATCCTTCCGGCTCAGACGTCACTTTAACATGGGCTGGATCTCGACCAATCACATTGTCATCGATTGTACCCCTAAGCCTGCTCAGCTTATCCATCCTTAATCAGAGCATTTGCTTTTGATCCCTTGATTTGGAAATCATAATTCTTCTGCATTTGAGTGTTGAGTTAGTCAGTTGTTTCTATAATCTGATCTCCTTGCATCCCTTCTTCCTCTGGTCAAGTACCGATGCTCACATCACCACCAGATCCTTTATTGGGTTTTGTCTGACAACGTCCCTCATATTCAATCACTTTGGAAGTCCTTTCCCTGATACATAGTGCCATTGGTAAATCCTATTCTCTGATTTGGCCAACCATGCTCTGCTTTCGAGATGGTGATATTTACTCTTGAAGCTTGTGGTATATGTTTCTAAGATGCCCCGATGGGTTGAACCTATGCCTTCCCCAAACCGTATGAACCCGAAAGTTTTCGTGAGTCATACTCTTCTGTTGCTTCACCAAATAAAATTTTAACACTACAAATTTTTCAAAAACGAGAAGTGGGTGAAAGGTTATGCATTGCAGAAGTGGGAGTCGACCTTGAACCTTTGTGTTCATGCCCACGGACATGATGTGGGACTTATCATGAAAGCTTCTTGCAAGAATATTTAATCATTTGAATAATTCTTCCGGTATCATAAATTGGGTCCCGTGTAGTTATGGTTCCGACCATGCTAACCTTATTCATTATATCTGAAAGGAAACCATTCCATTGCCTCGTCTATTCTGACAAGATTAAAGTATTTGCTATCACAAGTCTACGATACATATCAGTTTCTATTCCGATCTACCTTCGAGTTTCACCTCTGTTATCTTGAGAATATCACCATACTGCATAACTGCTTATGAGTCTTCATCTAGTATTGCTTCTCACCGGTTTTAGATTTCCCCGGGTTTTGAGTTATTAGTCACCCGAGAACACCGATAAGTGAATCGATTCCGCACTCCGATTCAATAACACTTAAATAATTTTCATTGCTTATGAATATAATAATCCTTCAAGTCATTCCTAGCCTGATCGGCTATACCATTTTTGTGCTAAATTTTAACTGTGCTACCTGGTCCTTCTTCCCGGAGCACAATTTTCGATGATGAGCTAAGCTTATGTCGATCTTCCTCGTCCTATCATTTCACCTTGAACAACAAGCTTGGTTCCGAGTTTGTGTCGTACCCATGGTTCCAATAAACTTGCACTTCATCATTCCTTTGACTTGATGCCATAGCTGATCGATTACATCTTGAAATCTCTTGACAAATGTGTCGTGACCATCATCAACATTCAGATCTCTTCCAAGATATCTATTGAATTCTTCATGGGAAATACCATCCTTGTCCCTTGGTATTTTGTGTTGTCATCGACTACTTCCTTGCCTTCTTTCCAACACAAACTTGTTAGTGGTGTGGTTGTACCTTGAGTTCCTGGCTATCTAGCTTATCTTATGTCCTACCTTGAAATAATACCATCTTATATATCAAGAATGTTGTGAGAATTTCACCACCTCTTAAGAATTCTTGATACAATTGATACATCTCGCCATCTACATTCATCTCTTAGTCCCCGTGTTGATTCCAACCAGAATACCGATGATTGGATTGTGATGTGTAAATTCAAAATTACTAGCAACCTTATTGTCGGGGATATACCCCACAGTATGACCCGGCCGGAGCTTGGTGACTCACCAGAGACCTGGCTAGAGCTTGACGACTCACTGGCAACCCGCCCAGACCTGGCGATTTACAGGCAACCCACTTGAGCATTGTGACTCACTGGAGACCCGGCGGGCGGATCAGACGGACGACAAGGCCCAAGGCCCAATAGGCCGAATTATACTCTAGTGGGCTGGCTTAAGAGAAAGTATTAGGAATATTCCCTCACAAAGGAAGCAAGACTAGGACTCCACTTGTAATAGAGTAATCCTAATCATACTAGGACTAGTCATGTAACCCGCCCCTTCAACATATATAAGGAGGGGCAGGGCTCCCCAAAGAGGGGGAGGCAAGAAGAAAATAATAGCTAGGGCTAGACACAAAGGGGGAGTCGGCTTATGCGGCGACTCTCTCATGAGCATAATGAGATTTAGCCACAAACATCATGTAGGGATATTATCGGACGATGTTTCCCGGGGCCCGAAGCTGTCTAAATCCTTGTCTTGTGTTGCGTCTCTCGATTCCGCTCAATCCCTCTCAAGCTACTACAAAGATGCGTTGGCCTCACGACTAAGTCCTCACACTAGGACATCTGCCGTGATAATTCCTCGAAGTTGGCGCCCACCGTGGGGCTTCCGCATGATGGTGTTGAGTTCTTGAAGGGATCTCTCTCTCAGGGATCGAGAAACTCGTAGTTGGATCAGATGAAAAAGAGTCGGCACATAGCGATCGCGTGAGCTACCGAACACCACACGTAAAGCCGGTGATATTTTCAAAATTATGGTTAACTTTGGAGCTGACAAATACGTGATTGGTCAGAGACGAAGAAATTTTAGGGTTTGTGTGCGCCGCCCCATGCGTGGCTCAGCGACTCGCCGAATCCGAAGACTGATCAATATATGTTGTAGCAACCACCATACAAACCAAGACGACGTTTACTCCGGCGAGTTATATGTGTCCTGGTCGGATTCTTGGTTAAATCTACTCGCTGAATAAACAAAAACAACAAACAGTGACAGGAGCTATTCTCGAGAGGATTGAATTGCTACTGCTACACTCATCATGGAAATTATGGTCAAGTATTAGTAGTTGCGCGGTTTATGAGAGCTGATTGATTTTAGGAATAGTACTATGTACTACTTCTAGTACGTGAGTTATAATGAGAGCAAGTTTTGATTAAATCAACTCTGATGCATCACGTGAAGACTCAAGAAGCATATCAAGGAGAGATTCCAGAGTAATAATAGGACGACGATAACTGTCACACGTGTGGCATCTAGGGGGTATGTGCCGCACGTTCCGTGTGGCATCGACACAGGCCCGCTCGCATGAGCACGTCCGCGCGCACCCCACCACAGCCCGCACGTTCGGTGTGCGACGCAATCGCCCGCACTAGCACGTCCGGGCGAGCGACCTCACGGCCCGCATGACCCGTCTCGGCCCTCGCCCCTCCCCGCCTGCGAGCCACACGCCCCGCGTGGCAGTAACCACGCGTCCCACTGCGATTGCCATGGTCCGAACCCTCTTCCATGTTCGTTTAACTGTAGTTGCCATGTTGCTGAACTGCAGTTGCCATGTCTGACAACTACAGTTGCCATGGTTGCTCAACTGCAGTTGCCATCTCAGCTCAAGTGTCGGATGCCATTTTTGGGCAATTGTAGCTGTTGCCATGTATGGTCTGGTCTACTACAGTTGCCATGATTTGAAAACTTTAGGATTTGCCACCTACTAACACTAGACAGTTGCCATGTAGCACTACCAAAACATGGCAAAAAACATGTTCGGGTAAAAGAGAGAGTTGCCATATGCTTATAAGCACACTAGGGCAGTTGCCATGTACCCTGCAAAAACACATGGCAACTGATAGCTTTTGGTGTGTGGGAGAGGAGACGGGCATGTGGGCGACGGTGGTATCTTTAGGAGTTGCCATGTATGATCTGGTCTACTACAGTTGCCATTTAGCGCTACAAAAACAGACATGGCAACAATAACATGTTCGGGGTAAAGAGAGTTGCCATCTGCTTACAATCACAAATAGGGCAGTTGCCATGTACCCTGCAGAAAACATGGCAAATGACAACTTGGTGTGGGAGAGTGGGAAAAAGGGCAGTCATGGGAGATGGGGAACAGAAGTCGTGCGCGGCGTGCGGGCGCGATAGCAGTTCCACCGCACGCCCCGACTCGTAACCGGTCTCGTCCGAAGGAGAAACAGCGTGCGGGCGAACTACCTACACACCACACACCGGGCTTGTCCTATGTGGCACATTAAATCCATCTTTTGGTGTCAGGATTCGTGCAAAAAACAACCAACAATGATCCAGTCGTGTGGGCGAGTTGGAGACGTTCCACACATGTGGACGTTAGTGTTTCCGTAATAATATAATACAAGCTGGGATCGAACTTGATCCGGACTCGGACTCGCCGGCCGCGCGCCCGTCTCCTAAGTTGCCAGGCGGCTTCGCCTCGGATCTGACCTGAGTGGTCGTCGTCCTTGTTGCCAGGCCGCCCCGGTCTCAATTCTGAGCCGTCGCTTATCCGAGCAGGCCGTGCCTCCTTCTGCTGGTTTCTGCCATGGCCAAGCCGCCAGCACATCTTCTCCGCCATCAGGCGTCGAGTGAGCAGCCTCGGCAGCCGCTGTGATGACCCGCCGCCATGCTTTTCATCCGCGGTTGTAGCCCACGTCCGCGGCCTCGTCCTTGAGCTTCGTTGAGCCGCCGCCTGCAAGATCTCCTACACGGAGTCGCCGCTGCCTTGTCGACCCGCTAACTAGCCGCCGCGGGTGAGCCACCCCGGCCTTGGAGCCGCTCTGTGTCAAGTCGCCAAGCTGTCAATGACGAGCCGCCGACCGTTTCCTCTGTTGTTCTTTTCCACTGTCGGGGCTTCAGACCGGTGCCTGCGAGCAAACTGTTTCGCTCAGCCACCGTTGTTCTTCACAACCAGTGGAGGATCTTCAGAGTTCTTTACAACAACAAGAGATTCTGTTCAAAGGTAAACCAGAAAAAGGAAGTTCCTGCCGGTGTTAAGTCAAGCTGATGGAATGTTGATTGTGGTGCGCAGTGGGATGCCCCCAAGAGCTCCTCGCGCAGGGACTAAATACAGCTACCAGTACATCTAATACTAGTGCTATACATATTTCAAAGTTCAATTGACACAAAGTACAGCCTACGCCGGCTCCTGGAAAGATACCACATCAGCATGTACGCAGTTTTGTTGGTCACCTCCACTGGCTCGCATCGCCGCGGCAATCTACCTCCGCTTGTTTACCTCTGCCGGGCCCGGTCTTAAGCCGCCAGTGTGCTGCCTTCGTCCCTGAGGCGCCCTTACCTCGTTCACCCGCTTTTGCCATGCGTCGCTGTCGCGCCGAGTCACCGCTCCTACCTCGAGTCGCCATTATCATGGGCTGCCGCGAGTCGCCGCCCTCACCCCTTGGCCTATTTCTGTCGAGAGCTACTGGCTCGCGAGTTGCCTTTGCTGGAGCAACAAGTGTGAGATACAGAAGAAAGAAGAGGCTGGGCGGAAAACACTGGACCAAACGCATGCACAGTCCAGGTTTCGAGGCTGAGTTATCCGCAGAACAAAATATGCTTATCCAGTATGAGTGCCTGAGATATAAAAATACCAGGTGATATTCGTCCGGCCTATTTTAGCGCATATTAATTTTTTCAAAAACAACAAACTACTCTGATATGTGTGTTTTAAATGCAGGATAATGATCCATCACAAAAATGCTATGGATATGGAGCACGGGCCAGTGTTACTCTGCGCTGGCGTTCGTCCGGGCCATATTGCTCGATGGATACATGAGCAAATCATTGCTTCCGCTACATCAACACACAAGACTGACTCGTAGTCCGCGCCCGCAGCCGACTCGCCCGTGTCTGCCGGTTCAGATGCCCCGGCCGACTCTCATGTCCGCGCTGGCTTACAACGTCACAGCCGACTCTCCCGTCCACACCGGCTTACAACGCCGTGACCGGCTCATCTTTCTGTTCCTACGGTCGATTCACTCGTGATGGATTTCAGTGATCACCAACTCCGCGGTGAATAGTTTCCAGCCTAACATATCAGGTGAAATCCATCCAGCATATATTTTATATTGTTTTCTTTGAAAGAGCAATTATTCTGGCTTGTAAGTTCTCCAGTGCAGGACGGGGTTATTATATCATTGCGTTGTTGAAGGACTCATACCGGTTTATATCATGGTCAAATATGGAGAGTCTCGAGCCAACTCCTCGAGTAGTCTTAAGACTCGGGGGCTACAATGACATGACTCGGGAACTCCGGGTCGTTGGAGGGAATGATAGCCCGGTTCCGGAAGACACTGCCATATTGATGAAAATTTAAAGGCCGTCAGAAAATTGTCGGTTCAAAATAAAGATTCCGGTTTAAAATCCGGTTCAAGAGACATCTCTCTCCCGCAAAGCTTTGAAGCTCTCAAATCCGGTTCAAACATCCGGCTCAAGGTAAATTTGTCTCTTACAAAGCTTTTAAGCTCTCAAATCCGATTCAAACATCCGGCTCAAGGACAATCTATCTCCCACAAAGTTTTGAAGCTTTCAAATCCGGTTTAAAGTTCCGGTTCAAAAAGAATTAATCTCTCGTAAGATTCGAGTTCTCAGAAAAAATAAAGGTTGCCAAAAAGAACTTGCTGCCATGATGTGCGGTTCAAACATGGGTATCCTGCCTTACGGCTTACCTTATTATGGTCACTTGGGGGCTTCCTGCTCATCGAGCATAGCTGTCGGTACCCTCTTGATCAGGGCGATGCCAAAATTTATATGGTCATTTGGGGGCTTCCTGTTCAAACATAGGTCGTATTCGAACCAAAGAGAACATAGCTGTCGGTACCCTCTTGATCGGCACACTGCCTAACTCACTAGGGGGCTTCTTGATTGTATTCGAATCATAGCTTAACCCCTTTTGGGTCTGACTTGGATCGTATTTGAATCAGGATCGTTAAAAACCTCTCAAGGTCATTTGGGGGCTTCCTGTTCAAACATAGGTCGTATTCGAACCAAAGAGAACATAGTTGTCGGTACCCTCTTGATCGGCGCAACACCAAAGCCACTGGGGGCTACATGATCGTATTCGAATCCTAGCTTAACCCCTTTGGAACGGTTTACTGATCATATTCAAATCAGAAACCTCGATTTTTATTTGGTAGTTTTTGCAAACAATCTTTGGTTTTGTCTTGAGACTTTTTTGTTCAGATCTAAGTATACGTGTGGTTTCGTTTAAACCCGGCTTGGATTTGGATGATAATAAGTCGCCAACATGTGACAATCATCATATATTTGGAAGTATTGGCTTCTAAGGATTGGGTTATCACCCTTACTGCATTGGTCATGTAAACCGACAGTACAAATTCAATATCACAATGGTTATATGTGGGATATTATGACCCGCCCTGCGGTAAACCGCCAAGGGATCTTGTGATCTACTTGTGTGCAGGATAAGACTACATTTGGGTAGTTACCCGCCCTGGCTTTTGACGTTAAGTCACCAGGGCATATGTTGTTTAAACTTTGTGTAGGATTTACAGAGCTATGATTTACATAAATGATTAAGTTCCAGCCCATCATCAAAGATTGAAATTGGTGTCTCAAAAGGGTTATCAATTCTTGATTTTCTCAAAGGCTATAAGCCGCCGGGTATTTAAACTCCGGATTTACTTGTCAATAGATAAGGTGTTCAAAGTCGCTTCAGCGCAATGGCTATTATTTTATCAATGGATATGATTTATTCTACAATGGAAAGAATAGTCCCGAGTCGCTGCAGGCTTACGACCCGGCACTTGGGGGCTACATTATTCAGATTGAGATTATATCAAATATGCAAGTCCCATGTCACTACCAGCATGCACCATGGCACTTGGGGGCTAATGCAAAGTCATTTTTTGCTCAACTTATTGAAGACCCGACTCATCACATTCTAAATGAGCCGGCCTTTGGGGGCTACCAATTGCTCCTGTCGAAAATTCAAGGTACACAAGCCTTAATCCATTATACTGAAAGATCCACTACTCAGTTGGTAGAGTACAAAACTCTTAACCTTGTGGACGTGGGTTCAAGCCCCATGATGAGGGTTACATCATATGATGTTCTTTTCAAAAGAAGTATATATAAAGTCCCAGTTCAGTATTATCTTACTGAGCCGGCCCTTGGAGGCTACACGTCGCTACTCAGGTATACATGATTATATTTACGAAACCGTTCCACATCTCACGACAACACTTATCCATTCACCCACGATCTCACACGATCTCCACTTCTCAGTACGTGGGTGACACATGTCAAGCGAATGAGAAGGGTCAGGGGCACGTTCGTCCAATTTCTTTGGACGAACAGTTTTTTCACCGTGGCTATAAATACCCTTCCCTTCCTCACTTCACTTTTACTCCGCTCGTTCTCACTCCAGCTCGAGCTTCTCAAACCCTAGCGCCACCGCTACGTCATCGTCGCCGGTGAGGAAGAGCTTCACTGTCTCGACCTCGTCGCCGTCATACTCGTGCCGGCTGCGGATTTCTTCACTCCACCGCCGCCGTAGTTGTCTTACTCTGCCAAGTTAGGGCGTGGAAGATCTGAACTGACGAACTTCACATCTACACCTCTCAGTTCATCGTGTTCTTCGTCCAGAGTAATTAAAAGTTACTTTTACTGCCCTCTTTGATTCAAATGATAACTACAAATTCTTTAAAGGTGTTTATTCTTCAAATTCATCACACACTGAACACCTCACATGTCATCTGTTCTTGATTCATTTCTCTAAGCTACATTTTTCTTCAAGATTCCTCAATTGTGTGGATTTTTTATCTATACAACTCTGAAACCTAAGATAAAGAACACTTAGTGAAATTCTTCAAGACTCATCTGGTCAAATTCCTCAAACTTGCTCTTTTTGAAAAACCTCTGAGAACGCATATGACCTCTCCATATTCCTCGCAACTATACTCTGTTCACAGGTACTCATGTCAGCTGCTGAATCACTAGGTTCTCATTAACTTAACTCATTTGCAGCGTTCCTCGAAGAAAAGTTGCATACATCTTCAGAGAATTCCATTATTCAAATTCCTCATCTAAAGAAAATGGCTGATGGAAAGAAGACACAGAAGGGAGGAAAGAGACGTGAGGTGAATACTGCTTTTGAGATCCCTGATGACATGTACAAGGACTATTGCACTCTTGATGAGGCCACTCATGGAAAAGGAAACCAAGAATGAGCGCAAAGTGCGCATTCAAAGAATAGAGAGGAGATGGGCAAGAGAGTGGAGGGAGTACAAGTATGTTACTCCCAAGTACATGAAGAAATTTGCTCTAAATCCTCCATGCCCAAGACCTCCGTTGGCACCTAGCCAAGAAGCAGATCCCACCAGGCTCAAGCGCGGTGAGGATTATCCTGATGAATGGGCCAAGCGCCAGGCCAAGTTGGCCAGACAAGCAAGAGAAGCAGTGAGGAAATTCAATGAAGACTCTAATGCTGCTGCTGCCACTACTGCTGCCACTTCTGAGGCCTCTGCAAGCAAGCCAAAGAAGGCCATGCCAAAGAAGCCTGCTCACAAGCCAAGTGCTTCACCCTCAATGCCCTCACGGCCAGATTCTTTAAAGCCCTCACGGCCAACTCCTCAAGCTGTTCCCACTCCAAAATCCTCAGCTCCTCCGCCAAAGTCCTCAGCTGCTCCGACCAAATCCTTAGCACATGCGCATCTCTCCACGTGCCAAAGGACGACGGGCATCTCTATTGCCTCAGGAGCATCTGCTAGTTCCTCAGCACCACTGCATTCTTCAACTGGTCAAGGCTCTCGACCAAGTTCTCAAAAGAAGCAGGTCGCTTTTCAAGTGCCGTCTCATGAAGACGAAGCTGATGATGATGAACTTGCAGTAATCATCAGAGACAGGGCAGGTCAAGGCCGCTATGAGCCAAGGGCACAAGTGTGCCTCCACTTTTGGATCCAAAGTTGATCCTTGAGTACATTGATCTATGGCACAAGGACCCAAATACTCCTATGCCTGATTTCAAGCAGACTCCTGGCCAAAGTCATATGTTGACTCACTTCATTCAGGAAGAAAAATGGAAGTTTGAGAAGGCCAGGCAGATCAAGAAAGCGCAGTACAAAAAGGAGCGCTACCTGAAGAAAAACGTTGTCTCTATGACAACTGAAGAACTTGTCACTATTCAATCTGAGATCAAGAAACTCAGTGATGAATTTGACGCCTACCGCGCAGATTGGCTTGGAGCCAAGGTCCGTTTTGTGAAACTCACTGATCAATTCACTTCAAATGTTGCAGCCTCAACGCAATAGGAAATTTCTCAGGCTGAAGCATCTGCTCAGCCTATTGAAGAAAATGCCAGCACCGCTGATGACAATCAGGATGCTGAAGGAAATGCTAATTCCAGGGCTGATGACTGCGTTCCTGCCGCTGAAGAAATTACCAGGGCAACCACTAGTGTTGTGCTTGAAGAAAGTGAAGACGTCAGGGCAACTGCATCAGTTGCGCCTGAAGAAATTCAACCAAATTCCTCTGCTCCTCCTGCGCCTACACCAACTCCGATCCTTCTATCTGCATCAGATGTGAAGAAGACCAAGGCTGCAGAGCGTGCATCAGTGAAGAAAAGGAAGGCATCAACTTCATCAGATTCTTCAGCCCCAAAGAAGATGAAACCATTGACCAGCTCATTTGACAACCCAATTGATGATGTTCCTATCTCAACCATGCCATCAAAGGACCTTGTTCATTTTGATGAACAATATGTGATTCCAAGTGAATCTGATGAAGATAATCCTTCTGCTGCTTCGTTAGAGCAGTTGGATGAAGAAATTGAAGTGGATGAAATCCCTTCAACCCCAATTATCTCATCACCCATGCCTCGATTCACTGCTGAAGAGGCCGGCGTTGAAGAAATGGATGAAGAAGTCGATGCGGACATTGGATGCACCACGCCAGTACTGAATGATGACTTTTAGGAAAGTCAGCACCCCAACTCTCCTCTGTTCACACCTCTTCAACAAATTCCTCAGTCCCCAGTAACTACTGAAGTCCAAATGGGATCTAAAGAACCTCGTGCAACTCCGTCCATCCATGAAGAAATTCCAGCCACTAGTGCTGATGCAAATGTAAACGAAGAATTGAAGTCCCAGGCTGCCACTAAAGAAGTACCTAGAATTCCTCAGCCTGAGATCGAGATCCCTGAGGTTGTGATGCAATTGACTGACACTCCTCACCCCAAGCCAAAGGATCCCTTCTCGAAGAAGCACAAATTCAAGGCTGATGACTTCTTTGGCGAGCATGTATTCTTCACTGACTACAATCCTTATAACTTTGCTCGTCTTAGGAGGAAGCGCTTCTGGACTGCCAGCCAGGCCAATTTCTATTCTTCATTGCTTTTCAACAAGGACAAAATCTTCTACCATGAGCATATTCCTCATGTGGACATGGAATCATTGCCTTGTTTCACTCATGTGCTCAGTGTGCTTCATGACGCATGCCTCCTCAACTTTTGCTCTGACATTGTTGATTGGAATGAAGAGCTTATTCTTCAGTTCTATGCTACACTGCATATCGCAAGTGATCCTGAAGATATCAACACCTGGATCTTGGACTGGATGACCGATAATACTCATTATAAGGCAATAGCCTCTGAATTGCTTCACGCCCTGCCCATTAGTCCACCCAGTGAAGGAGCTCGCTGCCTATACCAAGAACCTGAACTCACTGCTCATTACATGCAAGTGTTAATGAAGCCTCTGAAGCCCGGTCAAGCCCCAAGGACCAAATTCCTCGTAAAGGACTTACTCTATGCGCCCAGAACAGTCTATCGCATTCTAACAAGGACAATGAGTCCCATCAAAGGCCACGACTCATCTGATGAGGAAATAGTTGGCATCATGAAGAATCTGCTATTCAACATCATTCATAGCATTCCAATCAATTATTATGATTTCTTCATGAGGACTCTGGCAAATGTTGCACTCTCTCCATTTGAGTTGAAGCCTTATGCTCCTTGGATTATGAGATTCCTCAGAACAAGGTCTTCACTCAACTAAAAGGATGATTTTCAGAATCACCTCAGATATCTGCCCCCGATTGAAGTCCTCAACCAGACTTTTACTTCAACTGATGAAAAGATCAAGACACCTCTTGTCATTGATGAAGGCATTCGTCCATTGGATGGTCAGTTTCGCAAAGCTTCATCTTACTTCACCAATGATGACTCTGCCACTCATGATTCTGCTGCCAATGCACCCAAGTCTACTCCTCAAGCCACAGCTCCACATGTGATGACTGACCGTGAGCTGCTTCTTAGTCTTCACCAGAAGGTGGATTGAAATCATAAATGGGTTAAGCATCAGTTTGGTTCTATTCTTCACAACATGACTGCTACACATAATGCAGTGAAGAAAAACCATTACTACCTCCATGAAGTCTTCGGTCGCACCTGGGTTGTCCTATCACATCTGTATGGTGAAGAAGATTTGAAGAAAATGGGTATCAAGGAAGATTTTGACTGGTCTTCACCTCCTCCGAAGAAATTCAAGAAGGTCAAGGTTCCTTCTTTGGTGACTAGTTCATATTCTTCATCCCGCGACACCGACGAGTATGAAGACTTGGACGACACTGCGGCAGGCCCTACAACGACAAACGACCCCAACAATGCTGGTGCTCCTCCATCAACTTGATATTCTTCAGGGGCGTTAGTCCTCATTTTCGATCCTTTTAGTCATTCGATGACAAAGGGGGAGAAATTTGAGTTAGTCTTCAAGCGGGTCTACTTATATGGGCGTTTTTTTCTAAGTTACAACTCTCGTTCTTTTGAAGACTTTGCTGGACCGAGTTGTAATCTTAAACTCTATGGTGGCTTGATACTTTTGTTGTGCTTTCCTACATGCTTATTTCTCATTAATGTTAATGCATGCATGTTGAATTACATCAGTCACCATATTTCATCATGCATTTCAAATTCTCCATATTATATGTCAATGCGTGTATGAATTACAAGATATATGGGGATATCTCCATGATTCTACTCTTCAAGTGTGCATTGCTTCTAAAGAAAATTCCTCACTATGCACATCTTCAGGGGGAGTCTCCTATATCTTGCAATCAAATTCCTCAATTCCAGTATTTACACTTCATATGTTTATCCCCGTTGAAAACTTAACCTATATTGTCATCAATCACCAAAAAGGGGGAGATTGTAAGTGCATCTAGAGCCCCTTAGTGATTTTGGTGTATTGAAGACTTATAGGTTAAGGGACTAATGTGTTTATGAGTGTACACAGGTCCATAAGTCTATGAGGAGTTTGATATTTACAGAGAAAGTCGACCCCTAAAAATGAAGTTCTTCGATTGAAGACTTTGGATTTCTGAAGAATTTGAAGATGAAGAAATTGGTGCAATCCTGAAGACTTGGTATTCATTCGAGGAACATGAAGCATGAAGACTTTTGTTTTCGTAGTTTCATTTTCTCTTTCTTGAGTCATAGGAAACACCGTACTATTAAAGGGGGTCGAGGAAATACTAAGGAAAAATTTCCATGTGATGCTCAACTCAAATCCTACACCTACCAATCCCTTCGAGTGAAGCCATTGGAAATCTCATACAACTCAGTCAATTTCTTCAGTGACAGAGACGAAGTTCTTTTGGTCTCTGAGGAATTTGTTCTGACTGAGGAGTTAGGAATTCGCCAGTGCGGATTACCTATACAGTGAGGAACATGATAGCCCTGAGGATTTTGCTACCCAAAATTCCGATCGTTGCTGTGCTATGCGCCATCTGTCCCAAAATATCTACCCACCTAACAGTCATATCACTGAAGGGCATTTATGTCTTATCATGTCAGGATGCTCCCTAGGCTATAAATAGCCGCCCCCTACAACCACTAGCTGGTTGGCTGCTCCGAGAGAAACTGACACTTGTCATTTGAGAGCATCCCATCCTCCGAGGACTTTGAGTGAAAATCATCAGTGAGGAAAACCCAAACCCAAACACCTACAAACCCCAAGTGATTGAGCATCACTGAAGAGATTGATCCTGCGTGGATCCGACGCTTGTTACCTTTGAAGACTGTGCATCTTCCAGACGGTTAGGCGTCATGGTCTAGAGCATCCAAGAGGAAATTGTGGATTGCCGAGTGACCAAGTCTGCGAGGGTTTGGAAGTCACCTGAAGACTTACCACGAGTGATTGGGCGAGGTCTGTGTGACCTTAGCTCAAGGGGAATACGGTGAGGACTGAGTGTTCTGGACTGCGTGTTCAGAACTGGGTGTCCGGGACTGTGTGTCCTCGGGTTTAAATACCTAGCCGCCCTAACCATACGTACAACTGTCACAGCAGTTGGAAATGGTCTACCAAATCATTGTCTTCACTGAGCTAACTGGTTCCATTTCCACATTTCTGTGTTGTGTGCTTGTTCATATCTGTTTGAAGACTTTGACTGAAGAGTTTCTCTATTTCCTTAGTTCAATTTCTTCAGTCTGTTTGTCTTATCCTGTGTTTACGCTTTCTGTACTCTGTGCTTGTTTTCATTTCATCATGAAGACCATGCTCATCCACTGTTATGTTTACCTATGAGTACTTATTCCGCTGCAAGTAGTTCTTCATTCAGGAATTTTGTCAACCTGAAATTCCTTAGTGAAGATTTCATAAAAATCACCTATTCATCCCCCTCTAGTCGATATAACGCAATTTCACTATGGAAACAGCCCAACGGATTAACGGGTCACAAACGGTCCCAATGTAACCACGGGTTGAATTTGGCCCACAAATGGAACAGGCCAGTAACAGATCGTAACTAACCGAATTCTAGAAATGATCCCAAGAACAAATGGGCCCTTAGAAGGCCGAAAGTTAACACGGGTTGTAAACGGCCGACAGAATAATGGGTCGTTAATGGGTATAAAGTGATACACTACTCATTATGGGCCAGTTTCATCTTGGGCCTTTATTGGGCCCAGAGTTACGAAGGGCCTCATATGGGCCGAAAGACATCATGGGCCATACATGGGACGGAAGTAACAACGGGCTGGAATCATATTGGACGGCCCATATGAAGCTACTGGGCTTAATTCCGATAGGCCATAACGGGCCGGGAGTTAGCGGGTCGTAAATGGGCAATATACGAACAGACCATTAATAGGCTTTTCGTGGGCCGGCCCGTTACCTTTTGACCAAGTCAAACGGGCCGGCCTTTTCACTGGAATGGGCCTCTGTTGGGTCGTGCCACGTGTCGACGTATCATAGGCACCTCCTGTCCAATGAGTGGATGCCATCTGTCCCAATGGTGAGCCAACACGTGTTTCCTCTGGCCAATGAGAATTTTACACGTGGAAAATCGCCATTGGTCTGGGCTATTAACGGGTTATCGAATCCAAAACCAAACCCGATAGCTTAACGGCGACCTGTTATGATGGATGCCACATGTTGGTCACCCTTGACGAAAACACTTATATGACGCGCGATTTATCGTCATGGAAGTGGACGCTTCCATGATGATAATTTTGGTAATGTCATGGAACACTTCTACGACAACACAGGTATGACTATCTTGATTCTGTCATAAAATCGTCATGGATGTACATGCATGACAGAAAATGTGACCTACTGTACTGTGACAAACACATATCATCACGGAAGTGTCTTTTTTTTGTAGTGCAACAGAGAGTTTGCAAGCCCATCTCAGTGAGACCGAGATCCCATCGGTGAGACCGAACTGATTAGGGTTTCTGGCAGTGGCTATGTCAAGTGAACTCGGTGGCGCCAGATGAATCAAATCAGTGAGGCCGAGTTTGACTTTAGGTTTAGGACATATCTGGAAATGAGAAAGTGGTTGAGGGCTTTGGAGCATATCCACTTTGAGCACGTAGACCATTAAGCAACACCTCATCCCCTTTTAATAGTATTGGCTTTCCTATGGACTCAGTGTGATCTTAGATCACTAAAATAGAAATGAAGAGTCTTGACCTTTTGCCAATCTTCTGTCCTTAGCTTCTTGAAGGGGTTCCACGTCCCCTTGTCCATGCCACGCCTTTGTTGAACTATCTGAAATATACTAGATAAAAAATATTAGTCCAACAAGAGATATGTTGACATTAATTACCAAAATCACCCAGGGAGCACTTGTGCTTTCAATCTTGTTACCAGAACTATAGATTGGTGCTTGTGGGTGACTAGTAGTGTTGATTGCATCTTGTAGTTGATTACTATATGGTTTATTTGGTGGAAGATTATATGTTCAGATCCATTATGCTATTTAATACCCCTCCGATCTTGAGCATGTTTATCACTTGTGAGTAGTTACTTTTGTTCTTGAGGTCGCGGGAGAAATCATGTTGCAAGTAATCATGTGAACTTGATATGTGTTCGATATTTTGATAGTATGTATGTTGTGATTCCCTTAGTGGTGTCATGTGAACGTCGACTACATGACACTTCACCATATTTGGGCCTAAGGGAATGAATTGTGGAGTAGTTATTAGATGATGGGTTGCGAGAGTGACAGAAGCTTAAACCCTAGTTTATGCGATATTCCGTAAGGGACCGCTTGGATCCAAAAGTTTAATGCTATGGTTAGGATTTATCCTTAATACTTTTCTCGTAGTTGCAGATGCTTGCGAGGGGGTTAATCATAAGTAGGATGTTTGTTCAAGTAAGAACGGCACCTAAGCACCGGTCCACCCACATATCAAATTATCAAAGTAGCGAACACGAATCGAATCAACATGATGAAAGTGACTAGATGAAATTCCCGTGTACCCTCAAGAACGCTTTGCTTACTATAAGAGACCGTTTTGGCCTGTCCTTTGCCTCAAAACAATTGGGCTACCTTGCTCCACTTTTTGTTACTATTATCATTACTTGCTCGTTACAAAATATCTTGCTATCAAACTACTCTGTTACTTACAATTTTAGCACTTGCAGACGTTACCTTGCTGAAAACCACTTGTCATTTCCTTCTGCTCCTCGTTGGGTTCGACACTCTTACTTATCGAAAAGAGCTACAATTGATCCCCTATACTTGTGGGTCATCAATGTCCACGGTTCAGCTATCGATCATTGAACGAAAGGGGTTTTGTTCATATCTACATTTTAGCGAACCTATAGGGTCACAAGCTTAAGGTAATCACAATCTATTGAGTGTTAGTGGAGTAAGAGTTATGAGAAACTATTTATTCGAAATAATTTTGAGAGGAACCGGAAGGTCGGAGTTTACTGGGTAATACCGGGAAATGATATACATGACGAAAATATTTACAGTGACTTTAAATAAATGATAAAAGGCTCTAATATTGATTAGGAGGCTTTTAGAATTTATTTAATTTCAACAGGCTAAAGAAAATACTAAAAGGCTTATTAGGGGAGAGTTAATGGGCCCTATTGCCCATTAGTGGAGGTGCCACGAGTGGAGGCCGAATTGGGGAGGTGGAGTTGGATTCCAGCAGCCACTATACCAGCGCAAGGGGAGGGAAACCCCTCCCAAGTCGGCCACCCCTCACCTCTCCCATACACCTATATAGACTAGAGGTTTTGGCCCTTTTTAGACATAAATTTGGGAGCCTCCTCTAGTTCTCTAGTTCTAGTTTTGGTTCTAATTGATCCAATTAATGCTAGATGTAATCCTCTCTAGTCCTCATAATTAGAAGCCTAGTGTGGTTCTAATCTTCTCCCTCTAATTCTCCGGCATCGGTTAGCTCTAGACGGAGAAGCGCCACCGGATTGTGAAGACCATACGCATGCAAACTATGGAGAGCCGTGCTTTCGGTCTTCCATTTGAGGGATTGTTCATGAATGGTTCAAGTGATTTCATGTACGATCTACACCGATTCTTCTTCCGCTGCAACTCAGAGTTGGTAATGATCCGATCTAAACCTTTAATGCATCTTCATAGTGTTCCTAGTTTGATCGCAGATTGATTTTTTCTACTACGTTTCCCAATAGCCAAGTGCCGCAATCAGGGACGGACATGCGCCCCAAGGCCTTGTTGGGCCCCTGTGCATTGCCTTAGCTCCATTCTTTTGCCTATAAATCCCATATTTCACGAAACCCTCGGTACCAATTTCTCCATTTTTTCCAACGCCGCAAGTTCCTTTTCCGAGGAGATCCAATCTGGAAGCACGTTCTGACACCCTGCCCGAGGGGTAATCCATCACAAGAGGCTTCTTCATCAACCTTGATGCCTCCATGACCATGTGTAAGTAGTTCTTGAAGGACCTTAGAGTCCACACCAGTAGCTAGATGGCATCTTCTCTCCCTTGTGATTTAATACAAATTTCCCATGAGCTGCCTCACATGATCATTATCCAAATGATGTAATCAGTGGTGTGTTTGTTGGGATTGAGGAATTTCCACTTTATGACCAGATTGTTCATTGAAATAAATTGAATCTTTTGAATTTTCCTTGTTGTATAATTGAATAGCTTTGTATGCTCTCCAATCTAGTTGTTTTCTTTGGCCAAGTTTGATGGGTAGTTCTTCAGAGGAAGTTGTGCGGTGTAGTGAGTTCTAATCTTGTGGTGATCTATATCCCAGTGACAGAAAGGTACAAGACACATATTGAATTGTTGCCACTAAGAATAAAATGATGGTTTCTTTATCACACTTGGATGATTTACTGTCTACATTATGTCATCTTGCTTAATTGCAATGCTCTATTTGTTATGAACATAATACTTTGATATGCATGTTGGATAGTGGTCCTGGGTAGAGTATTAGTTGTAGGTGAAGTTGGATAGCGGTTTACATATGACACACATAATGCCTATATGAGATTATACCGTGAATGATCATAGCCATAAATATAAAAATTGCAATTTAATCGCTGCCTAACTGTAATTTGTCCACCACCCTACACTGTTATGTTTGGAGAGATGCCACAAGTGAACCTATGGCCCTCAGATCTATCTTCTTATGCTGAAAGCTCTGTCGAAATATTAATTCTTTGTTGTACTGTTTCTTTTCTTTTATCTACCTATCAATTATCATATGTTGCAATTTAATGATGTAACTAGCAAGACAAGAAGCTTGACAACCTTCTTGACGTCTTGGGGTGAAGTTTGTTTTGTGTGCAGGTGCCAGTGATTTTGTTTGC
Organism: Triticum dicoccoides; assembly: GCF_002162155.2. NCBI lineage: Eukaryota > Viridiplantae > Streptophyta > Magnoliopsida > Poales > Poaceae > Triticum > Triticum dicoccoides. Next base: position 97,016,037 of record NC_041390.1, read on the forward strand.
CAGAAGAACTCCTTCGGGTTCGATAAACCTTGGTTCTCTACTAAGGAAAATACATATTGCTAGGTTACTTCACCCTTACACTTGGGGGTTAGCTAGCCACTCTTACGAGAGAGCAAGCAAGATTTTTGGCGCCGTTGCCAGGGAGTTTCTCAGAGTGCATCCACGTCAACGTTCAACTTGGCGTCTCACGTCTCGGGCTACAACTGAAGGAAATATGCCCTAGAGGCAATAATAAAGTTATTATTTATATTTCCTTATATCATGATAAGTGTTTATTATTCATGCTAGAATTGTATTAACCGGAAACTTAGTACATGTGTGAATACATAGACAAACCGAGTGTCACTAGTATGCCTCTACTTGACTAGCTCGTTAATCAAAGATGGTTAAGTTTCCTAGCCATGGACAAAGAGTTGTCATTTGATTAATGGGATCACATCATTAGAGAATGATGTGATTGACTTGACCCATCCGTTAGCTTAGCACGATGATTGTTTAGTTTGTTGCTATTGCTTTCTTCATAAACTTTTACATGTTCCTATGACTATGAGATTATGCAACTCCCAAATACCGGAGTAACACTTAGTGTGCTATCAAACGTCACAACGTAACTGGGTGACTATAAAGATGCTCTACAGGTGTCTCCGATGGTGTTTGTTGAGTTGGCATAGATCGAGATTAGGATTTGCCACTCCGTGTATCAGAGAGGTATCTCTGGGCCCTCTCAGTAATGCACATCACTATAAGCCTTGCAAGCAATGTGACTAATGAGTTAGTTACGGGATGTAGCATTATAGAACGAGTAAAGAGACTTGCCAGTAACGAGATTGAACTAGGTATTGAGATACCGACGATCGAATCTTGGGCAAGTAACATACCGATGACAAAGGGAACAACGTATGTTGTTATGCGGTTTGACCGATAAAGATCTTCGTAGAATATGTAGGAGCCAATATGAGCATCCGGGTTCCGCTATTGGTTATTGACTGGAGATAAGTCTCGGTCATGTCTACATAGTTCTCGAACCCGTAGGGTCCGCACGCTTAACGTTCGATGACGATCGGTATTATGAGTTTATGTGTTCTGATGTACCGAAGGTTGTTCGGAGTCTAAATGGTCGAGACATAAAGATTAATATATTGGAAGGTTATAGTCGGACACCGGAAAGGTTCCAGGGGTCATCGGATAAATACCGGAGTACCGAGGAGTTACCGGAACCCCCTGGGGGTCAATGGGCCTTCATGGGCCTTAGTGGAAATAGAGGGAAGCAAGGGAGCTGTGGGGCGCGCCCCCTAGGCCCAAACCGAATTGGTTTAGGGCTTTGGGGGCCGGCCCCCTCTTTACTTCTCCCCTCCTATTTCCTTCCTCTCATAGTTGGACTAGAAAAGGGGGAGTAGGATTCCCCCCTTGGGGCGCACCCCACCTCGGGTCATATCGTTGCAGTGCTTAGGCGAAGCCCTGTTTCAGTAGCTTCATCATCACCGTCATCATGCCGTCGTGCTGACGAAACTCTCCTTTGACACTCGGCTGGATCTAGAGTTCGCGGGACGTCACCGAGCTGAACTTCTGCAGATCGCGGAGGTGCCGTACCTTCGGTGCTAGGATCGGTCGGATCATGAAGACGTACGACTACATCAACCGCGTTGTCATAAGGCTTCGCTTACGGTCTACGAGGGTACGTGGACAACACTCTTCCCCTCTCGTTACTATGCATCACCATGACAGATCTTGCGTGTGCGTAGGAATTTTTTAAAAATTACTGTGTTCCCCAACAACAACACCATTAGTTTATCGATCTCCATAGACCACAGGGGTGTTAGGACGCATCTTCTGGCGCATTTCATTGATGGAGTGGTTCACTTGTCGATGAATTCCCTGAACGATGGCTCCATGTCTTCGATTGGCCTGCAAATCAAACGGACACACAAATTTTCAACAAAAGTGGGCTAGTGCTAGGGAATGGCAGTGGGGTGGTTTATGATACCAGAAGTTATGGTACCTGATATATTATCTCTCTCACACACACACACACATAAACTAATATGGTTCAAATCATTACATGGCAAGCGAAAGAGAAGGAAAAACACAAAAAGCTTAAAGGTAAGCCGGTAGGTAGCCAATCGCAGTGATCCACCGGATGCCTCCTATATGTTTGTGCTAGGGCCAAGTACTGGTTGCAGATGAGCTCGACGTAGTGCATATCCATTCGGGTTCTCTATACATGGGGTTTGGTTTGTGTGTGCATACAAGATAATGTATTGGTGTCGAAATGTCTTTGTCACCATTAGTTGGGCAACACATGTCAGAGACGCGACACAAGAATGTGACAAAAAAATTAGGATGTTGCTCAAATCAATAACTCCAAGAGTTCAAGCTATCACTCTTGAACCAAGCACATTGATGTGAGCTATCATTGGATTCGAGATGTTGTGAATTCCAAGTTGCTCAAACTCGAGAAGATCCATACCGATGATAATGACAAAAAAATTTAGGGTGTTTCTCAAATCAATAACTCTAATTTGCCTAAAGTATTTTGGCTAGATTTTTTTTCATCCAAAGGTTTAACATTGAGTGTTGGGTTGCTTATCACTGCTATGCAACGGCGGAGACAGCCCCAGGCAACTCGGATCGCACTGCCCGTGGTTTGAAGGTTGATTCCTTCGTTTAGCATCATTGTAACTACAATGCTACACTGTAGCTACGGTCCTCGAAGGTGGTCTGGGACGGACGAGGGCGTGGTGCAATCCTGGCGCCGCCACTGCTGCTTTGTATATGTGGTTCATGATAAAGACTAAATAAATACTCCCTTCGTTCGGAAATATTTGTTGCAGAGATGCATAAAAATGGATGTATCTAGAACTAAAATACATCTAGATACATTCATTCCTCCGACAAATATTTCCGGACGGAGGGAGTAGTACATAAGATGTGTGCAATCCAGTCAAACTTGTTCAGTACATTCAAGCTCTAATCATCACACTCAAATTAAGCTCCAACCAAAGACACATTAATTATCCGCAAAGATTAAATGAACATTTAAGTGCTCGGTTGTAAAGGAGTACTCGCACGCTCTATGCTCCCATTCGGAGTGAGTAGTTTCTATCAACGGTGACAACACTTTCCGTTCAAAAAAAACGATGACTATACTTTGCTAAATCTACGACAAACAATACACCAAAATCCAAGCCAAGATTGTGACAGAAACAATAATTTCCAGAAACAAAGGCGACAAAATAATGGCACGAAAGAAAACCAGAAACATAAAGCAGAGCGGGGTGAGGTGTACACGCAATAATAGAAGGGGACGGAAGCAGGGCGTTGACCGGGCACGGGCGGGGGTCTCCCCTCCCCGATTCCCGCCACGTCACCCACCCCGCCGATCGTTCTCATCCACTCCCCTCACCTCACCTCTCTCTCTCCACCTTTCCTCTCTCCTTCCCCACCCCACCCCCACCCTACCCCCTCTCTCCGCCCCCAATCCCGATCTCCCTCCCCCCCTCTCGCCCCTCTCATGCATGAGAGGTCGCCGGGGCCATCGCTAGCCGCCACGCGCCTCCCCTCCCCCGCCTCCCTGCTCCTGCTCCTGCTCCTCTCGCTGTCCCTGCTCGCCGGGCGGTCGCACGGCTGGTGGTGCCGCGAGGACGACGAGGGGTGCTCCCTGATGGGGTTCAGGGGCGACGACTTGCCGGTCACCGGTGGCGGTATCAGGTGAGCCGCCCGCCCTTTCTCCTGCCCGCGCGTCCTGGTTGCTTTGCGTGGCTGGTTTTCTCGCGGCGGGGCTCGCTGATCCGTTATGGGTGCTCGCGTGGTTCCGTAGCCTCTCTGTGAGGGAGAGGAGGAGAGATCCGTAGCTGTTGAGAGGCGAGCGTGCCGCGGTAGGTTGCCTCTTGCCTCTGCCGTGCCTGGTGGTCTGGGCGTCGAGTGGGTATGGGCGAATTCGTCTGGGGCATGGGTTACGGGTGGCAGGCAGCCCTTTCGATTGGATCTGTCCAACTGGCGAAAATAAATTCGGGGGTGATTTTAGTTTCATGCTCGTGTTTTCGGGTACTAAATTCTCCGATGGATCACATGCCACATGGGCGAGAAGTCCTGCCGTGAGGATCTGGGGAAATGAAATATCGATCTGATTTGGCTGCTGTATTAACATCTTCGTGTCCACACGGTCTTGAATAAGTGTAATTAAAGGCGTTACAGTGAGATATATATTAAGAGATTCATTAAATAATCATTGGAGCAGATAGAAATCCATGGCATGTCTAACCATATCTATGTGAGATACTGAGATACTTAATCATGTAATTTATGAGACTCCACCAATTTACTCATATGTGCTTTTCTACCTCGGAAGAAAATTTGATGAAAGTGAGGACAAATATGGGAATTTGTTACCTCAAAATACTCTGTTTCATGTATTGGAAGTACAGAAAGTAGTCGTGTTTCAGAAGTATGACACATCTGGTTTCACACGAAATGCTGTATAATTGGTGCTGTGAGCCCGTGAATTTGGACCTTCTGTTAACTGTTTTTCCCCAATTGCCATTGCAGTGAAAAAGGCAGGTTCAGTTATGGGTTTGCAAGCTGTGCTGGGAAAAGGGCATCTATGGAGGATTTCTACGAGACAAGAGTGGATGATGTTGATGGAGAGACTGTTGGGTTGTTTGGCGTATTTGATGGTATGTGTTGCCTTGTGCCAGTATTTTTATATTAATTGTTCAGGGTTTTCATATGTCAGCAGCTCCTTGATCAATTGTGTTTACTAGTATAGTTGGCTTTTCATACAGGTCACGGCGGAGCTCGAGCAGCTGAATATGTGAAGAAGCACCTTTTCAGCAATTTAATCAAGCATCCGAAATTCATGACAGATACAAAGGCTGCTATTGGTATGCCTATCATTCATAAACTATTGTGAACCTAAATATTTCTACCCAGGCAGAGTGTGATCATGATTTCCTTGTGTTTCTTCTCTGCAGCTGAAACATTCAATCATACCGATTCAGAGTTCCTGAAAGCTGATAGTAGCCACACCAGAGATGCTGGCTCAACTGCCTCAACAGCTATTCTTGTCGGTGGTCGCTTGGTGGTTGCAAATGTTGGTGATTCTAGAGCTGTTGTTTCTAAAGGAGGGAAGGGTAAGTCCCACTGTCTGTAATACTGTGATTCGTGCACTCTTGGTTTCATCGGAAAGTTCATATGGTTGTGTTTTTTCTCCATGGGTACATGGCAGTTGAAACTGACTGCATAACATAATCTCATGTAATCTCATTTCACTGGCGTTAGACGATCATGATGTTTTCTGCTTCCCACCATTTCAGCTATTGCGGTTTCCAGGGATCACAAACCTGACCAGACAGACGAGAGACAGAGAATTGAGGAAGCTGGAGGCTTTGTGATGTGGGCTGGTATTTTTACGAGGCCTAAAAAACTCCCTACTTCAGCAAGTGCTTTATTACTAGCATCATTCCTGTTTATTTACTGCTCTTTGTTTTGCAGGGACATGGCGTGTTGGTGGTGTTCTTGCTGTTTCTCGAGCATTTGGTGACAAACTTTTAAAGCAGTATGTTGTCGCTGATCCAGAGATCAAGGTTTGGCTTTTGTTTCCTTGCCTAGTTCTCAACTACAACCTAGACTTGCAGATTTTTGATTAGATATTCTAGGTAGTCTCTTTATAGAGATTTCTTATTGACCAGTGCAATGTGACTTTTCATCCAAGTTCTTCATTGTTTTTGTGCAAGGAAGAAACAATGGGCACCCCTTCTTACTATAAGGGGAAGATAAAGGCTATACACTTGGTGATTGAGCCTTTTATTTATTTATTTATTTATTTACAGGAGGAGGTAGTTGACAGCTCACTTGAATTCCTTATCCTTGCTAGTGATGGGCTATGGGATGTTGTAACTAACGATGTAAGTGCATATTTACTGAAGATTCTCCTTGACATGGTGCTAGTTCCCTGTAGTTTCAATGGGTTAACCCAAATATTCAATTTCCAGGAAGCTGTTGCCATGGTCAAGCCAATAGAAGATCCTGAGCAAGCGGCGAAGGGACTACTTCAAGAAGCTTCTCAAAGGGGCAGTGCTGACAACATCACTGTCGTCATTGTTCGCTTCTTGGACGGAACGACGACGTCTGCCGGAGATGGACCAAGTGAGGAGGTCGCCAAGGACCAAAGTGAGGAGGCCGCCAAGGACCAATCTTCATAGTTCTTGTTCCTCCACGGCGTTGTATCCGCTGTTGTATCTGATGCTCGAAGTAGATGTCATGTGGCGGCGCCCTCCCGTGCTGCGAAACCAAACTGACTTGGCCTGAGTTTCGTCGTTGTTCCATGCTCCCGGCTATCCTAGATGGTAGGTAATGTCGGAACACAGGGGGATGGTGAGGCAGTGTTGTTACCATATGATCCAAGGGGTACTTTTTCTTTCTTCATGCTGAACCTTGTACTGTGTAGCTTCTATGCTGGTGTTTCATGCTAGTGATTTTTAGCAGTAAATGCATGTAACCTGACTATTTGAATGATTTGAACAAAGTTGTGCTCATGGTGTCACACTACAGAGTTCGGAGCTCGATTTTATTTAAGCTTTCCTTGCGGAGCCAAAAACAAACTCTTTTATCCCTCTTCGGAATGTCGATATAGCCACATTTGGAGCCAGTTACGTATTCAGAAGTACTCCCTCCGTAAACAAATATAAAAGCGTTTAGATTACTAAAGTAGTGATCTGAATATTCTCCGATGAACTCTTTAAGCTTCACATAAACAGTAGAGCCAAACAGTTATGGATCTGAAAGCAAAAGGCCAAACTTGATGCATATGCCGATGAACTCTTTAAGCTTCACATAAACAGTAGAGCCAAACAATTATGGATCTGAAAGCAAAAGGTTAGATGCGCCTGGATTATTTTAGTGCAGTATATGGTGAAGACGAGTCTTCAAATATGGATGTTCAACTGCTTACAATTGCGTATACAGTGGCTTTACAATTTTAAACAGCAATTTTTAAAGATGCACATGCCTTTGTTTAGTTGCAAACATTAACAGTTCTCACAATCCAGCAATTGCGTATACAGTGGTTTCACTTTTGATGAAAGAAGTGGTACGCATCCAATGTCATCTGCATATAAAACAGCATGTAGCGATTAAATATGTCCATTTACTAGATCGTGCACCAATAATATTTTTTTGAGAAATTCGTGCACCAATAAATAATTGTATTCAGGTGGACAGGGTCCGTATACGCCCAAATCGTTCGGCCGGTGATGCTAGACTGGGCTGGGCTTGGCCCAAAGCGTATGATGCCGCACTGCGCGTACGCGAGGGAGATCGCCCTTGGTTGGAAGACGCGCGACGATTCAGCGGTTGCTCCGCTCTGCTCTGCTCGTCCAAAGCCCTAGCCGCCAGGTCTGCCAGAAAGAAAATTCCCACAAAAAAAATGATGGTCTTCCTCCGATCTCCTCATCGCTACCTGTGATGGCGATAGCGTGGGACTTAAGGTGGGGGCGCAGTACATGAACTAATCGTGGGCCGACCAAGAAGCCTAGCTCCGTGCTCTCCAGTACAGGTTAATCTTAATCTTTTTTTCTCCGTGTTTATCGGAGTCTACTAAGTCTTCTTGCTATGGCTGTTGAATTTCTTGTTTGGATTTTTTAGTCTAGGAACGGGCCTGTTCGTATGATGTGAAAAAGGGGGACTGTTCATAGGGTGTTGTCTGGCTTTCCCAAGCAAGCATTGATCAGGAACTTGTGGTAAACTAGAGTCAGGAAAAATTCGGTTTCATGGATTTTCGCTGCTATTACAGTGATTCATCAGGTTTGTGCCTCAAGCCTTGTTTGGTTAGAGGGATCTACCGGGATTACAGTTAGGCCCACAAGATAGTTAGGACATATTTCACAGGTTATATCCTGAATATTCTCAAACTAAATGCATGCCGATGAACCCGGTAAGCTTCACAAAAACAGTAGAACCGAATAATTATGGATTTCAAAGCAAAAAGATTGATGCGCCTGGATTATTTTAGTACAGTATATATATTAATCAATTAAGGATGATGAAGACGAGTCTTCAAATATGGATGTTCAACTGCTTACATTAAGGATGGACATGCCTTCGTCTAGTTGCAAACATAGACAGCTCGCACCGTATTATCCAGCAATTGCGTACACAGTGTGCAGACTACGCATCCAAGATCATCTGCATATAGTACAACATGATGTACGTAGATATTAATATGACCAATTCATATCATGCAGGAATAACCGCATTCGGCTAGCCAAGATTCAGATACGCCCAAATCATTGCAAACTCTGACATCACAAATCACAAGGTATGTAGTGCAGTTATGCGATAAACAGAATGTGTACCAGGTAAATACAAGAAGAGTAAATGAATAAGTAGAACAACAAGGGGAGATTTATATTACAGAGAAGGCCGATCATCATATAAATACATCGGCTGCCCTCCTGAAGGCAGACTCGACATCACTGTTCTTGTGGACGGAGGATGTGACACCTACACGGATGTGCTCGAGGGCTAACAGGTGCTCCATCCCTAATGGTGTAGCACCACCCCACCCATCATGTACTTGTAGATGGAGCTGTCGCAGCTTGGGCATCGCCCCTGCCTCGAACTCCATGCATACCATAGCAGAGTAAATTGCAAAAAACCATCACAATTGAGCACCCTAATTCAGATTTTTTTTCAAAAAACCATCATCATTGTGCTAACAATTTTCAGAAAGCACTTATCACTGGATTATCACTGTATTAGAGACGTTTGACAAAAAACTGACCGCTGGGTCCCATGGTCAGGTGCCACGTAGCGAGGACGAGATAACGCCGCTACTAAACAAAACCGGCCCACCTCCCACCTCACGCATCTCTCCCCACCCCGACTCACCCTTTGCTGCCGTCCAGGATCCAACTGCCGGCAGCGCCCACTGCCTGAACGAGGAGGTCTCACATGGCCGGGTCAACGGAGACGCCACACCGTCGCTGCAAAGCCGCCGCGGCCTGGCACCGCGCCGCAACTGCCCCGTCGCTCCATGACCGCCGCCACTCTCCATGTCCCGGCGACAGATTCGAGCATTGCCGGCTTCCGTGCGCCGCCCGGCGACGAATCCAAGCGGTGTCGGCCCCGAGCGCAGCCCCGACGGCGGATCCGGGGCGATGCGACCTCCCCCTGTGCCAGCGGGCATGCCGACCGCCGGATCCAGCACGCGGGAGGGCAACGGCGGATACCAGCTCACGACGGCAGCAAGCACCAGGGCCTCTCCGGCCTCGTCCTCCCGCCTGAGCCCTCACCTGCAGGTCGACGGGAGGGACATCCAGTGGAGACCGTCGTGGCTCCCCGCTGCACACTGCTGTGCGCCAGGGCTCCTTCACTTCGTGATCTCGCCGGCGTTGTGGGGCAGCTCCTGGGCATGAGGAGATCCAGCCCGGCTCCACTCCGATGGGCATGACTGGAGGCGGTGGCTGCCACCGCCGGGGGACGCAGGCGCGCCTGCCGCACCGCGCCGCCCGGGTCGGCCACGACCAGCCACCTCGCTGGCTGTAGCCTGCCACCTGCTGCTTCCTTCGCTTGCCGCCGACCTCCAGCGATCCGTGACATCTCCGACGACGGATCCAAACGGCACCGGCCACCCAGGCAGTTCTCTTTCCTTGTCCGGATGCCGCCGGCAGAGAGCTCACGAACTGCTCGATGGAATGCCAGAGAAAGGGACGAAGAGAGATAGGAGATGCTGACAAGTGGGCTCACATCAAGTTAACGGTCCATGCGGACGGAGTCAATTTTTCATGCCATGTCATCACTTGCAAGTGGGATCCAGCAGTCAGATTTTGCGTCAAACATCTCTAATCCTGTGATAAGTGTTTTCTGAAAACTGTTAGCACAATGGTGATGGTTTTTTGAAAAAAAATCGAATGGTGGTGGTTTTCTGGATTAGGGTCCCCAATTGTGATGGCTTTTTGCAATTTACTCACCATAGCATCAATGAGACGAGTCTAAGGTCTTCCAGAACCGGAAATAATCCTGTGCGGACTATTGGCGGCACCACTATGTTCAGTGATACTCGACACAGAGAGAAACATGTCAATGAGGGAGGGCAGTTTTCCGACAACGTGAACCTCATTAGTCGATAGGTACTCAACCGACAAAGTCAGGCTGCGGAGGCAATGGAGGTCGCCAATCCAATTGGGAACTCTCTTCAATATCCATCCTAGCATATAAAGAACCTCGATATGGAGAGGAGGGTTGGATAACGAGTACATCCGGCAACAAGAATGTTTAGAAAACACACCATTAGCACTGACAAAGAGGTATTTGAGGTCACGGAGCCTCGCAATTGAGGAGACCAAAGCATCAACTATCTCCTCCGCCACCATTTTGCCAGAGAAGCTCAGCATTCTCAGACCAGTCAGCTCATTGCCAATGCCCTTAATATCCTCTAACGAGCTCTTCTCCATATCAGGGCATGACAAAGCACGCAATGATTTAATTCTCGCGATCCCTTGAGGCAGCCCTGTACCATCTGGAAGGCTCAGATGAGACAGTCGTGGCAATAAAACTATATCTGATGGGAAGTTTTGTGCTGATCGACCATTTATTACCAGCGTCTCCAAATGAACGAGCCCTCGAATTTCAGCAGGGAGATCTATGATGCATTCTTTTGCATTAACTCTAACATACCTTAGCTGAAACAATTGATCAATAGGACTGAGGTCGACTGTCGCATCCTTGTATGGAAAGTCATACAAGAGCACTCGAAGGTATGTAAATAGAGAAAGAGGAGGCGTGTAATTGGACTCTCCAAACTGTGCCAATGATCGAACTTGTGACATGCTAGTATCAACGATCACTGATGTTGTATAACTAGCACTTGATTTTAAGGACAATCTACGGACCTTATGTTCGTAGCTATGCATTCTTGCCACATCTTCACAATTATATGCCACACTGATGAAATTGTCTTCTGCACACTTGCTGGTGATCAAATCAAGCATCATGTCGTGTACTGTGCAATACTCCACAGCCGCAAAACTTGAGAGTTCAGCTGGCTGAATAAAGCTTCTATTGATCAGCTCATTAAAATAACTCTTTGCAACATCATCCAAATCTGATCCATGAGAATTATTGACAAAGCCTTCAGCGACCCATTGTGCAACCAGATGACCCCTTCTGATATTTTTATCTTCTGGATGCATGCCAAGGTACAGGAGGCATGGACGGAGATGAAGAGGAAGATGCATGTAGCTAAGGTTTAATATACCCCTCATCTCTTCCAAGGTGGGATTTATGACAAACTTAGCGCCCAGAGAGTTTCTTATGCTCTCCCACTCGTCATTTGATCTTGCTTGACGACTAGCTAACAAACTGGCTATAGTGATGATTGCAAGTGGCAACGCTCCGCACATCCTCAAAATTTCAGCTGAAATATCTTTAAACTGGGGTGGGCAGTCATCTTCAGACCCAAATACTCTATTAAGAAACAACATTCTCGAGTTTAGTTATTAGGGTCTTCATTTTGTAAACACACTCATGGTCGTTACTGCACGCCCCAATAGCCACATTATCCACTCGTGTAGTTACTATTACTCTACTTCCATTATCAACGTCTGGAAATAAACAACCCATTATATTCCATGTCGATTGATCCCATAAGTCATCTACTACAATAAGGTACCTATTGAATATTGTTGCACATATCAGATAGGTCCAATTGTGATATGATTTACAGATGAAAGCACCATAACTTGGAAATGAACATAAACTATGAATAGCATAAGCTAGGATTGAAGCAAGAAAAATGCTATTTCTTAGGTTAATTTTGCATGTTCACACAACATTCGAGCATAAGCCAAGTTAATTTACATGCAAAACTATAAGATAGTTAAAACAAATTTACATTTATCTTATACATGCATGCTCGAACAAAAAAAAGACTACAAGTCTCTATTATATAATTAAAGGTAATGGCTTGAGACCCTACATTTCTACACCCATATAAGAAGTACCGGTTTGTTGGATCCAACTAACCTTAGCCATCAATCTATCTCTAGTATGATGGCTCACAATTTTATTTCTACCTTTGCTAATTTAGCTTTAGTTACATACGCATTTGGGAATGAAGAGAAATTTATTCAGTCAATTTCTCCCATTCGTACGCCCATCTGAAGTTTGCATCTCTCCTCATCCAGGTTTTCTTACCTCAGACAACAATCACACATTACCAGGTGTTTTATTTTATTTTATTTTATGGCTTGCTACTTTACTATTGGCCGATTTTCAATTCCAGAGAGAGAGAGAGAGGGAGAGAGGGAGAGAGCGCGATGGTTTATTGCTAATGACATTATTCTTGCTTTTTAATTTGTTATTAAAAACACATTTATTTTCTTGTTTTTTGTTTTCATTTTTTATAAAATGCATGAAATACATTTTTTATGTTAGTGTGTATGGGTTTGCTAAATCACAATCGGCTGAAATTTAACTAAGTCTCAGTCAAGTTAATAATCCTTCAATTATCATGTTGAGATTCATGCTAAAGTGTTGTGTTTTGTGTTTTATCAAAATACAAATATATTTCCTTTTATCTTTTGTTAAAAAAATAGTTTGTTGTTTCTTTCTTGGTTTTTCATGTTTCCTTTTCTCATATTTTTCCTTTTCTTCCCATTTTCGTTACAATGTTTTTTGTTTTCTTTTCATTTTCCTACATTCCTCTTTATAGTTTACGGGGTTGCTAGAAATTAGTCGACTGAGATTTAGTCAAGTCTCAATCAACTCCTGCGCCGTTAGTTTTGTTTCAATCGAACCGTGTAGGATGAATAGGCTTGGGTAACTCTTTATGTCTTAGTTTTTCCTTGTTGGGTGTAGAGTATGTGTGGTTGCTAGGAGGGAAAGGGGACCTTTTTCGTTGTCTGCTGGACTTTTGGTAGAAACTAGGGTTCTACTGGGTCTAGGGCGGAGATTGTAGGGGAAGGAGGGGGCTGGACGTGGGCGATCTTGCGGTCGTCGGCGGTTGGGCGCCGTCGTGCGCGAGGGAAGAGGCGGCGGCGTTGGCTGGAGGCGGCTAGGGTTAGGTCTTCCGGCTCCCTTCAGGAAGCTGAGCAAATAATAATTGCTTCTTACTTAATCTCAAAACGGGTCCGTACATAAGTTTATATAATCCTCCTAACGATATAATTGGGCTAAGCCCCTAACACGATAAGATAACTGGGCCAGGCCCCTAACTGCCTGGGCTGTAATATATGCCGCTCATAACATTTCTCCCCGCCTGCACAAACAGCTCGTCCTCGAGCTGGAAGGCGGGGAAGCGCTTGCGGAACTCCTCGAGGTGATCAACCGTCGCCAAACACCTCCGCGGCAGCTTGGGCGGGCAGGTCGCCGAGGCCGGCGGCGTCGGCGTCCTCCTCCATGTAGTCCGCAACCTCCAGGTAGAAGAGGTGTGGGCAGACGTGGTTGGGCACGTAGGACTCGTCGCAGTTGAAGCACAACCCTTGGTGGCGATGCTCGAGTAGCTCGCTCGAGGTGAGCCGGCGGAATGGGCGCGCCGTGGTCGCGGCGAGGGGTGCCGCGGAAGTCTGAGCAGGCCGACCCTGTGCGGGAACATCCGGCCAGGGTGGCGGCCCAGCGGCCCGGGACGGTGATGCCTGCTGGATGGCCACCGCGCGGCGCTCGAACGCGCGTGCGTAGTACATGATCATCTGGAGGTCCTGGGGTCCCTGTAGCTCCTCGTCCACACGAATATGATCTGGTAGACCGCCGACGAAGAGTTCGGCCCGCTGGCGAGCCGTCACGCCGGGCGCGTGGCACGCCAGAGCCTGAAAGCGGTCGGTGAAGTCCTGCACCGTAGAGGTAGTGTGCGTGTCCACCCTCAAGATGCAATTACATTTTTTGTCTTTTATCTTGCACATTGCACACAAACAACAAAACATGCTAACACAAGATTCTAAAATCTATTTTTTGAGGCTGCCCCACCTCCCGCGTTGCACGACCACAATTGCACGCGCAACTAGGGTTATTTTATTCTTTTTTATTTTTCAACAAGAACTAATTTCTAATGACATGGTGAATATTTTTTAAATACATAATGATTTTCTAATTACACAACAAACATTTATTTTGAATACACAATGAATATTTTAAAAAATGCACAAGCATTTTTTCTAAAATATCATGACAAATGTACAAATGCTCCCCTTTCTTTTTTTATTGAAAATCTAACTGGAAATTTTAAAAAGAAAAGAAACATTAAACAATAAAATGGAATAAAAGAAACAAAAACAACAGTAGAAAACCGGATAGTACGGAAATCATACAAAGAGCTAAGAGAACCTACAGCCGGATATGACAAATGTGGCCCCTCAAGCGCTTGCGGATGCGCCCGGGCGCGTCCGCGGACAGTAACCGGTTACTACTCAAATCAACACAACTGCATTCAGACATCTCATACTAGATTCTCAAATCCATACAAAAGCATGCAAACGTTAAAACCTACATACTACATAGCTACTCCTCGTCAAGATGTCGACAATCTCCGTGCCTGGCTCCGGGTACATGGGCAGCAGCAGCAGCTCCGACGTCTCCGGCTGCTCCGCTCCAGCCTCCTCCGCCTCTATCTCCGTGTTGAGTTCAGCGAAGAGCGCGTTGGACGCCGCCTGCTCCTGTCGGAGGAACTGCCGGTTGGCCTCCACATACGCCTCATACTGGATGGAGTCCAGGATGGCCTGCTGCTCGCTCCGTCCTCCTCCGCCTCTATCTCCGCGTCGAGTTCGACGAAGAGCGCATCGGACGCCGCCTGCTCCGGGCGGAGGAACTGCCGGTTGGCCTCCACATAGGCCTCATCCTGAATGGACTCCAGGATGGCCTACTGCTCCGTCCGCGGCTTGGGCAGCGGCGAACTCCACCTCTACCTTCGCCATGGTGACTCCCCCCCTCCCCGGAGCAGGCTGCTCTCCCTCCTCCTACGGGTGCACCACCTTCATCGGCTCCGACAGTGGCTCTCCCTCCTCCTCCTCCTCCTCATCCTCCTCCTGCTGCTGCTCCTCCTCCTCATCCGACTCCGCTAGTCCGGAGGTAGCCCGACAATGATGCGGGTGCGCTCGTGCCTGTATCTCCTCCGCGATCTGCCTCCGGTGCTCCGGCGTGAGCATAGCGTACATGGTGATCATTCGCTGGACCATGGCGATGCCAGAGAGCGTGGGAGAGCGGGGGAAAGAAGGCGGACGAGCTCGGGTGGCAGTACAGAGAGGGAGGAGGTGGATGGGCTAGGGTTGGGGGACGCCGACCGACTTAAATAGCTAGCTTTGGCCTCAAGCGGCGAGCCGGAGCGGCGTCACGTGACCCACGGCGACGGAGGAGGCATCCTTCGAACCGTCAGGTTTCCGGGCGTTTCCGCATGGGACCCCATCGCAAGTCCTATATGGCGGTCGTGCCTATATCCGCCTCATATTTGGATTGAATATGCGGGGTGCCGGTCAGCTCGGATGTTTGAGGCCCTTTTGAGGCGTCTGTCTGCCAGATATTTGTGATCGACCAGTGACGAGGCGGGCCGCCCGGACGTTTAAAGTCGGTTTGGAGGGTCGGGTGTAGATGCTCTAAGGTTGCTACTGGCCCGGCCAGTGCAGCAGAACGAGCAGCCCTAACTGAATGAAAAATTGCTGGCCCGAAAACGCACAAGCAAGAATAAGGCCCCGCTTGGAATGTAGTTTTTCTGCCACCCCTGTAATCTTTTACACCTGTATTATACCAGCCTCCAATCAAATGTATTCCGAAAGGTGGTATTTTCTATCCGGTTGTAATATGTGCTTGGCTCTCCAGGTTTCAATCCACTTGTAAAATCCACTTCGACAACAGCTAACGAACTGAATTCTTGTGAAACTTTGGCAGCAGCTGTTAACTGGCAGGAGGGTTCGGGCTAATCATGACCAAGCAGGACGGTCACGTCGCCAAGGAGTACTCCGCCGCCGGTTGAACGGGGAAGGGGCGGGGAGGGATGGCAGAGGAGGAGGAGGAGGAGG
This sequence comes from Triticum dicoccoides, assembly GCF_002162155.2. Classification (NCBI taxonomy): domain Eukaryota; kingdom Viridiplantae; phylum Streptophyta; class Magnoliopsida; order Poales; family Poaceae; genus Triticum; species Triticum dicoccoides. Next base: position 97,032,038 of record NC_041390.1, read on the forward strand.
GAGGATACCTTGGTGGAGCAGAGGAGGATGAGCGATTCGCCGTCACGGTCAGGTCACGGCTGCCGGCCAACGTCGCCGTCGCGGCCAGGAGCGAGTCGCCGTCACTGTAGCGGCCAGGAGCGAGTCGCCGTCACCGTCGCGGCTAGGAACGAGTCGCCGTCGTCGGCGCGCCTAACCCCCGTCGTGGCCACTGTCTTCTGCGCCTCACCACGTCGCCGTCGCGAACGCCGTTGCTTGACCACCTCGTGGACACCAGCGCCGGCGCCTCCCGGCGGCGCAACTCGATCTAGGTCTCAAGCGAGAGGCGAGGTGGGGAAAAACGACGGCCTCTGGTCTGTATCGGATACCGGCCTGATACGGGTGTAAACGAGAAAACCAGTGTAAAACTTACAGCCCAAAAATGACATGCCAAGCACCAACGAAAGGCCATCCGTTTTTATTTTACAGGGATATATTTTACAGGTGTATTGGGCCCTAAAACGAGGAACCAAGCGGGGCCTAAGGCAAAGGCAATAACAAGGCCGGTCCAAGAACAATAGAAAAACACCAAGACTGAATGAAGAGCTAAAATGGGCTGGGCTACTATTGTATGGTGTACTGAGACTTAGCTTGAGACCTAGACAGACCCATTATTTATTATTTCTAGGAAAGGTCGTCTTGGGTGCACGTCGACCACGCTTCTGAAGGCAGACTCAACATCACGGTGCTTGACGCCGTGTCTGGCAAATACAGAGATGTGATCGAGGGCCAATAGGTGCTCCATGCCTCGAGGCACACCACCACCCCAGCCATTATTTACTTCTAGAGTGAGCTGTCGCAGGCTGGGCATTAGGCCTATCTGAAACTGCATGTGTGCCACATCATGAGAGAAGAGACGAAGGACTTTCAGGACTTGGAATAAGCCCGTGCAGATTACGGCCCCGCCTTCAGCGTATACCCGTAGATCCAGATGGACGAGGCAGGGCAGCTTTCCCACAACATGAACCTCGTCGTTGGACAAGTTGTCGACCCACAAATTCAAGATCCGAAGGAAATGGAGGTCGCCAATCCATGTGGGAACTCTCTTCAGTATCCACCCGGGCAGATCAAGTTCCTCGATATGGAGAGGAGGGTTGGATAATGAGTACATCGGGCCGCAATGATGTTGAGAAGACAAAGCACTGACCTTGAGGTATTTTAGGCCATGGAGCTTTCCAATTAGGGATACCAAAGCATCAACTTCACCCGCCACCACATCAGTATAAATCCTCAACTCCCTCAGGCTGGTCAGCTCAGTAAGGCCATTAATATCCTCTAGCGAGATATTCATACAGTGTAGTGCACGCAATGATTTTATGTTGGAAATCCCTTGAGGAGGACATGGTTGAATCGGAAGGATCAGACGAGACAACCGTGGCAAGCAAATAATATCTGACGGGATGCTTCGTGCACCACTAGATATTTCCAGCGTCTCCAAATGAACAAGCCCGCGAACTTCAGCAGGCAGATCTATTGAGCCTGGGAATGTAGAAACCTTCAGATATCTTAGCTGAAACAATTGACCGATTGCAGTGAGGTCGACTATCGTACTCCTCGTAAATGGGAATATAAACACCAGCACCCGAAGGTACTTAAATAGTGAAAGAGGAGGTGTGTACTTGGACTCTCCAAATTGTGCAAATGATCGAACTTGTGACATGCTAGTATCAACGATCCTCAATGTTGCATCATTGGTGCTTGATTTCAAGGACAACCTACGGACCTTGTACTCACAGGCATGCATTCTTGCCACGCCTTCACAATTATATGCCACGTTGATAAAATTTTGGTCTGCACATTTGCTGACGATCAGATCAAGCATTATATCATGTACTCTGCAATACTCCACCTCTCCAGACTTTGAGGTCTCAGCCGGCTGAATCAGGCTTCTATTGATAAGCTCATTAAAATAACTCTTCCCGGTATCCTCCAAGTCTGACCCATGAGAACAATTGACAAGGCCTTCAGCTATCCATTGTAAAACCAGATCATGCCTCCTGACCATTTCGTCTTCTGGATACATGCCAAGATACAGGAGACATGGGCGAAGATGAAGAGGAAGATGCATGTAGCTAAGGTTTAGTATACTCCTCATCTCTTCTAAGGTGGGATTTGTGGCAATCTTGGCGCCCAAAGAATTTCTTATGCTCTCCCACTTGTCCGTTGACCTTGTTTGATGACTAGCTAATAGACTAGCTATAGTGATGATTGCAAGTGGCAACCCTCCACACTTCTTCAAAACTTCAACCAAAACTTCTTTTAAGTGTGATGGGCAGGCATATCCGGAACCAAATACTCTATTACAGAACAACATTCTTGAGTCTTGTTCTTTGAGGGGTTCCATTCTATAAACACACTCATGGTCATTGTGACACGCCCAAATAGCCACATCCTCCACTCGTGTAGTTACTATTACTCTACTTCCATTCCCGACTTCTGGAAAGATACAACTCATGATATTCCATGCTGATTGATTCCATAAGTCATCAACTACAATAAGGTACCTGTTAATTTTCTTTTACACATTAGCTATACTGAATTATGATATGACTACAAGTTGCAGACGAAAGCACCAAAACATGAAAGTGAACATAGACAAAAAAACAAGGGTTCAAGCAAATTGATGATAGTCCCACCGTCAATTTAGCATGTAAGTAGGCTATAAAGATTAAAATATTATATTTTCGCTGAGTTGGATAAGAGAGAAGGAAAGCAAGTTGTAGATTAAGAGACAACTGCAACAGGGACTCCAAAAAACATTTTGAGAGTGTGAGGCGTGACATAGATTAATAAATTAGTACTTCTTTGTAGCTAACTACTATACATGTTGGCTATTAGCTTGCCTATAGATGACATGGCAACAAGATATAGCCAACACTTTGCTCTACTATTAACCTTGCTCTTATGCTTTTAATTAATAGTCACGAGTTGGCTATAGTTACCGCAGGCCAATAAAATACTTAGGGCACTCACAATGACAATTAGCATAGATAAATGCTGACGTGACACTGTGTAATCAAAGAGGAAAGAGAGTAGAGTTGCAGTATGCTTAGTGTAGATAGGGTCTTTTTAACTCGTTTCTCTTCTTTCCTTCTCTCCACTACTAGGCCACGATGTTGAGATGCAGAAAAAGATCCATAATATAATTGATACAATATCGTTTGGATACGACCCTTAACATATAGTGCATTGAGTTGATTGTCTCTAAGATTTTTTCACTACCTAGGATGACGTGTTAAGATACAATGCACCGTGATTGCCCTTAAAACATGCTACCCCCTCCATCTGGGTTGTAGGTGTTGGATTATAGATGGGTTTTGGCCCATATAAGGCAATAATCCCTGGTTAACTTCTAAGGCCCATTTAGGTGCATGAAAAGTGGCGAGAAGTTTAGTATCATACTGTTAGTGAAATGAGAGTGAGACTCATTTATAAGGGTTGCTCTACCACATGCCATTGAAAGCTTGAGAAGAGGAGTTACACGTGCGCTCCTCCTCCTCCGCCACCCGCCTCGCCTCGTCATGACGCGCGCGCGCCGACGGTTGTGGGAATGAGCCGAGCCTTATTTTTTATCCTGCCCGCATCGACACCATGGACGGCGACTCGTGGATTAGATTAATCGGTAAGGTGCTAATATTTCCAGCAATCCAAAGGGTTGGCAGACAAGGACCACCTTGTGGCTCACAGCAATGAACGTGTCCTGGCTTGGTGGTGTGTCCCCCATGAAAACGATTGCTCCTGAACAGGAGAAGGCGTTTAGGGAGGCAACCACCATCTTTGTAGGAGCAATTCTGAGTGTGATTGGAGACAAGTTGATTGAAACATATATTCATATGCGGGTTGCCAAAAACTTGTGGGATGCACTTGAAGTTAAGTTCGGCACAACCGATGTTGGAAGCGAACTATATGCTACAGAGCAGTTCCATGATTACAGGATGGTTAGAACTCCCTCCTGGATGGAGGAACTTTGCTACTTCTCTCAAGCACTTGAGACAAGAATTCTCTGTTTTGGATGTCATCGGTCATCTAAGTGTTGAGCAAAAGAGCAACTGACTCACACATAAAAGGGGCAGAGGGTTCTTCTAGCGTCAATGTGATGTAGAAGAATTTCCACAAGTTCAAGGGAAAGAACACTGTACAGCAGAATACTACCTTCAAGAACAAGGGTAAGAAGAAAGTCAAAAAGAGAGATGACTGCTTTACTTGTTGTTGAGAGGAACATTGGGCAAACAAGTGCCCAAACAAGTACAAGAAGTCAGGACAGGACTCCAAGCCAATCAATGTGACTATGAGAAACAATGATCGGGCATCTGGGTATGGTAATCTGTTTACCGCACTTCCAATTTATCAGTCCACGGATTGGTGGGTTGACACAGATGCAAATATTCATTTGTGTGCTGACATGTCTTCGTTCTCTTCTTACCAGGTCACACGAGAATGCTTTCGTCCTGATGGGGAATGGCTCGCATGCTTTTGTTCATGGTGTTGGCACGGTAGATCTAAATTTTACTTCGAGAAAGATCATGCAACTGAAGGACGTGCAGCATGTCCGCCATCAAGAAGAATCTCGTTAGTGGCTCCCTTCTATGTAAAGAAGGGTTTAGGTTAGTATCCAAGTCCAATAAAGTAGTCATATCTTGATATGTACTGTTTGTTGGAAAATGATTGATTGCGGGGGTTTGTTTTGCCTCTCCCTAGCGGATTTCTGTAATAAAGACATGAACCAAATTCATTCTAGTGTGAAAGAATCTGAGGTTTGGCATTCACGTCTTTGTCACATTAATTTCGGTTGTATGACGCAGCTAGCCAAGATGGATCCAATCCCGAGTTTCACTTTAGCCAAAGGCTCTAAGTGTCATTCGTGTGTGTAAGCAAAGCAACCTCGTAAGCCTCACAAGCCTGCGAAGGAGAGATACTTGGCACCACTAGAGCTCATACATTCAGATCTGCGCGAGATGAATGTGTTGACTAAAGGAGGAAAGAAGTATTTCGTGATGTTGATTGATGATTCCACTAGATTCTGCTATGTGTATTTGTTAAATACTAAGGATGAGGCTCTGCACTACTTTAAAATCTGTAAGGCAGAAGTTGAGAACCAACTTGAAAATAAAATAAAATGAGTTCAGTCTGATCATGGTGGAGAGTACTTTTCTAATGAGTTCAATTTATTCTGTGCGGAACATGGTATTATTCATGCGAGGACGCCTCCCTATTCACCCTAGTCAAATGGGGTTGCCAAACGGAAAAATCACACTCTAACAGATTTGGTTAACGCCATGTTAGATACATAGGTTTTATCCAAGGCATGGTGTGGTGGGGGGAGGTTGTATTGTGATCATGTCATGTCCTGAATAAAGTTCCCACGAAGGATAATGAGACAACTCCCTATGATCAATGGGAGAAGAAAAGAACTACACTCACTTACTTATGCACTTGGGGCTGTTTGGCGAAAGTCAACATCCGATAACTAAAAGGCGTAAGTTGGGTCCGAAGACTATGGACTGTGTTTTTCTAGGCTATGCCAAGCATAGCATTGGCTGTAGATTTCTAGTGGTGAAATCTGATGTACATGATATGAAGGTTGGTACGATCATGGAGCCTAAAGATGCTACATTCTTTGAGGATATTTTTCCCATGTGAGATATGCAAAGCACTTCTTGACTAGAATCTGATGAGACTCTTGAACCTGTCATTCCGATGGAATATTATGAGCACAAAGGTGATGAAAGTTCCATGAAGGATGACGAGGAAGCTCCTGTTAGAAGCAAGATACAAAGTACCGCAAAGTCCTTGATGATGATTTTCTCGTGTACCTGTGGATGACACCCCTAGTTCCATTTCAGAAGGTTATGCATCACCAGATGCTGACTATTGGAAGGGTGCGGTCCGTAGTGAGATGGTTTCCATCTTGGCTAATGGGACATGGGAAATCACTTATCGTCCTTATGGTTGCCAACCATTGGGATGTAAGTGGGTGTTCAAAACGAAGCTTAGAACCGATGGTACTATTGAGAAGTACAAGGCTAGACTTGTGGCCAAGGATTTTACCCAGAAAGAAGAAGAATATTTTTTAGATACTTATTCACCTGTGGCTAGACTGATAACCATTCGAGTGTTACTCTCGTTGGCTGCCTCACATGGTCTTCTCGTCCATCAGATGGATATTAAGACGACTTTCCTTAACAGAGAGCTAGACAAGGAAATTTACATGCAACAACCAGATGACTTTGTAGTAAATGGTCAGGAAAGAAAGACGTGCAAGTTATTGAAATCTTTGTATGGCCTGAAACAAGTGCCTAAGTAATGGTATGAGAAGTTCAATACAACTCTGATATCTGTTGGCTTCGTTGTTAACGATGCTGATAAATGTGTATACTATCGCTATGGTGGGGCCGAAGGAGTTATACTGTGTCTGTATGCTGATGACATGCCGATATTTGGGACCCACCTTAAAGTCATTGAGGAGGTCAAACTTTTCTATATCATAACTTTGAGATGAAAGATCTTGGCGTGACTGATGTTATCTTGAACATCAAGCTACTGAGAGATACTGAGGATGAAATTACACTTCTGCAATCGCACTATGTTGAAAAGATTTTGAGTCATTTTGAATATTCTGATCGCAAATCTTGTGCAACACCATATGATCCTAGCGTGCGGATTCAAAAGTTTGAAGTCACGGCTATAGATCAATTGAGATACTCTCAAGTAATTGGTTCACTCACGTACCTAGCTTGTGCTACTCGACCTGATATCTCATATTGTTGTCTGCAAACCGAGCCGGTTTGTTTCCAATCCAGGAATGTGCACTGGCATGCTGTTGAGCGAGTGATGCGTTATTTGCAAGGTACTGTGAACTATGGAATTCACTATTCTGGGTACCCGATGGTACTTGAAGGGTATAGTGATTCAAATTGGATATCTGATGCCGATGAGATGAAAGCGACAAGTGGATATGTGTTCACGCTTAGTGGCAGTGCTATTTCCTAGAAGTCTTGCAAGTAGATGATCTTAACGAGATCGACTATGGAAGCATAACTCACAACATTAGACACATCATGCATCGAAGCAGAATGACTTCGAGAGCTTTTGATGGATTTGCCAATGGTTGATAAGCTAGTCCTGGCTATCCTTATGAACTATGATAATCAAATAGTGATTTACAAGGCTAAGAGTTCAAAGGACAACATGCAATCCACAAAGCATATAAGAAGAAGATTAAAATCGACCACACATTCAAGAAACTCCGGAGTAATAGCGTTGGATTATATCCAGACGGCTAAGAACCTGGTAGATCCCTTTATGAAAGGGCTATCAGGATTGTGATAGAAAATGCATCGAGGGAGATGGGCATGAGACCCAGGTAAGTTTCCATGGGGGTAACCCAACCTATGTGATCGAAGATCCCGTGAATTAGAACCTGAGAAAGCAATCCAGCGGTCAACTGGGGAGATTATCCTTACTAACCCACTCCGTTGAAGATGCAATACTCTCATAATATGTAAGGCATGATGAATTTTGTCTTAATGTGTTCCAAAGCTTGTATAAGCAAGATGATATCCTACATAACAATCTTTGGAAGGAACACACCTATGTGAACCCGACTACTGACCATAGTCTATGAGATAGGGTAATCTCTAGGAAGCTCATGAGAAGGCCAGGAGTATGACTAATAAGCTCCACCCATGGGGTTTACCCTTCGGCAGCCACATATCACCTGACACTAGGTGAAACTTCTGCACGCTAAACTGAAAATTCAAGGTATAGTCCATTGTTCATTTATGAAGAAGTCTAATCCTGTTGCTCTAGGTGGAAGTTCAAGTTAACAGTCTCAACTGAAAATTCTGGTATATCAAAACATTGTTTGGAACAGTTGATAAACTTATGTGCCTCGAGATCTGGTGGGGGATTGTTGGATTGTAGATGAGCTTTGGCCCATACAAGACAATAATCCCTGATTAATATCTAAAACCCATTTAGGTGCATGGCAAGTGGTGGGAAGTTTAGTACCATATTGTTAGTGTAGTGAGAGTGAGACCCCTTTACAAGGGCTTCTCTACCACATGCCATTGGGTGCTTGGGAAGAGGAGTTGTAGACGCGCCTCCTTCGTCGCCGCCCGCCTTGCCTCGTCATGACACGTGCGCCGCGGGTTGCAGGAATGAGCCTAGCCTAGCCTTATTTTTGTCGTTCAGGAATGGTTAATTAATCTCGGATTAATTGATGAGTCGCTACAGTAGTGCCATTGTCACTATTGGAGCCCATAGCACAACATGTGATCCTGAAAAGCCAGACTGCTTTCCTCAATGGCCATAATATTTTGGAGGGTCCGATCATGCTTCTCGAGATAGTACATGAGCTAAAATGTACCAAGGGGAAGGGTGTTCTGCTTAAGCTCAACTTCGAGAAAGCATATGATCGAGTGAACTGGGAGTTCGTTCGGGAGGTGCTCCTCAAAAGGGTTTTGAGGTGGGCTTTGGTCACCGCATTATGCACCTGGTCAGTTGTGGGCAGACCGCGGTGACAATTAATGGAGAGACGGGCAAGTTTTTCAGAAATAAGAGGGGTCTCCGCCAAGGCGACCCTAGCTCGCCGCTCATCTTCAATTTCGTAGCGTACGCATTGTCGGCTATGGTTGCAAAGGCCAAAGCAGCGGGGCACATCAGAGGGTTGGTGCCCCACCTCATCCCAGGGGGATGACTCATTTGCAATATGCGGACGATACTATGTTGTTATTCGAGCCTGACAACCATAGTATTGCCTCCATTAAGCCGCTGCTCCTCGCCTTCGAGATTTTGTCGGGGTTGAAAATCAACTTCCTGAAAAGCGAAGTTATCACTATGGGGATGGACCAGCGAGAGAGTATGCGGATTGCAAACCTACTTAATTGCAAGCTTGGGGGCTTTCTGATTAAGTATCTGGGTCTCCCGGTCACCCATCGGAAGATTCCAATCTCCAAGTCAGAACCGTTATATGGTGTAAAGTGGCAAACAGGGTTAGCCCGTGGCGAGGGAGGTTTATGTTGTCGGCAGCTTGGTTGATCCTCACCAATTCCAGCCTTTCCTCCCTCCCACTCTTTACGATGGGTATGTTCCTACTGGCGGATGGGGTGCATGTGAAACTAGACACCCCGCGCTCTAGGTTCTTTTGGGAAGGAGCAGGAACAAAGCGGAAATACCACTTGGTTAAGTGGGCGGCGGTATATAGACCCCAAAAATCTGACAGCTTGGGGATCATCAATTCCAAGCTCATGAACGTTGCCTTGCTTACCAAGTGGTGGTGGCGACTCGCCCAAAATGAGTCGGGGCTTTGGGCGGGTCTGCTGTGGGCAAAGTACTTCCCGGACGAGAATTAGTTTAAAGCTAAACCCTTGGGTTCGACTTTCTAGAATGGGATTCAGGCAGTACGTCCGGCGTTCACGGTAGGGGCCCGTTTCTCCGTAAATGACGGAATGTCAACGCACTTTTGGTTAGACAAATGGCTCAAGGACAGCCTGCTGTGGCAGTTCGTCCCGTTACTCTACCGTATAGCCACGGGCATCAACACAATGGTGGGTGACGCCTTGCATACCTCACCACCGGTGATTTACTTTCTGCGGCCTAGTTGGGACGTGTTGCAGCCAAAGATAGCAAACCGACCTCTCAGCTTGGGGGCTGATGTGGTCTCTTGGGACTTGGCCACGTCCGAAAAGTTCTCGGTCAAATCATTGTATGACAAACTGACCGAAGGAAGCGCCTTGGACATAGCTAGGGGGCTCTGAAAGGCTGGGCTTCCGCTCAAGATTAAGATATTCCTTTGGCAAATGTTCAGAAATCGCCTCCCAACGGCTGACAATGTGGCCAAGCGCAATGGCCCCTCCTATGGCTCTTGTGTAGTGTGCGGGCTCAACGAGGACGCTAACCACGCTTTATTTCAATGCGTCTTAGCTAAGTTTGTGTGGAGTGCCGTTAGGGATGTATTCCACCATAACTGGAACCCAATGTCGGGTTCGGATCTGTTGGCAGTGCTACAAACCCAGAAGGGGGTTAATGCTAGGATGCTGTGGCGTTGCGTGGGTGCGCTATTGTGGTCCTTATGCACGATCCAGAATAAGATTACAATCGAGAAAAAAAAAACCTTGCTCACCCGGCTGATGTAATTTTTAAATGTCATCTATTTCTTCAGATGTGGACACCGTTGGGGAAACAACGCGATGCTAAACACACGAGGGCCACGATGGAGAAGATCAGCAACAATATCTCGAGGCTCCGCCACTCTTGGTAGCTGGATCTTGGCTCTGTTGGCGTCGGTTGCGTTTTGGGGAGGCAAGGAGTGATGCTTCAGTTCGCCTATATTAATCCATGTCTTGTCACCTTAGTTTGGACCTTGTTATGCAACGCTCGTGTTGGCCTTGGGGCCTGTTTGAACTATATGGTTGTGTAAGTTATCTGAACTTATGTGGATGCTCCCTGATGGCTTTACTAATTTAAAGCTGGACATGTCTAGTGTTTTTGTTCTAAAAAAAGATGTTGGACCGTGGGTTCTTCGCGGGCTTGAGTCCTGGCTTGCGGAGTGAACCTTAACTCACTCACTCCCTTCTACACAACCCTAGAGAGCATGTGCCTCCATGTCGTTCGATATCCTGCCTAGAAGAACGGAAATAAGGTTTTTAGGGAGTGTCTCGATGCGGTTGCTCCCGATCCGTCCCTGTCTCTGTCCTCCTCTGCTTCCACTACTTCCCCTACATTGATAGCATGGCTGACGACGCCGCTGCCAAGAAGAAATCCACATACGACGCCAAGGCTGCTGTTGTCGCCGCCGCGTTGGCATGGACAATTGGAGTGTTTGATCTGTTCATCCCTACTAGTTCATGTGCTAGCCATATATGATGCGTTGATAGATGTTTTGTGTCTATGTATACGTGCTCACATGCTTAGGTATCGATATGAGTTGCATACTATGATTGTCATGCTTACAGTTTACTCATGGGTTAGATTAATCAATAAGGTGCCAATATTTCCAGCAATAGGCAGGCATGGGTTTTTATGTCTTCAGTTTAACTAACGAAATGTGTGTAATATGACACAAAATGTGTATGTTTAGAAATTTTGATGAAAAATCCAATGATATATTTTTTAGTGGCATATAACACATGTCTCGCTGGACGCGGTTGTTCTGATCCCGAGTTCATGTTGAAAATGTTTTGATTAATTGCAAAGTTTAATCATTGGATGGCATTTGTGGAAAACGTGAAAAAAATCGATGCTCCAAAATGTTATTCTCAAAAGCATTTCGGAGCATCGATTTTTTTGCCATGTCTTCCACAAATGTCATTTCATGATGAAGCTTTGCAAGCAATGAAAACATTTGTCAATGTTTGGCACACAAACAATTCAGATTTTTTTAAATGTTTTCCCTTTTTTTTTGTTTTTACTGTTCATCCAAGCTCACGGGATCGGAATAGCACTTTCGATGTTCGCCAGTCATATTGATGACCTCCCTTGCATGCCTTACAAAAAATTAATGTACTAAAGAGTACAGTATGACACATGAAAGAGGGTTTGCGGATAACCTACAATCTGTGTTGTGTTTCTAATTAAACCCTTTATTTCAAAACAGAAGGTGTTTTTCTACTTTGTTGTAAGCAATATTGTCTAAAAGACCAACCATAAGCAAAATTTACGAACTACATATAAATTTATGGTTTTGCAGTTGAGGATTTCTGAGGTTACTGATAGAGAAATAACTATATATTTAACTGAATCACCGTTAAGCACCATTTGACCTGAACATGGTACTCATACAAGTATAGGCGGGACGAGAAAATATTGGGTAGAAGGCAAAATATAACTAACTTTAAGTTGACTGAGCTATAAACAAACCATCATGTACTTTGAAACACAGATAATATACTTCTTATGAGGTCATGATTTCAAAAGCAAGAAAGCCCAACAAGATCTAGCATTAGGTTAAAACACATCTTTGACATTAGTGTAGCCACTATACTTAAAAATCACTAAACTATGCCAATTTAGAGGAATGTTGTAAAATGATTCAATTTTCACAGGTATTTAACCACTGAAGTGCACAAGCGACAGCTAGAAGAAAATTATTACCTTTTATGTGTGAGATGCTCTCTAAGACGAGCAATGATATCTTGTACCTCGTTAGTACGAGATGACTCCTCCACCTTGAGATCCAACTGTAGGCTACGGAGGAGGTTTGTCATATCAGGTCTTTGAGAAACCGATACAAATGCCTTACAATTGAATTGCTCTCCTATCTCATCATACACTTGTTTGGCAAGTGTAGTTTTACCAAGACCTCCGAATCCAACAATAGCCACCACTTTGAGTTTTTCTTGGGTATCTTGTAACCAACTTTTAAGTTCTTTCTTTGGGCCATCAATACCCACAAGGCCCGCTACCTCCTTGTAGATCGCCGACAAACGAGGATCAACAGCAATGACATGAGTAGTAGAGTTGATGCTATCGTCAATCTTGTACCTTTGCACGGAGACAACAAAACTAGGTATTTACCAATTTCATGTGAATAGTATTGGAAGTGAGGAGCTCCTATATTAATGAAGAAATGTCAATATTGTACCTCATGCGTCGTTCATTTGCCTGTAGAGCAAGAGCCTTGAGCTCTTCCATCCGATCAGCAATACGATGATGCTTTCGCAACATCTTGAGACGTTTAACCGTCTTCTTTATAAAGCCCGCCTTGGCATCGGCACCTCCAAGGTCTCGCATGAAGTCATCGATGCAATTCTCCATGTCATAGGACATCTCCCTCACATGATCCCTCCAGTTCTTGGCCAAGGGATCCAGTTCATCCATGAGCTCAAGCTTCTCAAGGAGAGCTTTCATGGCGCTAAGCTCGTCCTTGAGGAACGAGGCCTGCTTCCTGACTGACGTGAGCTTCTTGTACTCGTCGCCCATCAGTGCGGCGAGCTTGCCGATGAGGGGGTTCATCGCCCCCATGGTGGCGCTGACCACCGGTGCAGACATCTCAATACCGAGGCTCCTTCTGGTGTTGGCTCAGCAGCCCGCTCGCGTGCTGCAAGTGAGCGTGACGGCGATTCAAAGGGAGGAGCTGCAGTGGTGCCGGAGAAGTCCAACTGGGTGAGCCGGAGCTCAAGAGGTGGATGGCCGTGGCGTATCCGCGGCCGGAGGTGGAATAGGTGGTGGACTGGTGGTGCAGCGGGATATGGGGATGCGGTTGTAGGCCAGCGGGATATGAGGAGCCCCGGCAAATAGCAGCGTGGGGAGTAACGCGTTGGAAAATTCAGCGTGGAAAAAACAGGTACACGGAGATTGCAAGGCTGTGAATCCATTGTGCTGTTTCCTGGAAAGCAGCCAAGAAGACGATTCCTGGAAGCTACTCAAGGAGGAGGTTGATCTTATAGGTTAGTATCGCCACTGTCATTTTCCGCGTTCAATTCCCGGACAACGACAGCCGGAGACGACCCGAGCAAGGAGGTCGTCGCCGGCAATTCCAGGAAGCTTCCCTCAAAGACTCGAACAAAGGGGAGTCGATCTTACAGATTAACATCACCATTGTCATCTGGAAGGGCAACGACAGCCGGAGACAAACCGGTTGAGTGAGGTCGCCGTCGCGGACGACCAATTCCTAGCTGCTCCCGTTCTCCAATGCTTCAATGCAATGGTCCATGCTCCCTGTTGCCATAGGATTGCAAGCATTTGAGTGGTCTGAACAAAGCTTTTGTGCTACTGATGCCGCACTTCGCATTTTAGAATGGTGCATATATAGATCATTGTTAAGCTTTTTCGTAGATAAAGTAGAGCCCCAAAACCACTACCTGTTTTTATCTCTCTTCGGGATCTATTATTAAGCTTTTCCCTAGATAAAGTAGAGCCCCAAAACCACCACCTGTTTTTATCTCTCTTCGGAATGCTGACGTTAACATATTTCGAACCGGTTCTGATTTCTGAATTACACTCCCACATAGTCATATTTAAAGGATTATGTTTTTTTCCTAAGGACAGGTCGTAGGCTTGCATATTTTGTAGTACCGAATGGTTACTCATTGGAAAGGAAACAGCTAGTGCACTCTTGACTATAATGGCGCAGAAGATTAATCAAATAAGGCTGCCGGAGATGATTCCTCAAACATCAATGATCAGGAATGAACATCAATGTTAGAGTTCACAGCCAAGCGTTATTCTGGATGTACAAGACTCAACTATTACAGGTTTTAACCAAGTGATCACCTGCGTTCACAAGATAATATAGAGATAACATATATACTACCTCCGCTCCGAAATATATGACGTTTTAGTAGGCTAGTACAGGCAAATATACAAACGTCATATATCTTAGAACGGAGGTAGTACATTCAGATCATGCAGGAACTGTACTCAGGAAGTCAAGATTCAGATATACAGCCAAATATACACTCTGACATGATAAATTACATGGTATCATGAGCCAGTAAATACAAGGAATAGTGAATAAAACAAGTTAAACGGAGAACAGCTTAAGTTACAGAGAAGGCCAATCAAGATACTACTAGTAGATTGTAACAGGAGGGTATCTTGGGTGCACCTGTGCGGCGTTCCTGAAGGCAAACTCGACATCACGGTCGTCATGGACGGATGACATGTTATCTACATGGATTTGCTCGAGGGATAAGAGGTGCACCATACCCACTGGTATAGCACTGCCACCACTCCACCTATCATGTACTCCTAGAACGAGCCTTCGAAGCTTGGGCATAGCCCCTGCCTCAAACCCCATGCATGCCGTTGCATCATCATCACGAGACCTGAGAGCAAGACACTCCAGAACTGGGAATGATCCTGTACAGATTATGACAGCACTGTCTTGAGGAATACACAAGACCTTGAGACTGAGATACACGAGGGATGGCAGCTGCCCAAGAACATGAACACCGTCAGTCCGCAACCGCTCAACACACAGAGACAGTCTATGGAGGCAATGAAGATCACCAATCCATTTTGGAACCTTGTAGAATGGCCATCCTCCCAGACGTAGATTCTCCATACGGAGGGGAGGATCAGATATTGAGTCCAGCAGGTCGACATAATGTTGAAGATTGCAGGCAAGGTAGAGAAATTTGAGGTCACAGAGCTTTCCAATGGAGGAGACCAAGGCATCAACCCCTGCCTTCAGCATATCAAACTTGTAGGACTTAGTGAGTGTCAGTTCCCTCAGATTAGTGAGCTCGCCGAGGCCCTCAATATCATCCAATGAGCTCTTGCCCATGCAATAACAACGTAGAGTACGTAGCGATTTCATGTTCCCAATCCCATTTGGGAGTCCTGTATCACGCGGAAGAATCAAATGGGACAAGCGGTGCAACATGACTATATCTGACGGGATGTTTTGTGCTGTTCGGCAATCTATATCAATTGTCTCCAAATGAACAAGCCCATGGATTTCAGTAGGAAGCTCTATGCTGCCTGATGCTGCTGAAACCTTCAAATACCTAAGTTGAAACAACTGGCCAGCAGCAGTGAGGTCGACTACCATCTCCCGGTAATCTGGAAATTCAAAGAGAAGCACACGTAGATACTTAAACTCCGAGAGAGGAGGTGTGTACTTGGACTCGCCAAACCATGCAAATGATCGAATTTGTGTTAAGCTAGTAGCAATGGTCCCCGATGTTGCGCTACCAGCACTTAATTTCAGAGATAGTCGACGGACCCTGTAGTTGCAGGCATCACGTTGTGCCATGTCTTTGTAGTCATATGCCACACAGATAAAATTATCTTCCACACACTTGCTTAAGATCAGATCAAGCATCATATCATGAATACTACATGACAGCACCTCCCCACATATGGTATCTTCAGGCTGAATCATGCCCCTATTGATAAGCTCATGGAAGTAACTCTTTGCAGCATCCTCCAAATTTGATCCATGTAAATTACTGACAAGCCCTTCAGCCACCCATTGTCGGACCAGATCAACCTTGCTAATCTTACGGTCCTCTGGATACATACCAAGGTACAAAAAACATGCACGGAGATAAAGAGGAAGATGCATGTAGCTCAGGTTTAATATACTCCTCATCTCTTCCAAGGTGGGCTTTGTGGCAAACTTGGCGCTCAGTGAATCCCTTATGCTCTCCCACTCACTCCTTGATCTTGCTTGACGACTAGCTAATAAGCTAGCAATAGTGATGATTGCAAGCGGCAGTCCACCACACTTCTTCAAAATTTCAGCTGAAACTTCTTTAAATTGTGGTGGACAGCCATCTTCAGACCCAAATACTCTATTATAGAATAAACTTCTTGAGTCTTGCTCTTGGAGGGGATTCATTTGGTAAATGCACTCACGGTCATGGAGACACGCACGGAAAGCCACATCACCCAGTCGTGTGGTTACGATTACTCTACTTCCATTACCATCTTCAGGAAAGGCACAACTAATAATATTCCATGCCGACTGATCCCACAAGTCATCGACTACAATAAGGTACCTGTTGAAATTTTGTACAATTCTGGTTATAAGTTGCCTCTGGAAAAGTTTATGTTTATAAAAAAACTTCGCTATTAACTACTCCCTCCGTTCCAAATTACTCATCGCAGAAATGGATGTATCTAAAACTAAAATACATCTAGATACATCCATACCTGCGACAAGTAATTCGGAACGGAGGGAGTATTTATGAGCTGAACTTTTCATGGCCAATAAGTAACACAAGATTTGGCACTGTCCTAAAAGAAATCTCCGCGTCATTAAAACAACTATTTAAATTTATGCCAAATGTTTTCAACTTCAGAAACTAGCTAGCCCATAAAAGTGCAGCAATGACAACTAGAATAAAAAAGTACCTCTTATGCATGAGATGTTCTCTAACACGGTCGATTATGTCTTGCACCTCATGAATGTGAGAAGACTCCTCCATTCCGAGCTTTAGTTGCAGGCCACATAGAAGGCTTGTCATATCAGGCCTTTGGGAAACTGAAACAAATGCCTTACGCTCAAATTGCCCACCAATCTTATTGTACACTTGCTTGGCAAGTGTAGTTTTACCAAGGCCGCCAAACCCTACAACGGACACTACCTTGAGTTTTTTCTCAGCATCAATCAACCAACTGACAAGCTCTTCTCTGGGGCCATCAATACCCACAAGGCCTGCAGCCTCCTTGTAGATTGCAGATATTCGGGGATCGACAGGCACAACAGTGGAGCTATAATCAACACAATCGTCAATCTTGTACCTCATGCGTCGTTCATTTGCCTCCAGAGCAAGAGCCTTGAGCTCCTCCATCTGCTCAGCAATGCGATGACGCTCCCTCAACGTCTTGAGACGTTGAGCTGTTTTCTTGATGAGGCCGGCCTTAGCATCGGCACCTCCGAATTGGCGCATGAAATCATCGATACAATTCTCCATGTCGTAGGACATCTCTCTGACATGATCTCTCCAGTTCTTGGCCAGCGGATCGAGTACCTCCATGAGCTCCAGCTTCTCGAGGGCAGCTCTCATGGCGCCGAGCTCACGCATGAGGAACGACGCCTGCTTCCTCACCCCCTTGAGCTTCCTGTACTGGTCCCCCATCAGCGTGGCGAGCTTGCTGAGGAGCGGGTTCATTACCCCCATCGTCGCGCTCACGGTTGACGCTGACGTCATCTCGAGCCGAGCCTCCTGTCCGTGTTGGCTGGCCCAACAGCTACGTGTACTGCAACTGCAAGTGAGCGAGGCGGCAATTCGAAGCGAGGGGTGTAGAATACGGTGATTTGCCGGAGCAGCCGGCGGCGAAGTCGAGCGGCCAGTCGAGGCGGAGCTCAGCAGGTCGAGGCTGGAGACGGTGGCTGGTCGTGATGCCAGGAGGCCGGGCGCCGTGGTTGGGAACCGGGAGGTGGATGGCCGCACCGGATCGATCTGCGGCCGGAGGTGGGCTACGGGGAGGTGCGGCGGCGGTTGCCGTCGGTGATGGCGGGGTGAGAGTAGTACCGGAGCAGCAGCGGGTTGCGATTTGGGGGAGAAGGATAAAGTCAGAGACGCGTCTGGATATGCAGAGTGGGAAAAATGACAGGTTGTGATTTGTGGACTGAAGGAACGAAATGCTCCGTGATTAAGGGCATCTCCAGCCGTTCGGCCCCCCAGGGCGCCTAAATAAAGCGGTCTGAGGGTGTACCGGCGCTAGTTCGGTTCTTGGGGACGACCTAGCTTCCAGTCACGCCCTCAAGTGCTGGCCTCAGAATGCGGGAAATTTAAAACTTGATCGTTCCCGCTCTTAAAAGACGCCACAAATCCGGCGATCGGACGTAGTCTGGCGTTATAAAAAACAGAGCGTCGCACACCGCAAGTTCGCGTGCATGATTCACTCGGCGGGGTCGGCTCCAGGCGTTGGCGGAGTCGGCGTGCGCGGGCTCGGCGGTGTCGGAGCTGCTTCTGTGCTGGGCTGTGTCGGTGCGGCTTCAGCACTGCTGGGCGGCGACGTAGAGGTGTCGTTCGGGCTTGGCGTCCGTGTGGTCGTGGGCGCGGGAGCTTGCGTCGTCGGCTTTGCCGTCCGCATCTGGTTCAGGATGAGGCCGCGCTCCGCCATGTACCACGCCCTGAGCTCCTCGTCGTCGCTCTGGAGCATGTCCGCCCCACCCATCAGAAAAGCTATGTCGGTGTTCCTCTTCTTCGCAGCGACGTTCGTCCGGAGCAGGTCGAGCTTGATGGCGATGTTCTTCATCAGCGACGACCACCGCGCCTCGGTCTTCTCTTCACGTAGGAAGGCCCGGGCCTGGGCGTCGGCGAGGCAATGCTCGATGGACTCCTGCACTCGCGCGGTTGCCGCGTCGGCGTTTTTCCCCTTCTTTGCCCATTTGTGGCCGTCCGGCCGCCCCTCACTCGCGTCCGGAGTCGTCGCGTCCGACTTGTATGTCTCCTTGGCCTTGTCGAGGGCACGTCGGACTTCCGCCCACTTCTCGCACTTGTCAATGCGCTTGTAGACATGGAGGTGCTTGAAGTCGGCGTCTTGGTTGTCGCCCCGATACATGGTGAACATACGCAGCAGCTGCGCGGAGGAACAAACAGTTGGCGGGCGGCGGGCGTAGACGACGAAGATATGCGGGCGAACGGCGTGCGTACCTGATCCTCAACGCTGGCGCCGCTCTCCGGGCGAGCCGCGACCTCCTCGACGATTTCATGCCATTTGTTGCACGCCAACTGGATACGCCCCCAATGGTTCGCCGTCGCCTTGGAGCCGCGCTGCATGTAGACGCCTTTGAAGTACGGGTCGACGAGCTTCCGCTCGTCGAACTCGGCCTTGATGCGGTCCCAGTACGTCTCCAAGCTCTGGTTCGTGTCAGTGGTCGGGTCGAGGCAGACGACTTTCCATGCTTCGACGAGGCATTCCTCCTCCTTGAACGTCCACTTGATGCGCGGTTCGCCTGACCTAGCCGCCCGCTTCTTCTTCTTCTAGCGCCCCTTCATCGGAACAGGAGCCGGCTCCTCCTCCTCCTCCTCGTCCTCCTCGTCCTCCTCGGGTTCCTGCGCTTCGTGCGCGTCCTCGCCGTAGACGTAGCCGAGCTCAGCCTCCATGTCGCCGTTGAGATCCACTACCTCGTCCTGGGTGGCGAACCCGGGAGACACGGCGGCCGCGGTCGATCCTGTCGCGATGATGTCGTCCATGTCAGCTCCTGTGTCGTCGGCGTCGCCGAGGTGCGAGAAGGGCAGCGGTCCACGTCGGAGATGGGGCGTCGGTGTGGACGCGTAGGCGGCGGGCGGTGAGTAGTTGTATGGAGGGTACTGCACGCCGACGAATGCGGGCGAGGGTGTGCGCGTCGCGGGGTGGCCATGGGGGAAGGTCACGTTTGGGTTGAACCCCCCGTGCGCGTCGCCGTCGGCGTAGCCGGGCGACGATGATCCCCATGAAGAGCCAACGCCTTGCTGTCCCCAGGGCGCGTACTGGGCGTGGCTGACGGCGGGTGGATTCATCATCCCCGCGTGATCGACCGATGAGGAAGACACCGCCGCACGCGCCGCGTTGTCGCGGGCCTTCTTGGCAATGGCCCTGTTCCGCCGATCGGTGGTGACTGCGTCGCGTTGCTGAACTTCCACCCTCCACTCGGCGCTCGACATACCCGGTGGCTTCGATGGCGGCGCCCTCGGCTTCCTCTGCTTCGGCTGGGTCACGGTGCCAGTCGTGGTTGCCGCCACGCGCGGCATGGCGTACTTCTTCGGCGGCATGGCGGCGACTGGAAGGCGAGCTGGAGGGGGTTTGGCGGGAGAAATGAAGAGAATGGCGGGAGGAAGGCGAGCGAGCGGGAGAGATGCGAGGGAAAAGCGTCAAGAAACGGCGGGAAAAGGTCCTCGGGTCGCCGCCAGGGCGGGCCCACGCGCCTTTTTCGCTTGCGTCGGCTCCCCAAGCGCCCCCCAGGGCGCCGGGTTCGGCCTGGGTCCGCCGGCACCAGTGTTTGCCCGAGCCGGCGAAAAACGGGTTTCTGGGGACGCGACTGGGCCGTTTTTTTGGCGCCGGCGCGATAAAATCACCTGGGAAGGGCCTGTTGGAGGCGCGGCTGGAGATGCCCTAACATCATCCTAACTTCAAGACATTAACATTCACAACCTTCACTTGTTTTTGTAGTTAGATTATATTAGAAGGATAAAAATCTATTATTTGAATGATTTGGACAAAGTCGATGTGCTCCTAATGTCATGCTTCAGAGTTCAGAATGGTGCATCGATCTTATCTAAGCTTTATCTTAGTAAAGCAGTCAAAACCAACTCTCCTACTCTCTTCAGAGTGTTGATATAGCAACATAAGCTTCCCTCTTAAAATTTGAATGATTTGAACAAAGTGGTTGTACTCCCGGTGTATACTTTGGGTTCTAGCATGATGCATCTATCATAACCGTTTCTATAAATAAACCAGTTAAACCCACATGTTTATCTCTCTTCAGAGTGTTGTTATTAAAACATTTGGAATTGGTTATGAATTCATAATTACACCTGGATAGCAAGTTAGCCATATTTCACATGTTATCTGTAACCTGATGGGGCTAAATTTCGTGTTTTGACCTTTTTCTGAAACCTATTCGAGATTTGACCCTAGTTTAAAAAAAAATCAAGATCTGACCCTTTTGCTACCGCCAGGGACCAGGGCGGTAGGGTAGAACAGCCTACCGCCAAGGTCCCTGACGGTAGGGTTGTATGCACTACCGTTAAAAACCTCCTAAGTATTGAACACAGTGCGTGCTCGTGCCTACCGCCAAGCACCTTGACGGCAGGGTTGTGCAGGCTGCCGCCAGCCCAGTTGGCGGTAGTGATGTTTTCTACCGCCAAAGTCCCTGACGGTAGGCTGTTAGACCCTACCGCCATGGACTCTGGCGGTAGCAAAAGGGTCAGATCTCGAATTTTTTTCAAACTATGGTCAAATCTCAAATAGCTTTCAGAAAAAGGTCAAAACACGAAAATTTGCCACCTGATGGTTACATATAACTTGTGAGCTACAGTGCTTCACATAGACATAGCGCAGAGGATAACCAAATCAAGGAGGATGCAGATGATTCATCAATTTTCTCTGCCAGCCGCATTCATCAACTTTGTTTAGTTGCAAATATAAACACATCTCTTTGTTTAGTTGCAAACATTAACAACTCTACCAATGTCCAGCGCTTGCATATACTCTAGTTCTATTTTTCAAAGGAACAGTTAAAGTGGACAACCAAATGGGCATCTGCATACAGAACAAGCGGACAATGCTTCGGTGCCTTAAGGCACCTGCCTTTGTGTCTATGACATGTGGGCCCAACAGGTGGCTGGCCCACATGTCAGTGATCCAAAGGCAGGTGCCTTTAAGGCATCAAAGCTGCGTCCAGAACAAGCTGTAGTACATGTCTATTCAGATCATCCAGAAGGAATATGTAGGTGGTCAAGATTCCGACATGACCAAATATCTCAAAACTCTGCGTGGTAAATTAAGTACAATGTATGTTGCGTAACTAACTGACAAACAGAATCCCTGTACGGTAAATAGATGGAACAATATTGAATAAAAAGTTAAAAAAACAAGGCATTATTTATAGAGAATGCCGATCAAGTGAACATACTAATGGAAGGGCTTTTCGGGTGCACCTCCGCAGCAGTCCGGAAGGCAGTCTCGACATCACGTCGCTTGTGGATGGAGGATCTCACACCTATAGGGATGTGCTCGAGTGCCAGCAAGTGTTCCATGCCTAGTGGTGTAGCACCACCCCACCTGTCACATATTTCTAGGCCGAGTAGCCGTAAGGTTGGGCATCACCCCTGCCTCGAACTCCATGCATATTGTAGCATCATCACCATCTTCAGAGAAGAATCTAAGGTCCTCTAGTATTGGGAATAATCCTGTGCAGGCAATGGCAGCACCACTATCTTCAGTGATATGTGTCACCCAGAGACATAGTTCGACGAGGGAGGGCAACTTTCCAACGATATTAACCTCTTCAGTCGACAAATGCTCAACCGACAATGACAGGCTACCAAGGCAATGGAGGTCACCAATTCAATTAGGAATTCTCTTCAACAACCACCCTCGTAGATAAATTTTCTCGATATGGAGAGGAGGGTTGGACAATGAGTATATCAGGTCGCAGTAATGCTTAGAAGGCTCCCCATGGACAATAAGTAATCTGAGGTCACAAAGCTTTCCAATTGAGGATACCAAAGCATGAACTACCTCCACCGTCATTTTGCCGAGGAACACCAAGACCCTCAGATTGGTCAGCTTGCCAAGGCCATCAATATCCTCTAGCGAGCTCTTACCAATATCAAAGCAGTTTAGATCACGTAATGATTTAATGCTTTTGATCCCTTGAGGCAACCCTATACCCTTTGGAAGTGTTAGTTGAGACAATCGTGGCAAGAAAACTATATCTGACGGAAGTTTTGCGCAGATCGGCTAGCTATTTGCAGTGTCTCCAAATGAACAAGCTCTTGAATTTCGGTAGGGAGATGTACGATGCATTGGAACGCAACAACTTTCAAATACCTTAGTTGAAACAATTGACCAATAGGTGTGAGTTGTACCCCTTTTATATGAGAATTCATACACCAGAACCCGAAGGTACTTAAATAGCGACAGTGGAGGTGCGTACTTGGACTCCCCAAACTGTGAAAATGAGCGAACATGTGACATGCTAGTATGAATGACCCTTGGTGATACATCATTAGATCTTGGATTCAAGGACAATCTACGAACCTTGTGCTCAAAGGCATGCATTCTTGTAACATCTTCCCAATTATATGCCACACTGATAAAATTTTCTTCTGCACACTTGTTGATGATCAAATCAAGCATCATATCATGCACTTTGCAAGACACCACTGCCTCATCGCCCATGCTCTTTTCAGGTTGAATCATGCTTCTATTGATAAGCTCATTAAAATAACTCTTCGCAACACCCACCATATTTGATCCATGAGTATTACTTACAAAGCCTTCAGCTACCCATTGTAGAACCAGATCACGCATCAGAATCTCGTGGTCTTCTGGATACATGCCAAGGTATAGCAGACATGGACAGAGATGTAGAGGAAGATGCATGCAGCTAAGGTTTAATATACTCCTCATCTCTTTCAATGCCGGAGTTGCGGCAAACTTGGCACTGAGAGAATTTCTTATGCTCTCCCACTCATCCCTTGATCTTGCTTGGTGACTAGCTAATAGGCTGGCTATAGTGATGATTGCAATTGGCAATCCTCCACACTTCTTAAAAATTTCAGCTGAAACTGCTTTAAGTTGGGGTGGCCAGTCATATTCAGACCCAAATACTCTCTTAAAGAACAACTTTCTTGAGTCTTGTTCTTTGAGGGGTCTCATTATGTAAACACATTCACGGTCACCGTGGCATGCCCAAATAGCCACATCATCGACTCGTGTGGTTACTATTACTCTGCTTGCATTAGCAACTTCTGGAAAGATACAACTTATAATATTCCATGCTGATTGATCCCACAAGTCATCAATGACAACTAGGTACCTGTTAATTATTTGTTCATGTTAGATATGTCAAATTATGATATGTTTACATGATTGCAGAAGCAATGAAAGCACACAAACCTGATAAAGCACATATACCAATAATAAAGTAAAAAAAGGTGCAAGCAAAAAGATGATATTCCTTACATTAATTAGCATGTTTGCATAACATTCAATCCTAAACCAAAGGAAAAACTAACGTCCACACGTGTGTCATTTTGCACATCGCCCACACGCCTTCATTACCACTCATTTTGTCACGTCAAAATAGATGACATCAGCAGGAATCTTTTTGGTTTCGGCTTAGAAACGTTTATCTCCTAATTAAAAAATTCAATTAAAAATATGTTTTCACCATTAAATTCGTCTCGACGAGATCTTCAAAACTAGACCCCATGTTGATATGTTTAGACGAATTTTTTTTGCCCAAAAGTTGCCATGATGTTTACATTGTAGTTGTCATAGTGCTTAAACTAAAGTTTCCATGTGGCAATTTTAGTTTGTAGAGCATAGCAATTCTAGTATTTTGATAATGACAATTCCAGTATTTTGACCATGAAAATTATTTTTTGTATGAATCATGGCAATTTTAAGTGCATGTATCATGGCAATTTTAGTTGATGGTTCATGGCAAGTCTAGTTTCTTAATTCCCCGTTTTATAATATGTCAAAATTTACTTTGAAATGTAGAAGAAACTAGCTGAAACATATCATGGCAACTTCAGTGTAACACCATGGCAATTCATGTGTAATAGACATGACAACTTTTAACCAAAAAAAAATCATCGAAATATATTGATATGAGATCTAGTTTCGATGATCTCGTTGCGAGGGATTTAATGATAAAAACGGATCTTCAATCGGATTTTTCATTTAAGAGATAAAACATTTTAAAAATTAAAATCCAAAAAAATTCTCACATTCATGCATGCGGTGACGTGACACAGTCTGTGTGTTATAGGGCTTGTGTGCGGATTTGGCTCCCACCACACGTGTGGGCGTTAGCGTTGTCCAAACCAAATCAATTCATGTACAATCTGTTATAACTCTCTAAAGAAATTTAACTTATCTTTCAATGCTCAAAAACAAAAAGACCACAACCTTCTATTATATAACATAGAAGATAGTGACATGAGCCCGTACATTTATGTACCTATGTAAGTAATACACTTTTTTGGATCCAACTACTATTTGCCATCAATCTATCTATAACCTGAATCAATTTAAGTTTGTGCCTATGCTAATTCAGCTTTAGTTACATAATCAATGGAAAATTAAGATAATTAATCTTCCAAAATTTATCTCTTTCATATACGTTCATCTAGAATTTGCCTATCTTTTCATTTTGGTCATTTTTACTAGGCTCGTGCGACAAACACACAATTCTATATTTTATTGGCATTTATTTTATTTGATGACTTTGCTATTTAGAATTTGCTATTTTACTCTTTACTTATTTCAAATTCCATAACAATAACTTTCTTGCAAAAAAAGTCCCATCTTTGATGTTGCGAAACTCGAGCCGGAGTCATGGCAACACGGAGGGTACCGTTTGGAGGCGAGACGGGATTTGAGACGTTTGAAGTGTCAGCATACACGTGCATGTGTGTGTGTGGCTCTAGCTACTATCTGTTACACTGTTTAGTTAATAGTCATCAGTGGACTATAGTTAATAGTTAATTTATGCATCTTAAAAAACATGCTAGATTAGTTACTAAGCTTATATTAGGTGACTGTTTGACTTCAAGACTAGAGTCACCATGCACATGCAATTGTCCAGTTTTTTATTACCTAATTGATCTTTGATCTGATAATAACACTAACATCTAGTCAATGAGTGAGAGCATATATTAGGACTGTGAAGACACGAACACACTGATCATGTAAATATTGTAATATATACAAAACGCTGAATTATTGAAAGATAGGTGATAAGTGGTTTATGGTTAAGCTACAATTTGTGTTGTGTTTTGAATTAGGCCTTTGTTCCGAAACAAATGATGCTTGTTACTCTGACCTAAGCAATAGCTTATAAGAAGTTATAGTTTGAAAAGACTATTTTATAACGAATGCTATCATTTGCACTTGATCAACCATAACCATTTCTTACGAACTAGATATAAATATATGGCTTTGCAATTTTTGATGTGGTTGATCGCTAAATGACTATTTCTGCTATGCACCATCTGATCTAAGAACGAAATTTGTGTAAGTATAGATGGGATGTGAAGATCTTAATCACACAACTAGCAATATCAATTAAGAAAGTCGACTGACCTATAGATAAAGCATCATGAATTTTGGAAATAAGGTAACTTCATCCTTTCAATGGCCAAGCACAAAATACCAACAAGGTATGGCGTCCGGCTAAATCATATCTCTCGCATTAGTAAAGATACTTAAAAGTCACTACTCCTTGCCAAAAAAATGGATTTGTGTAATACCACAATTACCACAAGTAATTAACCACCCAAGTGCAAAAGTGACAATTAGATCAAAAGAAGTACCTATTATGTGTGAGATGTTCTCTAAGACAACCAACGATATCTTGGACCTCACGAGCATGAGATGACTCTTCCTTCATCCCAAGCTTCAATTGTAGACCACTAAAGAGGCTTGCCATATCAGGTCTTTGGGAAATGGATATGAATGCCTTGCAACTAAATTGTCCTCCGATCTCATTGTATACTTGTTTGGCAAGTGTAGTTTTACCAAGACCCCCAAATCCAACAATAGCCACCACCTTGAGGTTTTTCTGGGTGCCTGTCAAGCAACTTACAAGCTCTTTCTTTGGGCCATCAATACCGACAAGGCCTGCTGCCTCCTTGTAGATCGCTGACATCCGAGGATTGACCAGAACGATGCAAGAAGTAGAATAGACACAATCATCAATCTTGTACCTTTGTATCAGAACAACAAAAATAATTATGTATTGATTTCATATGAATGATCTTGAGGGCTAGGAGTTCCTATATTGAAAGTAAAATAGTCTTGTACCGCATGCGACGTTCATTTGCCTCTAGAGCAAGAACCTTGAGCTCCTCCATCCGATGAGCAATGCGATGACGCTTCCGCAACATCTTGAGACATTTAGCGGTCTTCTTGATAAATCCCTTTTTGGCATCAGTGCCTTCAAGGTCGCGCATGAAGTCATCTATGCAATTCTCCATGTCATAGGACATCTCCCTGACATGATCTCTCCAGTTTTTGGCCAAGGGGTCGAGCTCGTCCATGAGCTCAAGCTTCTCAAGCAGGGCTTTTATGGTGCTTAGCTCATCCTTGAGGAACGAGGCTTGTCTCCTCACCCCTGTGAGCTTAGTGTACTCGTTGCCCATCAGTGTCGCGAGCTTGCTGATGAGGGGGTTCATCACCCCTATAGTGGCGCTAACAATTGGTGGAGGCATCTCAATCCGAGTTCACGCAATTGAGCGTACATGACGGAGATCCGAAGTGAGGCGGTGCCTCTTATCGATGAAGCAGGCGACAACTTTGTCCATTTCCTCTTGTTAGAGAAGACAGTGGCACGGCGGCAAAGTCCAATATGCGAGGCGGAACTCGAGAGGGAGACTGCGGCTGCACGTAGTTGTATAACATATTATGGGCATAAATCAAAAGCTCATCCTGGAGATTCTTCTCCCACTAAAGTACACAATGCGTGTGTGATATCATCGTTCGCTTCAGCTAGTTGACGGACGATCACTGTCATTGTGTTTTGAACAGTTAGTTTTAAGTAATGTGGCTGGACTTGCACTTCTATATTTGCTTAATAATTTGGCTAGACTTGTACTCGGCTATGTGTTGTATTAGCTGGGCGGCAAGCCACTGTATATAGGAGGCAGCCTTTTCTGCCACTTGCTTATCTTTGATATTTCTGTTTTGAAACTTTTTTCTTTGAAAAGGGGGACTCCCCGGTCTCTGCATCAAAACGATGCATACGGCCAACGAGATTTTAAAGTCTGAAGCAAAAGTAAAGGCAAGCTCACAAAGAGCCAAAGGGCCAAAAACAGAAAAGCCAAAAGGCCACAACCGGCTGGCATAAGAAAGATAGGAAAACTAATTGCCTATCCTATTACATGACCGCCATCCAAACCGGTTGAAGATATCCCGTGCTACCATCTCCCACCGGACAGACCTAGTAACCAAACGCTCTCTGACCTTCGTCGGAGTGAGTAGCGACCACATACGATCAACGCAGTGGCGTGGAAGATAACCTGCAAAAAATGAATATTTGTTGTTCCGTTAAAAATCAAATCATTTCTGCGGTTTCAAATTGCCCATAATAAAACACATACTCCTACGCGAATGTGTCTAGCTGTTTTGGACTCTATCCCATGAAGGCCTCCTTTGGTTCATAGGATAGGAATGCTATAGGAATAAGAAGATCATAGGAAGTGAGATGACATGTATCTCAATTCCTATAGAGAAAGAGATGTCATTTGATGCATAGGATAGGAATTTTTCCATTGAGTCTTTGCTAATATATTTTTTCCTCCAAAATATGAATGATTGATTTCTATCCTACATATGAATAGGAATCCATTCCTATAAACCAAAGGGCTTCAAAGAAAAATTTCCTATGCAAATCCTATCCTATAGAAATTCTATGAAATTCCTACAAACCAAAGAAGGCCTAAGCCACGTACCAAATAACGTGCTGACAGAATTCAGGGGAGTAATGTTAAAGGCTATGTGCACCGTCCGCCACAAAACCTTGGCCAACGGGCACTCAAGAAAAAGGTGTTTGATAGTTTCACCCCGATCACAAAAACTACACCTAGTAGATCCTGTCCAGTTGCGCTTTGCCAAGTTATCCTTAGTTAATATTACTTGTTTATGTACAAATCACATAAATACTTTAATTTTTAAAGGAACTTTAACTTTTCAAACATATTTGGAAGTAGGACCGACGCTAGAGTTGATAACGTCGAGATACATCGATTTAACTGTGAATTCTATTTTGAAACTTGCACCTGAATATTATTTAAATACGCCGTATCTGAATAGTACTAGTTTTCAGCATTTTCCCTTGACCAGTCGCTGAGGAAAACAGAGCTGAACAACCAATTTAACTTCGTAAGCGCCCTCTGTTTGTGCCCTTTAGATAGCAACTACTGTCGATGATAAATAGACCCTCACTTTTTTATTCTACAATGCACACAAACAAGCGTGCGTATGATATTATTGAAGAAGAAGAGGGCAAGACACCAACCACGCTACCTCAGAGGCAGCTAGTCCACCAAACAGGACTCAGAGTCACAATACCTTTGTGAGCAAAGTTGTGGTTCTGAATGTCATACTCCATAGTTCAGAATGGTGCATCAATCATAGCAAAATGGTTTATAAAGCTGAGACAAGATGGCCTGTTATGTTTTATCTCTCTTCAAGATGATATATTATACTCCCTCAGATCCATATTAATTGTCGCTGCTTTACTACAACTTTATACCGTTTCTGAATTCAGAGTTACACGAGACATCAAGTTAGCCATATTCCGCAGGTTGTAGATTTGAATAGTCTGTGACTTGATATATGCATAGGAAGATATTAGTTACGTTGCTTCCCCTAAAAAAAAGTTCAGTGCTTCACATAAGATGATTATAATCAAGCATCGATGTTCAGTTGTACACATCAGCCTTAGTTGCAAATATGAACACATGTCTTTGTTTAGTTCCCAACATAAAAAATCAGAGTATTACCTACAAATTTCATATATACACGTAATCTAAAATAACAAAATAATGTGGAGGTAGACACACGATAGGTGTTTGTGTACAAATCCAATAAAATTGAGAAGAAAAAACTATTCCTTGTCAATTTTTCTAGAATATGCATTCCTTGCCAAATTGATCAGGGGCACTGTGCAAATTATTGAAGAAAAAGGAGCAACGACACAGTGTCTAAAAACTCGTATAATATGGCAATACACGATGAGGTCTGGTACATAAGAACAATATCCAGTAATAAATTAAATAACAAAATAAACGGTGGTAAAATGGCGAAGGGAGAGTCTGCTCTTTGTTGCTATAGTTCCCCCGATCCATGTTCAGCTGTGTGCCAGTCCATGTGACGAATACCTTATGTTTTCTTTTTTCCCGGTGCTTGCCTTCGAGCAAGTCGAACTTGCCTTTTACCTCCAGTGTTCCCCTGTTTAGCCAGTAGGCTGATGTAGGCACTTCCAGCCTATGTCAGCGAGCTTTTCATGTATCCAGACATTGGTTTCATTTTCAATAAAAATGGAGCCCTTTTCATCTTTAAAAAGAAAAATAGCGAAGGGATGATGCAAATTAGAGTGGCTGATCGAAAGACACAAATTGCTATCTGCGGTGCTCGTCACTGTCAGTTTTCATATTTGGGATTCAGTTCAGGCTGTTAGTCATCACTTCCAGTGGAACATTCCACTTGTTGTGCAATCTGACTCTGCAAGAGCTCTCTGCTGGTCGTTCTCAGCTACAGTGAGTATGTAAACACTATTATCCCTGAGTATACAATGCCTTTCTCACGCACAATAGGGAGTAAAGCCGGACCCATCGACGGTAAAGGTCGGATGGCCTGGGTGCAGCTCTATACAGTTTTTGAACGCAGAGTTCGCATCACGGAGCACTCGTTGAGGAAACCGATCAGAGTCACTTCCCATATGTACGGCGACATGCTC
This sequence comes from Triticum dicoccoides, assembly GCF_002162155.2. Taxonomy (NCBI): domain Eukaryota; kingdom Viridiplantae; phylum Streptophyta; class Magnoliopsida; order Poales; family Poaceae; genus Triticum; species Triticum dicoccoides. The sequence goes on from NC_041390.1 coordinate 97,062,636, forward strand.
GAGACTTAACAGGTGCTCCAAGCCAACTGTCGCGGCACCACCCCAGTACCTCTCGTTGAAATGTAGCCTGAGCCTTCGGAGTTTGGGCATAGCCCCTGCCTCAAAGGCAAGGCATGCGGTCAGATCACTACCAGCGAAGCATGCAAAGTCCTCCAGAACTGGGAATAATCCCATGGAGATGCTCGCAACATTCCTTTTTCTCCCTTCTCTTGGAGCGAAGCTCGACACAGACAAAGAGAGGTGAACGAGAGAGGCCATCTTACCAAGAGCAAGAAACTCATCGATGGTCATCTCTTCAACATCCAGCTCCAGGCGGTAGAGACATTGGAGACTGCAAATCCATTTGGGAGCTCTGGACATCTTCCAATCATCCAGTTTAAATACCTTGATATGGCGAGGAGGATCTGATAATGAGGCCAGCCGTTTTTTTGTATCTATGACCTGACCATGGATGCAGAGATATCTGAGGTCATGGAGCATTCCAATGGAGGACACCAAGGCATCAACCCCTGCTGTGTTCAAATCACCCATGGCACACTTTGAGAGCCTTAGGCACCTCAGATTGGTCAGCTCACCGAGTCCCTTGATATCCTCCAAGGAGCTCCATCCCAGTTCAAACCCATCTAGAGTGCGCAGTGATTTCATGTTCCTGATCCCTTTAGGCAGATCTGTCTTCTTTGGAACTACCAAGTGGGTCAAGCGACGCAAGTGAACTATATCTATGGGAGTTGTATCCATTTGATATGTAATTCTAGTGTCTCCAAATGCACAAGCCCTTGCATTTCAGTAGGGAGTTTCACGTATTGGTCAGCTGAAACCTTTAAATACCTCAATTGGAGCAATTGGCTAATAGCTCTCAGATCGATTTCCTTGTGGCATAGTTCCCCCAAAACTTCAAAGTGAATGACTCTGATATACTTACAATGCAAAAGAGGAGGTATGTACTTGGATTCCCCAAACCGTGCAAGTGATCGAACTTGTGATAGGCTAGAGGCAATGGTCTCTGATGCTGTCCCATCTGCTGCGCTGCCACCGGTTAAATTCAGGGATATACGGCGGGTCTTGTACTTCCAGGCATGCTCTCTTGCCATGTCTTCAGAACTGCATTCAACTCTGATAAAGTTGTGCTCTGCACACTTGCTTAAGATTAAATCAAGCATCATATCATGTAGACATGTACTCTGCATGATAACAACTCTCCATGATCAGTACGTTCAGGCTGAATCAAGCTTCTGTTGATAAGTTCATTGAAATAGCTCTTCGCAGCAACCTCCATATCTTGCCCATACAAATTATTGATGAAGCCTTCTGCAACCCATTGACGAACCAAATCATCCCTCTCTATCTCACGGTCTTCTGGATACATACCAACGTGCAGAAAACATGCCCGGAGATGAAGAGGAAGATGCATATAACTAAGGTTTAATATACTCTTTATCCCTTCCGTTGTGGGATTTATTGCAAACTGGGTGCCCAGAGAATTCCTTATGGCCTCCCACTCGTCCATTTCAGGACGACTGGCTAATAGGCTAGATATAGTAATGATTGCAAGTGGGAGTCCACCACACTTCTTCAGAATTTCAGCTGAAATATCTTCAAATCGGGATGGACAGTCATCTTCAGATCCATATATTCTATTATAAAATAACCTTTTTGAGTCTTGTTCGTCGAGGAAGTTCATTCTGTAAATGGACCCTGGGTGACTGCAGCATGCCCCAGAAGCCACATCTTCCACTCGAGTGGTTACTATTACTCTACTCCCTTTATCATTTTCTGGAAAGGCACGGCTAATAGCATTCCATACTGATTGATCCCACAGGTCATCAACTACAATAAGGTACCTGTCAATTGTATGCAGACATTACACTATGATTGGATATGAATATAAGTTGCAGGGGAAAGTACCAAAACATTCTATTGAACTTGAATGAAATTAAAACCAATTGGATTCAAGCGAATCTGCTATCGAGGGTTAGATTAGCAGGCTCACATATTTCTCAAAACTAAATGGCACCATCAGATAATCTCAATAAGACAATAACATCCAAGTTAATTTCGCTCACTAAATTCTCAGGCACAAAATATATGCTATTGTATTTCTATCTTCTAAGCAAAAGGACTAATTAACTTCACATTAATTGTAAAATGTACGATCCTTGCAATTAAAGAAAATTGCATCAGCCGTTCACAAGAGAAAATCAGGGAATTAAGCAAGCAAGAAAGAAAGCATGCATGGATCATAATGGATGGTCTTCCTGTAGACCTGTACCAGTCGATTGCACGGACAAGCATCTAAGCATATTACAATAGATATATGCTGTTGTATTTCTATGTCTTTCGTTTTGATAATAACTGAATCCTTATTCCTAAGGCTAAATTAGTACTTACTTCCTCCATTCCTAAATATAAGTCTTTCTAGAGATTCCAATATGGACTACATACGGAGCAAAATGAGTGAATCTACACTCTAAACTATGTCTATATACATCCATATGTAGTCCATATTGAAATCTCTAAAAAGACCTATATTTAGGAACAGAGGGAGTAGTTCACAATACATGATTATTGACTTCAACGGCCAAGCTACAAAACTGTCCCCTGTTTCACTGTACAAAACACAGCTGGGTACGTAAGATGCAAATATGCATGCCAAAAAAAGAAAGATGCAATGCAAGTATGCAATAAGCTTATTTGGAAGTCTTGGGCTCCAAAGAAGTGTAAGTTTTTCCTCTGGCTGGCAGCGGACAATAGATGCTGGACAGCGACAGATTGGCACAAAGGGATTGCCCCACCCGAGTCAAAGCCCCATGTGTGATCAAGAGCTAGAAACGATCCAACACATTTTGACGAACTTTGTCTTCTCTAGACAAGTTTGGTGTGTGCTCGTCGCTCTGGTCTACCGGACTTCTCGCCACACACCGACGATAATGTGTTGTGTGATTAGTGATTGAGAATCAATTCTTTGCCTTCTGGTATCTTCAAACAGGGGCTCAACTCGCTGATCACTTTGGGGGCCTGGATGTTGTGGAAGCATCGGAATGATTGTGTGCTTAATGGAGCCACATCGAGTGTCAACCTAATGGTTAGTAGGATTTCGGAGGAAGGACACCTCTACTGCTTGGCCAGAACTAGGGACATGGCGCAACTTTTGGCTTCTACCACCTAATGGTCATTCATTTTTTTGGGTTACTTTGGTCGTTGTTTTTTGTAACAGGCGCGGGTTTTTTCTTTTCTAGTTTTGGGTAGAGTGGCATGTGTCGGGATTTCCTTGTAACCTTTTTTTCTCCTTAATGCAATGATACACAGTTCTAATGCATATTCGAGAAAAAAAACTTGCAGTTTATATAGAGCAACATTATAACCGCATTCATGTTGATTGGCATCATGTAAGTGTTAAACACTTGATAACGTGACAGAGGAGATTGGCCGAGGTAATTAGCGCGGCCAGGTTGTTAGCTAGGAGTGTTAGCTCCTATCTCTTGTAACCATACTCTTATCCCTTCTCCTCCAAGATGTAATCTCTCCTACAGAATCTCAACAATGTATGCCCTATCAGGGATGTGCGCCCCTGCCTATAAACATGTAGGTCATCCCCTCACACCGAGGTAAGACGTTTTCCGCATCCGCACAGTAAGAGCTTGTGCATCAGAAAAATGTTATGGAACAACCAACAATATGCACATATGCGCCATACAGAAAAGAAATATGCAATTTAATTTTTGAGCAGTGCAGCTACAACCTCTTGTCGGTTTTGTACAATATGTCTGCTCATAGTATTGTGCAAGTCATTTTTTTTGGCATCAGCACACCTTCTAAGTAATTACACATACACACACCAAAAATCCACATTGACAAAGTCTCAATGTGTTGTGGAACTAAGATGCATTGACAAAAGTCTGATGTTAATACTACAAATTTGGTGTTATAGCCAAAAAAATGCAAGATTTGTCATGGGCCCAAACAATAGAACAAATACCTCACACGGAGGCATCTAAAAACTTCTTAATATGTGTCTACAGACTGCCACATCGTGCTGTAAAGACATTTTCTTTCCTTTGGAAAATGTTGAAAGTGTGGTCATACTATTGGATACATTCGGGGTAAAGAAAATGGAATGAGCAATGTTTAGTCCCTTTTTGTAACATTTTGTAAACTGCCACAAAAAATCATGTAGAGACATTTCTTAAGTCACTTCACTAATTGACTTAAACCACATTTTCATCAAGAAAGCTCAAAGATTAGCGAATGGCCAATTTATAACAACAAAATTAAAAGGACAACGACCAACCTCATTGAATGACCAACGACGAATCCTAGCTAACCTAGACCTAGCACAGCATGGGAACAAAGGACCCGAGGCCGGATGTGCCACTATGGCCACTACCCACTAGTGCTCGCCAGCAGCCACACTAATGCTGGAGAGAGCTCACGACCAAACCAATGAAAGAGCAAGACAGGGGAAAGGACCCGTGTAGGCAGATCTTTGGCCAGTCCAGAACCAAAGCAAGTCGGCAGACTCCGCCAAACACCAATCACAGCGACAGGGGACTCGCCTTCCACAGCTCCAACCAAGAATGGTGAAGAGGAGGAGCACATGCCTTCAAGGACCGCTTCACGACCACTGCCCCACACCCCAAAACACAACCATGCAACCAATACCACCCCGGCAACCCACACCAAAGGCCTAAGAAGTGAGGTTCGTTATGTAGGCAGATCAGTGAAGGCCAGCCCGGCCAAGCAGGGTAATGGTCGTCATCACTCATCATTACGCATAACAATTACAGTATGGGTATAGAAGCAACTTTCTATTAAATGCTATGTTAGTTAGATGGGAAAGTTGTGATATTGTGTTTGATGATTAGTTCTATACTGATTTTAGAATGTATGTTCAATTCTGCAGGAGTACATAGACAGTATAATACCTTCATACAATGTCTTATAGAATGTATCGTCTCTTGGCCATACATAAAAAACCAATAAATATGCCTCTACTTTGCAATACAATCCATGTTCAAAGAAGCGATGAAATGGGCAAGGTTGCAAGGCTTTCTGGAAGGTGGGGAAGTTGTGGGTTGAACAAGTAGTAGTCCTTCTCTCATATTACTTTTTTCGATTTCTACTATAAAATATATGAGTATAGGTTCTCTTTAAAAAATAATGAGTACAGGGATTGTGGGCTTGTGCGGTTCGACTAACTCTCTAATCACTAGTCCCCAGCCGACTAAAAAAAAGGGCAGCCCGGTGCATGTAGCTCCCGCTTGCGCAGGGTCCGGCGAAGGGTCCGACCACTTTGGGTCTATTGCACGCAGCCTTTCCCTACATTTCTGTAAGAGGCTGTTTCCAGAGTCCCGAGCCGACTGACTACCAAAAATCAGAACTTTGAAATTTAAATACATACAATGCTTCTACCTAATCAGAACAGTTTTTTGTGATTATCCTAGATCATGCATCCTACAAGCTTATAAATGAGCACTGATTTTTTTTTAAATGAGCATTGATTAAATCACACAATTGTTCAAATTCAACATAACATGCCAATGCAAGTGCATGGGTGGTTATTGAAGTAAATTAATACCTGTTATTTGTGAGATGTTTTCTGAGGTCCTCAATGAGGTCTTGCAACTCACAAGCACTAGAAGAACCATGCATCCCAAGTTTTAATTGTAGACGGTTGAGAATCCATGTCATATTAGGTTTTTGAGATATGGGAAGAAACGCCATACAGTTGAACCGCCCTTTGATTTCATCATACACCTGTTTTGCAAGTGTAGTTTTACCCAGACCACCGAATCCAACAATGGACACCACCTTGAGCTTCTTCTCGGTATCAGTTAACAAATTGACAAGCTCTTTCCTTGGGCCATCAGTACCTACAAGACCAGCTGCATCCACATATATCGCCGACATGCGAGGATCGATAGCCACAAAACTAGAACTAGAATTGCACTCATCGATCTTGTACCTGAAAGAGGATGTCCAGGAAGAAAGTCACACTTAAGTCCTTTAGAGACAGTAGTAGGCAAGCAAAATTCTTCTTTTTTTTTTCCTTTTTTCTAAAAGATTGTGAAACTCCCGTCCTCTGTGCCTTCTATTATTGCAAAGTTTTAAGATCCAACATCTCACACATGAGTAACAAATGCCACCAAGGCTAAAACCGAAAAGAAACAATTTTTCTTTCGATAATGAACAACCACAGATCAGATACAACATATAGCACAGATATGCCTTTGTAATTCTAGGTGTGTTATATACTCTACAAAATATACAATGTACAGTATCTGCATATTTTTCTTGAGAAAAGGGGGAGAATGTGCACCTGATGCGCCGTTCATTTGCCTCTAGTGCAAGAACCTTGAGTTCCTCCATCCGGTCAGCAATCCGATGACGCTGTCCCAACGTCTTGAGATGTCGAACGGTCTCTTTGATGAAGCCTGCCTTGGCAGGAGCACCTCCAAATTGGCGGATGAAGTCATCAATGCAGTTATCCATGTCGTAGGACATCTCTCTGACGCGGTCTCTCCAGTCTTTGGCCACCGGGTCGAGCTCATCCATAAGCTCCATCTTCTCAAGGGCAGCGTTCATGGCGCTCAGTTCCTTCTCGAGGAAGGACGCCTGCTTCCTCACCCCTTTGAGCTTACTGTACTCGTCGCCCGCCAGGGTGGCGAGCTTGCCGAGGAGGGGCTTCATTACCCCCATCGTCGCGCTCACCGGCATCCCGACCAAATCCTCCTTCCGCTGTTGGCTCGACAGCTACGGTCCCCTGCTGCAGGTCAGCTTGACGGAGATTTGAGGAGAGCCGGCAGCGTGGCGGCGAAGTCGAACAGCCGAGGCGGAGCTCCAGAGGTGGAGACGGGAGCTGCTCGTGATGCCTTGAGATCAGTCGGCTAGGTCGGGTGCCGGGATGTGGATGGCCGTGCCGGATCTACGGCGGGAGGTGGATGGCCGTGCCGGATCTGCGGCGGGAGGTGGATGGCCGTGCCGGATATGGGCCGGCAAGGGAGGAGGCGGTCGTCGCGAGTCAAGGCGGAGGAGGGCAAGAAGTAGCAGTGGTGAGATCTGGGGCTGACGAACTCCTACACTCGCGTGCTGCAGGTAAGCGAGACGGTGCAGTGGTGTCGGTCGGAGCAGCCGATGGCGCGGCGGCGAAGTCCAGTGGGCGATGCTGAGCTCGGGAGGTGGCTGCTTGTAATGCCGGGAGGCGAGGCGGGGTGGGCAGGTCCCCGGAGGTGGCTGTGCTGGATCTGCGAACGGAGGTGGATTGGCTGCGGCGTATCCGCGGCCGGTGGTGGACTACGCGATGGCGCGCGGGCAAGCAGTAGCAGACTAGCAGTGCAGTAGGAGTAGTGATTTGAGGGTGACGAGCCGACGACCGGAGGGAGTCACGTCAAGTCAACAGCGCGTGCAAATGGATACCGAAATGACTGACATGCCCCCCGTCCCATGATTACCCTCCGTTCCTAAATACTCCTACCTACTACTAGTACCTTCTTTCCGATTTATAAGATTCAATTTAAAAATCTCACCAATCAAGATAGATGATGAGTGGTGAAATAATTTTCGTGATTTGTAAAAACACTCAATTAATGCGCTCTTTTTCCCCAAAGAATTGTGTTTACCAATACATTAATTGCAAGGCATGCATACATGAAGTAAATGCATTTGTCAAGTTTCTCATAATCCTTGCATGCAATGAATTAATGCATCTTAAAATCTGAGCATGGGATGAGGAACAATCATATTGAGATTTATAAAATGGGAAACCGAAATTTTTAAGATAAGCCCTATAAACCGGGAAAGAGAAAGTATAAGTCTTTTTAGACATTTCAAATGGACTACAATATATAGATATATGTAGACATATTTTAGAGTATAGATTCACTTATTTTGCTCCCTATGTAGACATTTGTTGGAATCTCTAAAAAGATTTATATTTGAGAACGGATGGAGTAATATCCTAATTTACAAACTAAACGTGCATGGCTAACCTGCGGTTACCCGTCAGTTCTTTCAGAACGAGGATGCAAGGCTCGGATATGTTTAGGGCTCCTTGATTCTTTTTGGAGGATCAGAATCCTTAAGAATATTTCTTAAGTTGATTGTTTGATTCATGGAATTAAATTCTATAGGACTATTTTCTAAGGAATTATTTGTACTTTCTATTGTGGAAAATCTAGCGCACTCCTACCTCTTTTTATAATTCATTTGTTTTTCTAAGCCATCAAAAACATTATTTTATTTGTGAAAAACACATTGTTAATTCTATATAATTTAAGTGGGCATGCCCTTTAATCTTTTTTTCTTAATGTACAAGAAAAACCTCAACTTCGCCTCAAGAAATATAAACACTAGTAGACTGTCCGTGCGTTGCCACGGGCATTTGAAAATTTGTATTTGTTGCATGTATAAAATTTTACATACATAGAAAGATCGGCAATAACAAATAAAAAAGTAATTGGAATCTAATTCGCTTGCAATGTACTTTGATAAAAAAAATGTAATTCGACCCTATACACCTGATGCACAAAATAAAGAAGGTGGTACACAAACATTGAACTCTTTATTCTGCAATGCATTACAAATGATAATAACACTTGAATGCCTTTTTTTAGTTCTTAAAATGGATTGCATCATGAAAGCATGTGCATTGTTATTATCCATTAATTAAAATCAACACATGACGAAACGCTGCTGCTCCGTTTTGCATGAAAATTGTCAAGCATGCTTGCGACACTAACACAAACATCTATGAAAAATTTCAGATTTTTTTTAGCCAAAACGCCTCCCCGCATAGTAGACCGTGTTAGGTAGAATCATGAGCGAGTGAATCTCTGTTGTAAATTTCATTATAGACCATGCATACATATTATTTGCCCGTACAATTAGGGCGGATCATGTGATAGTTTTCACTATTAAAATTGCCGAGTAGAGTTTCTTGGGAACTCGGTAAAGCCAAATAAACTCAGCCATGCGTTTGCCGAGTTCCATACTCGGTAGATGGACTGTTGGCCAAATAAGCCGCAATCATGGGTCGGACGCGTCGGGCGCATGTGTGGGTGCGCGCTCGGCCTGTCGGGTCCGCGGTGTAGGTCCACGTGTGTGCGTGCGTGTGGTGCCCGGGGTGCCCATGTGTGTGCCTAGGCCATGATGTTGGCGACCTGGGCGGGGTGACCGCGCAGGTCTGTTGCGGGCTTAATATGGCGAGCGCGAGCGGGAGTGCGTCGTGGGCGCGCGGAGCGGGCCGGACCTAGCGGGGTCGTGGCCGAGCGCTGGCCCGGGTATAAGATCGCCACGGTGATCGTTGTAACATGTGTGGGACGAGTTTGTTGCTTGGGAAAAATACCGTTCTTGCGGTTGCGTTCGTGCTCCTGAAACTCTCGCCGTGTCCACCGTGTTCTTCTTCTCCCCCCCCCCTTCTTCTCGGTTCATGCTAGAGCGGGAGAGTGAGGTGCACAGATAGAGAGAGTGGTGAGCTAGGGCAAGGCTAGGGTTCCAACAATTGGCATCAGAGCCCGGTTTCGAAGGTGAACGCCGGCGGCCATGGCACTCGTACCGCACGATGGCGGTGGTGGCTCGTTCTCACTGCCGGTCCCACTACTGACCACGACGAACTACACCTCCTAGGCGATCAAGGCGGAAGCTTTTCTTGGTGCCTAGGAGCTGTGGGGGTGGTCGTTCCGACGGAGGGCACGACGATCGACGCCGACAAGAGCAAGACGGCGCGGGCAATGCTTCTCGGGGTGCTGTTGGCGGAAGTGCTGCTGCCGGTGTCGACGAAGCCCACCGCGAAGGAGGTATGGGACTCCCTCAAGGTGCACTTCGTCATCGCTGATCGGGTGCGGGCGGCCCGGCTCGCGTCGCTCCACGGCGAGTTCGAGCGGCTGCGGATGGCGGATGACGATGACTTGGACAGCCTACGCGGGAAGCTTGGCACCATGACGACACGCTATGCATGTCTGGGGCCCGTGCTCGACTACGCTGCGCTCGTGAAGAAGATGTTGGACACGTTCCCGGACCGCCTCTACCCCGCCTTCGCTAGAATTGAACAATTTTGCAATGTAGAAGAGATGGCGTACGAGGAGGCTTTGGGGCGGCTCAAAGCATTCGACGAGCGGACCCGGCGTCGCAGGCAGGACGGGGGTAGGCGCGACGATGAGGAGCTCATGCTGACTGCGGCGCAGTGGGCAGCTCGGCAGTGTCGGCATGGCGGAGGCGGCCTCGACCACAACGATGATGGCGCGGGCAGTACGACACATTGGGCGGCGGAGGCTAGCGGTGCGGACGTTGCTACAGCTACAGCGAGCGCGACCATTTCAAGTGCGAATGCCCCAAGCTGCGAAAGGCGCCGGCGGCGGAGCACGCGCTCCTGGTGGAGATCGGCGACGACCTCGAGCCTGGAATCCTTCGAGTTGCAGCTTAGGGGGTGAGTGTTGGCCAAATAAGCCGCGGCCACGGGTTAGACGCGTTGGGCGTGTGTGTGGGTGCGTGTTGGGCGCGTCGGGTCTGCGACGTAGGTGTTTGTGTGTGTGCATGTGCGTGTGGTGCACGGGGGTGCCCGTGTGGGTGGACACCGTACGTGTGTGTGTGTAGGCCATGCTGTTGGCGATCTGGGCGAGGTGATCGTGCAGGTCTATTGCGGGCTCAGCATGGCGAGCGCGAGCGGGAGCGCGTCGTGGGCACGCGGAGCAGGCCAGACCAGGTGGAGTAGTGGGTAAATTAATGTGCGGGTCATGGCCTAGTGTTGGCCCGGGTATAAGATCGACACGGTGATTGTTGTAACATGTGTGGGCGAGTTTGTTGCTTGGGTAAAATACCGTTCGTGCGGTGGCGTTCGTGCGCCAGAAACTCTCGCCGTGTCCATCGTGTTCTTCTTCTTCCTCCTTCTTCTAGGTTATTGCCAGAGCGGGAGAGTGAGGTGCACACACAGAGAGAGAGAGGTGAGCTAGGGCAAGGCTAGGGTTCCAACATGGACTAACTAAATTTCTACTTCTTAACTGGCAACAATTTAAGGATGTATAGTTAGCTTCAGATTCAGATTATAAACAAAATAATGTTGAAAGAAACATCAAATCACCATAATTTTGGAAGGTAGCCTTTTACACGGAAATATCACATATATTTGTTGAAATGAATGATCATTAAACTCCATAAGATTTATGTCCTAAGAATATCTAAGACATGAATCTAAAGAGCAACAGTAATTGAAGAACAACAAGCACCTGAACATCCTCAATGGTGAGACTTCAGTTGAGGTTGGGATGTGCAGCCGGGAACTTCCAGAAGTCAAACATCCAAAACTGATCCGTAGAAGGACATGCATAAGCAAATAAGAGTAACTAAAAATATAAGGCAAACATATATCCCCAAGCCATCTGCACATGATCCCGCCCGCAGTTCTTCCACTGTCCCTAATCTAATTCCCAACTCCAATAATCAGATGAATATGAATAATACCATGAGCAAAGATTGATTTAATGAAAATGAAGCACGAGCGCAAACATTGATCTATTATCAAAAAATAATATGTACTCCCTCTGTAAAGAAATATAAGAGCGTTTAGATCACTGTGATCTAAACGCTCTTATATTTCTTTACAGAGGGAATTACGAATGGGTTAGGTTCACCCATAGGATAGTCAACCATCAACTACCAACTATGTCACCAAAGTTGTGTGTGCATCAACCATTAACTATGAAAATGAATGATTGATCCTAAATTCCACGCCGCATGAGCTCTGACATGCTTGTGTAGTTGGTTCATACATGCCTCTATATGATTTTTCCATGCATTATCACATAACTTATGTCACTTTGACACTCCCAAAAAAGAAGAAATATTCAAAAAAAAGGAAGAGGTGGGCACCCGTTCGTGTGCGTCGTGCCATTAGAGGCAACAATTCTTCTTCTCTTCCTCCATTAGTGGCAATATATATATTAGGTGGCTCAGATCCGATTTACGTGCTTCTATTTGTTCCCCCCTTTTCGAAAAGCACACTCGCTTTGGTCAGTCAAAGTGTCAAACAAAACATATATATCTTTAGGAGAAAAAACAAAAGATAGATCACATCAAATAAATAGGCAACCATATTTAAGTTTCCAAAATATGCAAGTTTTGAAAGAATTGGCAGTAAAAAAGCCTCTCCCGCTGCTCTATTCTATGACAGCAAGGAAAGAGCAAGCAAGTGAATATGCATACACACATGCATGATGCATCCATTTCCTTGCCTTACATACGCATTGCCATTGTTGCCCGCCCATGCAGTGGAGGGCGTAGAACAACGGCAAGGAAATCAATCCAACCGCTCTGCTCACCACACAAGACCACATAAACCTCGATGATTGGAACTCGGTGTGTGACAGATGCGACGAGATGCTCCTGCTTAGTTTCAATCATCTAATCCATATATCTTTGGATGTGTGACAAAAGGGCGCGGGAGGCATGGAAGGAGGCTGACGATGGTGGTATCAATGACGTGGAGAAAGAGTTAGGTAGGGTTTCGCCGCGGCGGGCGGGGTAGAATAGCGAGGCAGCGGTGGATGTTGGTACTGGGAGGAGTCCAGCTGGCGTTGTGGTGGCGACAACGTCGCAAGAGAGAGGAGAGGAGGGAGACGTCAGCGAGCGAGGAGGTTGAAGGTGTTGGAGCCGCCTCTCCATCGCAGCGCCGCTTCTTCTTCTACCTCGAGCTGCCTCGCACAACTCTCTCTCTCTCTCTCTCTATCTCTTCGTTTCTCTCAGACAAGAAGACACACACGCAGGGTGAAACTCTACACACACACACACGCCAAGGAAGAAACCAGCACCAGTTTTGCCGAGAGCTCTCTCCCTTGGTGACACAAATGCTACATCTTTGCCCAGCCCTCACAGCCTCTGTCCCATTACTGAATCAGATGACTATTTATACAAAGTTTGGCACTCAGCCAAGACCCACACACTCACGCCATACGCCACTAACTCCACCTCCTGAAGGTGGACTCCCTCC
>NC_041390.1:97076265-97088314 GCF_002162155.2 Triticum dicoccoides
GCGCTGCTGCACACCGGATCTGGTCGTCGGAGGCCTCAAGTCGTGGGCGTCGGTGATGGTGGACTGCCAGGAGTCGCGAACTTGGACCGGGAGAAATCCTTGGCTGGTTCTCTGGCCACGGCGGCGGCGACACCGGCCGGTGCCGTTCCCCTCCACGGAGGCGTCGTCGAGGTTCGGTTCCTCTCCCTTCCGCCTCTTTCCTGGGAGAAATCCCTTGTCTTGCTTAGACTGGACGGCAACGGCGCGGCGTGCGTCGCCTCCTTCTTGAAGGTGCTGTCTTGGGCAAGGTGGGAGCGTGCAGTGGGGCATCATGGTGGCTGCGTCTTCGGCGAGGGAGATGGAACATGGTGCTTTGTTTCTGAATTAGTGCAGCTCGACATTCCTTGATTTGTTCAGTTGCAGGTCAGCTTCTGCTTGTCTGGCGTCATTGCCTTGGGCAGGGAGGGGATAGGGGTCCTCACTAGCAACTGCTCGACGCAATGACACGAACATGGCTGATTTCTCCGGGCCTGAGCTAATTCCAATTGTGGTGCTCCATCTCTTTTCGTTGTTTGTTTGTTCAGTGACAACTCCTTTGTGCAGTTTTCCCTCTTCGTGCTTGTATCAGTGAGCCTCGGTGTGGATATCCTTGGTTTCCTTCGTGCAGCGACAGGTCGGGCTGAGTTCTCCTTTGGTGGCCGGAACCGTGTCCGTTCTTTGCTCTAGGGTGAGCAATTCCATCTTCCGGCGGTCCGCGCCTTTCGGGCCAAGGCGAGGGGCAGGGGTCCCCTCCGGATTTGGAGAACAGCGACATGTTTTCGGTGTCCACCTTCCTGGGTTGATGAGGGCGCGGTCCTTTGTCGTTGGGCACTGGCGCTGTTTGATGTTCCTCTCTGTTCGCTCTTCTGGGTCAAGTTCACTTGGAGGACTCCGTCGACTACAAGCTAGAGCTTATTTAGGATTTTTGTGTAGGGCTTGTAGTCTTTGATGCTTGTAAGCTGCTGGGCAACACTCTGTATCGGCTGTAGCTTTTCCTTTCCGTTCCGTGTTGGTTGTATTGATGGCCTTGTGTAATCCCTGGCCGGTTGATGGCTTCGTTAATTCAAAGCCGGGCTTCTCTGGAGCCTTCGTTCCAAAAAAAAATTATATCTTCAACAATATATATTGCAAGCTTAGCTTTGGAGGCCCAAAGGTGACAAAGAGATTTATTTACGGCTTTTCATCGACGGATGCAGGAGAAAGAAGACTTTGACATCCTAATAATTTGGTTGAAATTTTCTTTTTCTGTAAAGGCGTGTCGGTAAGTACCTACGACATTTAATATATGCTCATAGGCCCTTTTGCCAAAAAAAAAGCTTAGCTTCGGATGTTGCAAATTCACTATCATGAAAATTTGTTGGCATGAGGCCATTGCTTCCGAGAGCCGACATTGATCGTAATTCCATGTACGTGCCTGCACGAGAGCAATTTTGTTTTAGAGTCCCGGATTCGCATGATTATTCAATTATGTTGACTTTATGTGCATTATTGGATGAAATGTTGTTTTAGGTCAAAAGCGTCACCGGAAAAATATATGTTGCTAACTACTTACTTGACTTGATGTCTCAGGATAACATATATGCCTCTGGCAAACATCGAACTAGCCCCTCCACTTATCTTTTCACAGGACCTTGTCAAGAGGACAGGGTGCTCCTGCGATGTCATAAAAAAAATATATAGTTCTCCAATTTATACAAAAAATTAAGCCGAAAAAACACAAACCAACTTGAATGATTAAGGGACAATCAAGCAAAAGCCAAAACTTTGAAAAAGAAGAAGAAGAAAACAGTACAGCCGATAGTGACCAATCTTGACCTCCACCTCCTACTGTCCTACATGCCCACTACACAAAAAGAAGTGAGCGAGATCTTCTGAGATGCCTCCAAGAAGGAAACATGACGCCTGTGGGTGCCGTCGTCGCCAGCATCAACCCCCGTCAATTGCTAAGCTTTCACCCAAAAACTGCCCACGACCCCACGTCGATAGGTAAAGTTTTCACCCAGAAACAACTCACGACCCCCTCCCCCTAACCTTAATTGGGGTAGGGTGCGGCCACACAAGCAACCACCACAACAACCAACGAACCAACCAATCATGGTTTGGTAGAGAGGAGGAACCCTACAATGACAACTCCACAAGGAAGGCGCTATTGCGCTGTTGTCACCGGAATCCATCGATCCCCATCGAAAACATGGGTTTCTCCCAGAGCCCTACTCCCCTCCAGTTAACCAAGCCTCGGAGAGGAGGCACAACCACTAGCAGCTGAGAGCAAGCCGCAACCTCCACCGCACAAAAATGGTAAACCATGGTTGTCGAGTCTGAGAACCCCCCGACCAACCCGCACCAACACTAGGAAGACAAGACCATGCCGGCGCACAACAACACACCACATGGGGTCGAAGCCCGACAACCACATAACCAATAAGAAGCCATCCAATGACCTACCACAAGCTCACCACGCACTAACCACCGCTAGACGAGGAACGAGGGTGGTTGACCAGTACCCGCAACACCACCACAACAATTGTTCCACCACGTGCAGCAAAGGCCTCGACCACGCCACCACCACTTGCATTGGTAGCAGACCAACACAATCTAGAGAACAGTCGTCATCGCATTGCTGGATGGCTCCTGGCACCTCCTCGAGAGGAGAGATGACACAAAACAGCAACAAAGCCACCACATCATTGGGAGCTTCCCGCGATCACCAAAGCATCGGGACGCCACCCGCACACACTAGTCGCCGACCCACAACGCGCCAGATCCACCATGTTATATCATCACTCAGCCTGACCCCTAGCGTCACTACATTACTACAGAAGTCACTAGTGGCAGGAAAAAATTCTCCAACACACCTGACACTAGTATGTGCAATACCAGTGGTGGGCAGCAATGGTATCCGTCACTGATATGTATTAGATCAATGGTGGGACAGGAAATGTTACCCCCACTGGCATGTATTAGACCAGTGGCGGCAACCATTTCGTGCTTACCATTGGTAATCTTCTCTAGATCCAAAAAATATGTTGCCGTGGCAGCGAAAATTGCTGTTGTAGCAACTTTTTTGATTGTGTGGTGGTACTTTCGGACAATTTTAGTCTCATCTCAATACAGGGCATCACATATTTAATAAGTAGCTGAGAATAGGCAAGCTAATAACATTAAACAAGTGACTAACAATACATAGTCGAGAAAGTGTGGAACTAAACAATAATAGACAAGCGTTCAATCATACGAAAGTACATGTATCAAGGTCGATTGTCTTATCTGTTGCACTATTCTATATCGGGGCTAGTGGTGGTGATTGATTTTTACAAGGTTAGCATAGCGTCCTTAATTGCCTTCAAGTGCGCCTCACGTTCATCCGACTCATCTTTGCTGACTTTGGCATGGAAGAACCTGGTTGACGAGCGGACCTCCTTGTTGATGACATACACAAAAGTATTCTGGATGCATTCAAACTCTTTTCCCGAGTTGAACGGCGTACATTGTAGGTATCTACTTCATTTGATGACGTCATTGGGACGCTTGAACGTTGTGCTCAAACGTATGTACTCTTCGATGAGGAGACAGACATAGAAGGCACACTTCACGCTACCATTCGGTTGCTGTCTGCAAATGAATTGAGTGTGCGCGAGAAGAGTTCCTGACCATTTCAATGGTGCTTCCTCACGATGTGCCCTTCGGTATTACTCCATTTCGAAGTAACATTCATTCGAAAGAGCATGAAGTAAGAATTGGACATCGTCGGTTGTATCTCTATATGAATCCAGTGGCTTCTGTGCGAATGGATAAACATACCACGAATATGAACAAGTTTAAAACTTTGATACATAAAAGCTTCAAGAACTTTACAGAATATGACAAAGTTTAGAACATACCCCAATATTATTTTTGCAATATGTAGTTTTGTTGAATCTATAAACATATTCTCTTAGAAACTAGGGGTTAAAGTTATTTTTCAAGGTTGTATAGAAGTGCCAATATCCAAACCATACCCTTTTAGAGGAGGTGAACCCCGCCCCGGCTTAAAAATAAGCCCCTCATAAGTCCAACTCTAGCCGAACCCCTATCAGGCTATAGAGGAGGATAATTTCGGTTTTAATCCTTTATGTCGCACCCAGCCGAAGTCCTAGACCGAATAGAGGAGGATAGTTTTTTTACTTCGCCTCCTATCCGGCACCTATATTTACTCGGCCGCTATCACTTGGAGGAAAAATCCCCTCCCACCCCCGTTGCCTCACCCAACCCCACTCTAGCGCCGAATCTACATTGGCGCCATCCTTCCCGCCATCGCCGGCCACCACCCGCCACCGCGGACTCTCCATAGGACCCGCCGTAGTCCTCACCCACCTAGATTTGAGCCTCTCTCGCACCGTCGATGGTGCAGAATCGCAGAACTACGGTCGCCGCCACCGCCACCGGATTTGACACATCCGACCGTCACCGCCGCCGCCGTATTTGACGCATCCGACCGCTGGTGACTGCGCTTTTGTCATGGATTGGCCGGGTACTGAAGCGCACAGCCCGGGAAACGCCTCTGTGCCGCATGCAGGTATGGCCTCCTCCTCTAGTCGCTCGGATCTCACTCCCCGATGGTTCCCTGGCAAAGACACGCACGGTCGTCGGCCAGGCTTGGCACTGGCCCAACAGCTCGTCAGCTCCTCATTGCCAGTCATAAAAAGTGACGGCTGCCTGCACGAGGTGATGTGCCAAGTTTCGACCACGCGAGAAACACCCTGGATTGGTGTTCTTCAAGTGCAAAAAAGATGTGGTGAGTGTGAGTTTTGATTCAGTTGTTCATCGGATTCAGCGCAATTTGTAGCTCATTTTTTGCTTAAATTTGTGTGTAGGATGAATGCAAGTTTTGGTATTAGGAGGAGATTACATCGATCTATTGACAATGAGAAATTTGATAGATGTTCGTACACTCCTTGCTAGAGTAGAGACTAGAGATGAAACTAGATATGATGCAATATCGAATTCATCGGAAACGAAGAAGAAAGAAGTGTGCAAGCTCAAGAAGCAAATAGAGAGAATTAACAATGAGGAGATAAAGAAAAGTTTAATCCAACTAGTAAGAGCAGTTATGGAAGTTGAATATCTATTAAAGTGTCTAATTGTGGTTCTTGTTTTCTTTGGTTTTGTTCTTGTAGTGAAGAATTGGTGAATATGTACTCCAATGTATCAAAATATCGTTCAATGAAATAAAAAAGGAATGAAAAATGTTTTAGTGGCCAATAATGAAATACTAATAATTTTTTACTCCTTTACATTTAGTGGATCGGGTAGGTCTGGGAAAAACTTAATGGAGTAAATTTACTCCATTAAATGTTTACTCAGCCGGATCATCCTCTATTTTTAGGGCTTCGGCTAGAGTTGACCTAACTAATTTAGAAGCCCCAATGAATGATGGTGTTAGGGTCTCTCTACTGATCTCATGAATCACTTATAGATACAAGGATTTGAGTAGCTAGATTACATGAACAAGCAAGAACAAGGGGATTGGGGAGGAGAGCCAGAGGTGGGAGAGGAAGCCGCCGTGCCGTTTCAGTCGTGATCCAACCGGATGACCTGCTCGATCCACCCTTTCAAGTATTTGTAGTCGCTGGCTCCATGGCCTAGATGCTAGGCCCGACCCTCTCATGCCGGCCCACGGCCCACCCGTGGAGGGTTGCTAACACCCCTCCCTCCTTGAAACTCGGCTTGACCCCAAGCCGAAGCTCAGAAGAAGACTGGAAGGTTGACTTGCCAGGATCCCACGGCGCTTGAAGTTCCTTGATCTTGCTAGGATCGCCATGGTAATCTTCCTGATAGTAGCCAAGATGGGTGTAGACTCGATCAAAGTAGCAAGCTTGCTTGCCCAGGTTGCCGAAGTAGTCATCATGGCCGATGGGAACCAAGTTGAGGATGACGTCGAGGTAGTAGTTGTGGTCGACAAAGGTGGCGACGACCATGAAGATCCTCCCTCCTTGAAAAATTGCGTGCCCACAGTGAATCCAGAGCTCCACCCCATCCATGGGCCATGCTACCAACCAGATCCGAGATGTACACGCCGGCAACATTGATAACCATTGGTGTTGTTCCAAACACTGCAAACAAGTAGTCCACCATCTCTCAAAGTTAGTCCGAATTAACGCCATGCATACTGACCATGCTATCATTGGCACGCCCGGCACCCAGACGCTGAACCTTGTGATAAACGAATACCATGCACTGGACTTCTTGATCAGTCCATGTGAACTATCTTGGCAAACTTGGAGCACCCAACAATGAGCATAGAGATAATACTTCCCATTCGAACCAGGAGGAATCAACAGGCTATTAACATTTCCAAAGCACCAGTGCCCTTGTAAGATGGGCATAACATTGAAAGAAAATTGCAGTCTAAAGCCACCCTGGTCCCGATATTCCTTCAGTTCTGTGATGCTATTCTCAAACTTCGGCCAATCAGATAGAAGTGAGCTTAGGAAGCCCCGGCAGTGGTCCTCACAGTTTATGCACATAATGGAAGCCTCCAAGAATTTATCAAACAATGAACCTGTTGCTCTCCCCTTCCTTGCCACCAATCGGTGCAGATGAAGAGAGTTAATGGCACAATTTCCATAATATTGCAGCTCCATTTGCTGCTTCTGTAGAGGTGCCCCGGCCAACGATCCAATGGAATGTGTTTGCACATACACTTGGGTTTCCATTTCACCAAAGTTTACACCGTAAGAGCTCCACCTGGCAACAACATGCAAGTGAAATTCAAACACAAATATGATCTTGTTGCGTAGGGAAACTTCTATGCCATGCACATCGAACTCCTTCGCATGTACAACAAGCTCCATGTTGAACAATGATTCACGTGCATGGTCTTCACCACCACAAGGATAAGCATCAATAGTATTACTCGTAATTGCACACCATATCTGCTCCACTTGCAAGTTTATTCCCTCTTGACAATGATTAGAATGAGACAACTTCATGTGGTAGACCTGGTTCTTGTGACCTGCATATCTCCGAGTCAAACAGTTTGCTGACACCGGCAGCCCAAGTAGTGTCACTGGACAGCAGTTAGACAGGTGATAGCATAACCCAGCCAGCTTCCATTGAAATTGATCATAGCAACAGAGAAGAAGGCAGACAACACTTGTCCGCCAGATAAAGAATGATGTGTTATGCAGCTTACATCCACTCTCACAAGATATAGGAGTAACACTGCACTTTGGCATCTCATTAAAATTTTCCTTCAGCAATTCTGCTAGTTGGTCATCAATACACTTTGGTAATTGCACAACCAACAGTCCCATTGTTCCACTGGTTACTGCACCAATTCGGCTGAATGTGGTTTGTACTAGCCCAGATTGTATTCTCCATTTACACTTCAGTCGCTTGCAACAGATCTCTAGAAGTTGTCTGTAAGAAATATGGTTGTAGCCCCACTCAAAAGCAAGTGCATCAGTATAGTGGCATGAACAGAGAGAATTTCCATCAGTAAGATGTACAACAAACAATCCATGTTGCTGTAACTTAAGATAGACCAAGCTACATTGGGCATCTCGCTTATCATCGGATATCTTCTTTACGCGTCCGAACAGATGTAGTGACCAGCCCCAGAGGCCATCTATGAGATGAAACCCTCCATGGATTGTGAATGGTGCCTCAAGTACAGTAAGGAGTCGTATCAAGGTCAGAGAAGGAACTACAACCATTCCACTATCATGCACTTGAACACTTAGAAACAGATGCTTCGGGAACTTGTCATCAACAGAAATAGGCATATGGGGGTCCCAATTGGCAACACTGGAACAATCCACATCTGGTGGCTCACCATTTGAAAATGATGGACACGGAATTTGACGTAAATCAACTCCATAGACTAGCCAGTGTACCAACCATTGCCAATAAATAGACATCCCATGAAACAGACACGAGGGTTTTACCTCTTAGACATTGCCTTGTGCATAAACTTTCATTTGGGCTAGGATGAATCACTCTTTCCAAATCACCACAGCCACTCATTAGACACCCATGGTCCCACCAAAAAAATAACCTCAGGTCCGGTGGGTGCGGTGGCACTGTCTGCACCCACGAACGATGCACCGCTGCAGCTGCGAGCCGAATGGGTAGGGTTGTTGACGATGAGTCGATGATGCGACTGTCAGCATGGGTGACCCACTCGGTCGAACAGGTAGTGGGCATGCAGCCAGCAGTCGCTAAGATAACACTGGCCGTGACGGACGCATCAACTTGGCCTGAGCATTCTGCCAAACACTTGGTCTGCGCCAGCGTACCGAGTGCAAGGCCGAGAGATGGCTCACTCATTGGTGTTGGTGAGTCCCCTGGACGTGCGGTGAAGGGCGTAGACGAATCCCAAGCAGCCTTCGACGCCTCCATCCTATCGTCTCCATCGGTGCTGTGGATGAGGCCATCCGTCGAGCAGGTTGTGGGCGTTGGTGCAGCAACGCCCGTGGCGTCAATGTCGAGCTCGGGAAGAGCATCGATGGTGGTCGTTGGGGCGAAGTCGAGGGCGTACGTGCCTTGTTCGGGGCTGGAGCACGCAGGTGCCAGATCCTTGTCATCGGAGGCGTCCATGGCGAGGAACTGAGAAGAGGTCGAGATGGTCGCCTGCTCGAATGCCGGCTTCGAGTTGCCGAACCCGACCGCGACAGCCTCCCTGATGCTCTCCTTCATGCTCTCTCGGAACTCCTTCAGGAGATCCTTCAGGTCCTGCTTGGTCGCCGGCTCCATTGCTCGGTCGGGTGGGAGGTGGTGGGGAAAATTTTGGCTCTGAATACCAAGTGTTAGGGTCTCTCTACTGATCTCACGAATCACTTACAGATACAAGGATTTGGGTAGCTAGATTACATGAACAAGCAAGAACAAGGGGATTGAGGAGGAGAGCCAGAGGTGGGAGAGGAAGCCGCCGTGCCGTTTCAGTCATGATCCAACCGGATGACCTGCTCGATCCACCCTTTCAAGTATTTGTAGTCGCTGGCTCCATGGCCTAGATGCTAGGCCCGACCCTCTCATGCCGGCCCACGGCTCACCCGTGGAGGGTTGCTAACAGATGGGGGCATCTTCCTGCAGAAGGCAGAAGCAGAAGCTGGGGAGGGGGTGGCTTAATTTTTAAGCCGCCAAAAGAACGGAGACTTTGTTATCGTATTTGTAGTCTAATTGAGGCAAGTGAACCTACCCTCCGTTTCAAAATAGATGACTCAACTTTGTACTAACTTTAGTACAAAATTGGGTCATCTATTTTGGAACGGAGGGAGTACAAATTATGGGATCATCAGTGGCACACAAACATGTGGAAATAAAATGTCATGAGTGTGTGAGTATAACTAGCAGTAGCAGGTGGTTTCTGCTACAAAAGCATTTTCTCATGGTCCCGAGAAAATCACAACCATTAGTTTAGCCAGGCCGTACGTACGACAAGCCAAGTCATCAACTTATAACCCCGCAAAAAAAAGGTCATCAACTTATAAATAGTTGGACTTGTTCGTTTGCGTTTTTTCCCTTCCCAAGTACAGATCGAGTCCAGGGATGACATGATCGAGCCGTGCACCTTGCAGCAGAAGACGTATGGAGTTTGACAGAGCAGCTGACCAGCGGCGCCTGCGCACATATGGGTCACCTAGCCAAAGTAGGAGTCGCAAACGTGCGTGAGAGCACGCACGGCCGGGTTGCCTGAAAGCGCTCGTACGAGGACGTTGTTGATTACCAAGTCGCAAACGATCGACGCCACGACCAAGCAAATGATATGGAACGATGATTGTGACACGTATATCCTGATTTTTTACTACTAAAGTGTCATATCAACAGATCTTGACTGCTTTAGATATACTCCTTCCGTTTCTTTTTACTCCGCATATAAAATTTGATCAAAGTCAAACTACATAAAGTTTGATCAAATTTATATAAAAAAATATGAACATCTACAATACAAAAACTATATAGTATGAACATACGTTTCATGGTGCATCTGATAATATTGATTTCATATTGTGAATGATTATATTTTTAATATAAAGTTAGTCAAACTCTACATAACTTGACTTTGATCAAATCTTATATGCGAACTAAAAAGAAACGGAGGTACATCTTTCAGTTTTCAGCAGGACGAGATGACCGTTGCTGCGTGCTAATAATTAATTATCCTAACTTGGCTACTGCACAAGTAGGTGATTAGTTTGAAAAGAGTCTGCGCGTACGTGTGCATGCATGAAGCATGATGGCCAAATCTGACCATCCGAGTTTGCGGACGTTTTGGATGACCAGAGTGCACAGCAATCATGTACCTAGTCCATCCATGAGCTTGCAACCAGTCCCGCGTTCATACATGTACCGCCATATCTCTCCATGTAAAATGCGCACGTGTTGGCCGCCAAGCAAGGCTGCCTTGGATGCACATGCGAGCCATGCCACAGTGTCCTGCATGCACCACAGGTCAGCACCACACATAAGGAAATTAAGCTCTCCTGGCATGCATGCATGCATGTGTGTTGCATTGCTCTCCATGCATAGTGAAATAGTATACTACTTTCTTCGTTTCTAAATATTTTTTTTAAAGATTTCACTACGGACTATATACGAAACAAAATGAGTAAATTTACATTCTAAAATATGTCTATATATATCTGTATGTAGTTTGTATTGAAATCCTAAAAATACTTATATTTGGGAACGGAGGGAGTATATGATATTATTTCTGTCTCTGAAAGCTTGTGTTAAATTTGTCTAAATACAATCTCAATGCTACACGTCGTGCTACCAGATACGCCAGCTTGCATTCTTTCATCTCAAATAAATAATATAAAAAGTGAGAGCAAGCAGGGGAAAGAAATGCCAACAAAGTTAAACGCAGAGTTTGACAGTTTCGCAAAACTGCCATGCATGCATGCTAGTATGTCCCTTAATAATAACCAGCATGGTAATTAAAAATCTATTATTTTGTTTACATATATACCTTTACAAAAATTATTTATCAAACGTTACTACATTAGAAGCTAAAATTTCAAAGTCCATCTATTTTATTTTGCGGGAAAAGTCCATCTATTTTGATCGGAAGCTAGCAGAAACTTTATATTGATGAACTTGGGTAAGAATATGAGCCAGTTTTATTAGCCTTGGCTAATTAGTTTTGCTCGGTCAAATCCCTCAATAAAGATTTTCCCCTCAGTAGTCAAACCAAGCATCAATCACCCGTAGTAATCTTGCCTAGTAAACCTAAGCAGCACTAAATGTCTTAATTAACTCGCACACGAAACCATACGTGGGATGCGACCGTGTCCAGTGTCTCGTAGCCACGCCACCTATAAAGCCTCCACGAACACACCCCATCTGTTGGCCATCATCACCTAGCTACCCGGCGCCGGCGGCATACCTCCATATCCCTCTCGACGGCACGAGCGAATTCAGTTGATTTTGGTTCGAAGATGTCTAGCCTGACGACCAAGAGCAGCGCTAGTAGGTCGCTGCAGGCGGCGGAGCTCGTCGACACAAGGCTGTCGCTCGTGATCGGCACCGGGAGCCAACCGCCGCCGGTGCAGGCCCCTCTACTACCGCCAGAGGCAGAGGGACGTGTGCCGGGAAATACTGGAAGGAAGAAAGGGGAGAAGTGGATAGTAGGCGGTAGTACAAGGCAGCATGGCAAGAGGGCAAGGGCTGCGCACGGCGGCAGCGACGTCGACGATGGCGACGACGGAGGGGACGCAGCCGGCCGCGCGAGGAAGAAGCTCCGGCTCACCGCGGAGCAGGCGGCGCTGCTGGAGAAGAGCTTTGGTCACAACACAATATACACATTAGTCCTGATTGTGTAACCGGGATTAATGTGAGCATTAGTCCTGGTTCGAGCGCTAAAGGCATTAGTCCCGGTTCAACTGAGACCTTTAGTCCCGGTTTGAGACACAAACTGGGACTAAAGGGAGACACGAACCGGGACTAAAGGGTGCGATACCCTTTAGTCCCGATTCGTGTCTCAAACCAAGACTAAAAGGGTTCGTGTCTCAAACCGGGACTAAAGGGTTTCGTGTCTCAAACTCTA
>NC_041390.1:97089021-97120028 GCF_002162155.2 Triticum dicoccoides
GTGTACCACCATTTTTTGCTACATCTAGATGTAGTTATATTACTACATCTACTAGTTAGGAAAATTAAAAAAACATAAATTTGGACATGTTTTGCAAAAAAAGTTATGAAAAAGTAAAACGGCTATAACTTTTGCATACGATGTCGGAAAAAACGTATAATATATCAAAATGTTCAGCACGAAAATCTGCATCTGATTTTGACCATCATCGGCCGTTTTGCAAATTTTTAGAATCCAATTCTAAAGAAAAAAAGTCATGCTCAAATTTCAGTTTTTTTGAATTTTGGTTAAATCTAGTCAAACTATTTATTCAAAAAGTATTAGTGTTACTAAATAATTATTCAAGAATATTAGTGTTACTAAATAATTATTTCAGTTTTTTTTAATTTTGGTCAAATCTGGTCAAACTACTTATTCAAGAAATATTAGTGTTACTAAATAATTATTGTTTTTAAAATAATAGTTTCAAACTCAATCAGTGAAACGTGTGACTTCATGCTCAAGCTAAACTCCTGAGGGTTAATAGGATTGACATCTTACTATTGTCAGGAAAACAACAAGTGCAAAGTTGGAAACGAGCGGGAATAGAACTCGGAAGTTAAGCGTGCTCAGGCTGAAGTAGTGAGAGGATGCGTGACCGGTTGGGAAGTTCGATGATTTAGAATGATGAGGGGTGATTGGAGATTAGAGGTTAAATTGAGCAGTGATGAGGGGTGATTAGAGATTAAATTGTA
Organism: Triticum dicoccoides; assembly: GCF_002162155.2. Taxonomy (NCBI): domain Eukaryota; kingdom Viridiplantae; phylum Streptophyta; class Magnoliopsida; order Poales; family Poaceae; genus Triticum; species Triticum dicoccoides. Next base: position 97,089,756 of record NC_041390.1, read on the forward strand.
AAATAATTCAAAATTTTGAAAACCGAGAAAAAAATCATAAAATCATAAAATTTCCTTTAGTCCCGGTTGGTGTTACCAACCGGGCCTAAAGGTGGAGCTCCAGAAAGCGGCCACGTGGAGGGCCTTTAGTCCCAGTTCATAACAGAACCGAGGCTAAAGGGGGGGGGGCTTTAGTACCGACCCTTTAGAACCGGGACTAAAGGTCGTCTGGAACCGGGACAAATGGGCCTTTTTCTACTAGTGTTGGCCCCCAGGAGGTGTTCGATGATTTGGAATGATGAAGGGTGATTAGAGATTAGAGGTTAAATTGAGCAGTGATGAGGGATGATTAGAGATTAAATTGTAAAATAATTCAAAAATTTAGGCAAAAAATGAGCTATAAATTGCGCAAGAAAGTAGAGAGGGTTACTGTCGTGGAATTGTCACGGCAGATGTCCTTAGTGTCAGGACTTAGTCGCGAGGCCAACGCATCTATGCGGTAGCTTGAGAGGGGTTGAGCGGGACGAGAGACGCGATGTTTTACCTAGGTTCGGCCCCTCATGGTCGAGGTAAAAGCCTACATCCTGCTTCATTGATATTGATGATGATGATCACGGTTACAAGAGTGCTCTATCTTGAGAGCTATTGTCTAAACCTAACTTGTCCAACTTGTGGAACTTGTGAATCTTGTTCCTCTTGGCGTGCCCTGCCCCTCCTTATATATGTTGAAGGGGCGGTTTACATGACCAGTCCTATTAGGATTAGGATTACTCTATCTCTAATACAAACTGGATATAAGTCCAGGTCTTAACTCCTTGTAGGACAAATATTCCTCATGCCTTTCCTCTTAAACCGGCCCACCGTTAAACGTGAACTGGCCTTCTGGGCTTTGGGCCTTGTCATCCGTCTATCCCGCACGCCGGATCACCAGTGAGTCATAATGACCGGGTGGGTTGCTTGTAAATTGCCAGGTCAGGGCGGGTCGCCAGTAACTCGCCAAGTGTCAGCGGGGTCTTCAGATAAACCGCCAATTCCTGGCCGGGTTAACTTCCGTCCGGTTTACGCCGCGGAGTATATCCCCGACATTAGCCCCCAAGTTTAGCTTGGATTTATTCATGGTAAACTTATACTGCAAAATAAACACGAGAACAAATTTGACAGGTTATGCTCCGGGTTAAGAATTTTTGTAAACCGGTACCTGATCATTCTTAAGTCCTTGTTATTTCCTCCTTCTGGGAAATCCGGGTCAACAAACCAGCTTCATAATCAATTTGCCGACATTGGTTTGTCATCGAGAAATATTGTGAAGAATAACTCCTTTGACTCAGCTCCCAAAGCGCCAGTTTAAGAAATATGGGTCTTGAAATACTTATCTGATATTCAGCCGGTTTGAAGATGTAAAACTTGCCGGTTTAATATTACCAAAATGGCCGGTTTATAAATATTGATTGCGTCGAGTCATAATTGTTGTCGACACCGGGTCATGTAATTGATCTTCCTGATTTGCTCAAGACTGATAAAATGAAGATGTTCCTTCTTTATATGCATAATACCTGTAGCCCCCAAGTCTTAAGAGGAGAACATAGTGATAACTTAAGACTTGCTCCAATAAGTGTTTCAACCTTGAAGAAATCTGATTAGTTCATCTCAATCATATAAACTGAATACTCCAGATATGTAGCCCCCAAGTGCCGGGTTGTCATGCTTGCAGCAACCTGGGACTTGTAATTGCTTATAAAAACTTCAATCAGTGTAACCCCCAAGGGCCGGGTCATTATGCAATAATAAGCAGGAACTTTGTAAACATAATTATGTAGATTTTAGCAGTGATGTGTAGCCCCCAAGGGCCGGCTTAGTAAGATAATACTGAACCGGGACTTGATATATACTTCAATGAAAATAACATATTATAATGTAGCTTCCATCGTAGGGCTTGAACCCACGTCCACAAGGTTAAGAGCTTTGTGCTTTACCAACTGAGCAATGGATTCTCCAATATTATGGACGAAAACTTGTGTACCTTGAATTGTTGACAGGAGCAATTGGTAGCCCCCAAGGGCCGACTCATTATAATAAGACTAGTAAAAATGACTTTGCATTAGCCCCCAAGTGTCATGGTGCATGCTTGCAGCGACATGAGACTTGCATGTAATCTCAATTTGAATAATGTAGCCTCCAAGTGCCGGGTTGTAAGCCTGCAACGACTCGGGACTATTGCTTTCATTGTAGAATAAATCATATCCTTTGATAAAATAATAGCCATTGCGCTAAAGCGACTTTGAAAACTTAATAATACCGGTTATTAATAACCATAAAAATCCAGCCATGTTGGCTATTCAAGATAATATAATCCGGTATAAAAACCTTATTCATTCAATATCATAATGAAAATTCAGCCAAGTTTGGCTATTTGAATAATATAACCCAATAAGCGCATGATTCCAATGGCGCAATCCAAATATATACTGGCGACTTATAGTCCAAAGCCAGACCGGTTTAACAAACCTGTTTCTACATACAACAAGTTTAAAGTGTCCTGGCGGTTTACCGCCGGACGGGTCATAATGCCCAACATATAACCCGGGTTTATAACCAAGGCTGCCCTTAAGAATAATCAAATATGAAATAGATCATACCTGTGACATTGAATCACATTGTTGGTTTTACCAACTTTTTGTAGTAAAGGTGATAACCCCAATCTTGAGTACTGATAACTCCTTCCATACTGTGCCGGTTTATGATAAAACCGTGCCGGTCTGTGATAAACACCGGTTTACTCCATAATAGGATGGTAACAGAAAATCAAACCGGGCAAATAGTCTCCGGATTAAGATTTGACCGTGTTCCGTCAATTTGTAATTGACAGTTTGGGCCGGTTTAAAACTTTGTCGGTTTAAAAACGCAACAAAAATAAAAGAAATAGTTATCAAGGAAAATATTGAAGCAAAGGCAATGATAAAATCATGTGCAAAAAGAGGCTTATTTGAGCTGATCAGATGGCGTTATCATGGTCGGACATGACCAAGCTCCCGATAGGTGTAGCTATGGTTCAAGTCAGCCAGGTCCCCAAATGAAATCGTGGCATTTATGCCGATCAAGTGGCATGGCAATGGTTTGGGTTCGACCAAGCCCCCAAGTGATTCTGTGGCCTTAAGCCGATCAAGAGGCATGACTGGTTCAAACGTGACCGAGTCCCCAAGTGATCTGGTGGCTCTCGCCTATCAAGAGGCGTGACTATGGTTCAGACGTGACCACAAGTCCCCAAATGATATTGTGGCTTTTCGCCTACCAAATGGCGTTGTTATGGTTCGGACGCGACCAAGCCCCCAAGTGATATTGTGGCATTGCGCCGATCAAGAGGTGTAGCTATGGTTCGGATACGACCAAAGCCCCCAAGTGATCAAGAATATGATAAGCCAATTAAGGCATATGATACCCATGTTTGAACCGTGCATCATGGCAGCAGGTCCTTTTTGGCACCCTTTAACTTTTTGCAAGAGATAAATCCTTCTTGAACCGGATGTTAAACCGGATATTGAGAGCTTCAGAGCTTCGTGGAAGACATCTTTCCCTTGAACCGGATTGTAAACCAGAATACTTTCTGATGACCCGGAAATTTTCTGACGGCCTCTTAAACTCGAACTTGCGAGAAGTTAATTCCTTTTTGAACCAGAAATTCTTAAATCGGATTTGAGCGCTTCAGAGCTTTGTGGGAGAACAGATTTCTCTTGAACCGGATTGTAAACCGGATATTTGAAAGCTTCAGCGAAACTGACTTTCCTTGAGCCGGATTTTAAACCGGAATCCTTTCTGATGACCTGGATCTTCTTCATTGAGCCGAGATTTTGTAACTGTCATATACTTTCTAAGCCGGAAATTTTCTGACGGCCTTTAAATTTTCATTAATATAACAGTAGCCTCCGGGACCGGGTTATCCTTCCCTCCATCGTCCTGGGGTTCTTAAATTTGCTAAAACTGGCAAGATTCGCTGAGTCATGTCATCGTAGCCCCCGAGTTTCAAAGGTGACTCAAGGAGTTGACTTGAGACTCTCCATATTTGACCATGATATAAACCGGCATAACTTGTATATCATTGGCGTTGATAGCACGATGTGAATCCATAGAAGGTTGAGGTGACTGCGGCGGGTTGTAAATGATCCCATATGAGCCGTGTCAGCAACTCGGCCAATGGTTCCTTCCAACTGGCGATTTGAAGTTAATCAAAAATGTAGTGGTGGCGACTTATGCGCCCAATAAACAGCTCATGCAGACAGGTGCGACCCGGTATGTTGATGTAGACCAGGCCGCGAGAGACGGACGACAAAGACGGCCGCAGCTTCAGAGACGACACAGCCAAATGAGTCGGCCGCGGCGTAGTAAGTCGGCGCGGACGGGAGAGTCGGCCGCGGGAGTTGTAAACCGGCGCAGACGGAGAGCCGCCTGCGGGTATTGTGAACCGGCGCGGACGGGGAGTCGCCTGCGGGCATTGTAAGCCGGCGTAGATGGAGAACCGGCCGCGTGTTGATGTAAACCGGACCACAGGCGGTTTGCGCGCGTCCGTTGAGCAGTGCGGAATGGTCAAAAGCCAATATATAATGACGCCAGTGCGCGCTTCATATGCATGGTGTAACACCAATGTTGTGGCGAATAATTGTCCTGCATATAAAAATATGCAAAACCAACGTAATTTTTCTTTTTACAAAAACAATATATGTCAAAAATAGACTTAGATAGATGTCACCTGATTTGCTCGGACGACGGATAAATCGGTCGCGGTGTTGTAAGACGGCGCAGTCGGGAGAGAGTCGGGTGCGGCCGCAACATTTGTGAGCCGGTGCGGACGGGAGAACCGGCCGCGGCTTTGTAAGCCCGACTGGGTGAGTCGGCCGCGGTGTTGTGAATCAGCGCACACGGGTGCGGACTGACGAATCGGCTGCGGACAGCGGTAATCGGTGCAGGCACAAGAGTTGTCCTCCGCGTTGTAAACCGGTGCAGACGCATGAACCGCCATGAGGGCAGATGAGCGAGCCGTCCGTGGAATTATAAGGCGGCGCAGACGAGCGAGTCTCCGTGGTATAACGCCACTTTGTAATGAATAATTCTCCTGGTATTTTTCGGATGTTGATAGCGAGGCCAGCGAGGTGACACGGCGACCCGTCCCTAGGCGGGTCAAACCCCGTGTTGCAGACAGAGTTTGAGCTACTAGGCTCATGTGGATACGTATGGATTTTTTCCTTTTGATTCCACTGAAGTACTCACTGTTTGATGATTCCTCCTCAATTGCTGAAGTGATTTGATTACCGTCAAAAGTATTGTTTAACTCGTGGCCATGCTTGGAGTCGTACTTTGGTGTCTGAGTGCCGCTGGAGCTTGGAGTGGAAACGTCGCACGTCCACGCCATGAGCCACGTGGGAGGCATAGATCCTCTTGTCCTTTTGTGATCATGTGAAGTAGTAATACGACCCGGAGTAGTATTAGCAACAGACCGCCTCATAACAGCAGCGACGCGCGATAGCCTCCCAAGAAATCCATCCGGCTTTGGATTAGACTGCTTGTCGGTCTCGTCAACTCGATGATTTTGCTGGATTCTTCATCAGAACGGTCCTCCTTGGTCTTAGCGCCTTACGTGTCCAGCCAATACTAGGTGCTGCATAAACTTGCCGTCTTTGCTTTCTCTGGTGTTTGACGTCTGTCAGTTTCGGCGGATCATCGGATGGCGGCGGCAGACGCGAATATCTTAACCCTGATTCTTTTTAAACTTCAATCTCATAGATTATAAATCTAAACTGATGAATTTGAAGCTGACGCAGATCTTTTCTTTATCTGAACAATCGCGAGCTTCTCGTAACCCTGGAAAAGATCCCTCCAAGAACTCAACACCATCGTGTGCAGGCCCCACGGTGGGCGCCAACTGTCGTGGAATTGTCACGGCAGATGTCCTTAGTGTCAGGACTTAGTCGCGAGGCCAACACATCTATGCGGTAGTTTGAGAGGGGTTGAGTGGGACGAGAGACGCGATGTTTTACCCAGGTTCGGCCTCTTACGGTCGAGGTAAAAGCCTACATCCTGCTTCATTGATATTGATGATGATGATCACGGTTACAAGAGTGCTCTATCTCGAGAGCTATTGTCTAAACCTAACTTGTCCAACTTGTGGAACTTGTGAATCTTGTCCCTCTTGGCGTGCCCTGCCCCTCCTTATATATGTTGAAGGGGCGGTTTACATGACCAGTCCTATTAGGATTATGATTACTCTATCTCTAATACAAACTGGATATAAGTCCAGGTCTTAACTCCTTGTAGGACAAATATTCCTCATGCCTTTCCTCTTAAACCGGCCCACCGTTAAACGTGAACTGACCTTCTGGGCTTTGGGCCTTGTCATTCGTCTGTCCCGCACGCCGGATCACCAGTGAGTCATAATGACCGGGTGGGTTGCTTGTAAACCGCCAGGTCAGGGCGAGTCGCCAGTAACTCGCCAAGTGTCAGCGGGGTCTTCAGATAAACCGCCAATTCTTGGCCGGATTAACTTTCGGCCGGTTTACGCCGCTGGTATATCCCCGACAGTTACGGTAAAAACTGGATGCACTTTGTGTACAAAACGGACAATCTCTTTCGAAGTATGAGAGTTTCATATGGAAACTCGTCTATTACAAAGGGATTTCATTTTTTTGAACTTATTTGAACTCCATACTTTTTCTGTGTTCAAAATGCACCATTCAAATCCACATCATCAATTTTCAACCCTTTCTGACTTCATTTGTTATTTTTCATGCATTTACTGATTATTTTGAGTTATAAGACTCTGAAATTGAAAAGCACTATAAATGAACTCTGAAAAGGTTAAAAGTTGGCATGGTATCATCATTTCACCCACATAGCATGTGCAAGAAAGTAGAGAGAATTACGGCAAAAACTGGATGCACTTCGTGTACAAAATGCACAATCTCTTTCGAAGTATGAGGGTTTTATACGGAAACTCGTCTGTTACAAAGGAATTTCATTTTTTTGAACTTATTTGAACTCCATACTTTTTATGTGTTCAAAATGCACCATTCAAAGCCACATCATCAATTTTCAAATCTTTCTGACTTCATTTGTTATTTTTCATGCATTTACTGATTATTTTGAGTTATAAGACCCTGAAATTGAAAAGCACTACAAATGAACTCTGAAAAGGTTGAAAGTTGGCATGGTATCATCATTTTACCCACATAGCATGTGCAAAAAAGTAGAGAGGCTTACGGTAAAAACTGGATGCACTTCATGTACAAAACGGACAATCTCTTTCGAAGTATCATGGTTTCATACGGAAACTCGTCTTTTACAAAGGGATTTCATTTTTTGAACTTATTTGAACTCCATAATTTTTTTGTGTTCAAAATGCACCATTCAAAACCACATCATCAATTTTCAACCCTTTCTGACTTCATTTGTTATTTTTCGTGCATTTACTGATTACTTTGAGCTATAAGACCCTCAAATTAAAAAGCACTATAAATAAACTCTGAAAAATGTTGAAAGTTGGCATGGTATCATTATTTCACCCATGTAGCATGTGCAAGAAAGTAGAGAGGCTTACGGCAAAAACTGGATGCACTTCGTGTACAAAACGGACAATCTCTTTCGAAGTATCATGGTTTCATACGGAAACTCGTCTGTTACAAAGGGATTTCATTTTTTAAACTTATTTGAGCTCCATAATTTTTCTATGTTCAAAATGCATCATTCAAAGCAACATCATCAATTTTCAACCCTTTCTGACTTCATTTGTTATTTTTCATGCATTTACTGATTATTTTGAGCTATAAGACCCTGAAATTGAAAAGCACTACAAATGAACTCTGAAAAGGTTGAAAGTTGGCATGGTATCATCATTTCATCCACATAGCATGTGCAAGAAAGTAGAGAGGCTTACGGCAAAAACTGGATGCACTTCGTGTACAAAATGCACAATCTCTTTCGAAGTATCATGGTTTCATACGGAAACTCGTCTGTTACAAAGGGATTTCATTTTTTTGAACTTATTTGAACTCCATACCTTTTCTGTGTTCAAAATGCACCATTCAAAGCCACCTCATCAATTTTCAACCCTTTCTGACTTCATTTGTTATTTTTCATGCATTTACTGATTATATTGAGCTATAAGACCCTGAAATTGAAAAGCACTACAAATGAACTCTGAAAAGGTTGAAAGTTGGCATGGTATCATCATGTCACTCATATAGCATGTGTAAGAAAATAGAGAGGCTTACAGAAAAAACTGGATGCACTTCGTGTATAAAATGCACCATTCAAAGCTACATCATCAATTTAGTACATATAGCTCTCATGGATAGATAAGTGACCAAATTAATAGAAATTCATCATCACATTAAAAACAAAGTACATACATAGTTCTCATTAAACAACATATAGCTCTCTAGAGCATCTAGTTAAACCATACATTGAAACTATGTGAAACCTTTCAATGCAACAATAAATGCGATCATAATCACAACCAAAGTAAAAATTGATCCAACTGCATAATGATATCAAGCCTCGCTATGAATGGCATATTTTCTAATCTTTCTCATCTTCAATCGCATTGCATCCATCTTGATCTTGTGATCATCGACGACATCCGCAACATGCAACTTCAATATGATCTTCTCCTCCTCAAATTTTTTATTTTTTCCTTCAAGTAATTGTTTTCTTCTTCAACTAAATTTAACCTCTCGACAATACGGTCGGTTGGAATTTCCGGTTCAACTACCTCATACATAAATAAAATCTATGTCAACTTAATGGGCATATGGACCAAATAGTTATAAAAGATAATATATACCACATCCGAATCATAGCCAGGACGAGGGCCGACGGGGGCGGATACCAAAATCATCGCACTATATAAGCACAAGCAATAATAAAAGTAAGAAAATTAGACAAGTATCTATCTAAAGTAAGAATATATTTTTTTCTTTCAGAAGAAGATAAGAGGCTCACCACAGTGGTGCAGGCGACGAGATCGGCGCGGGCGACCGACGGCGGTGAAGACGGGGACGGGACGGGACAGACCGCTAAACCTAGACAAATCTCGGGGAAAATGAAGCTTGAAGGTCGAGCTTCGAGAGGAGAAAGCTTAACTAGCGTGGCTTGGGTATTTCATCGAACACCTTGTGTGCATAGGAGGTGAGCTAGAACACCCAAATGCCCTCTCCTCGCCGGCCAGAAAAAACAGAGCACTGTGGAGTGCTCTGCTGCAGCGACGGGGCATATATAGGCAACTCATTTGTCCCGGTTCATGGCTGGAACCGGGACTAAAGTCCAGCCTTTTGTCACGGTTCGAGCCAAGAACCGGGACCAATGTTTGTGGGCCAGAAGCGAGGCCCATTGGTCCCGGTTCGTTCCTGAAACCGGGACAAATGGGTCCATACGAGCCGGGACCAATGCCCACGAGGCCCCGGCCGGCCCTCTGGGTTTACGAACAGGGACGAATACATTCATTGGTCCTGGTTCATGAAAAAACCGGGACTAATGGGCTGACCAGGCCCGAACGAAAGCCCATTTTTCTATTAGTAGGATCAATTAAAAGTTTGTGACCGGTCAGTGACCAGGTAGCCTGTCCATGCACATGAGACGGGTTTGAGCTACCCGACTATAGATGCTCTCACTAGCAGGTGGTTTCTGCTACAAAAGCATTTTCTCATGGTCCCGAGAAAATCACAACCTTTAGTTTAGCTTAGACCGTACGTACGACAAGTCAAGTCCTTTGCGTTTTTTGCCTTCTCAAGGACAGATCGAGTCTAGGGATGACATGATCGAGCTGTGTTCCTTGCAGCAGAAGACGTATGGGCTTTCACACAGCAGCTGACTAGCTGCTCATACGGGCTACCTAGCAAAAGTAGCCAGTGGTACTTTCCACACGTGCGAGAGAGCACGCACGGGTTACCTGAAAGCGCTTGTGCGAGGACGTTGTTGATCTCGCAGACGATCGACGCCACGCACGACCAAGCAAATGATACTCCTAATTACTACTAAAGTGTCATATCAATAGATCTTGACCTCTTCTGATAGTAGTATATATCTTTCAGTTTTCAGCAGGACGAAATGACCGTCGCCGCGTGCAAGTACAGTAATTAATACCCTAGCTAGTTAGCTACTGTACAGTTTTCAGCAGGACGAAATGTACGTGATTAGTCGGAGAAACGTCTGCGCGTACATGTGCATGCATCATGGCCAAATTTGACCATCCAAGTTACGGACGCTTTGGATGTCGCTGCTGACTGGAGTATACAGCAATCATGGATCTAGTCCATGCCACCATGCATGAGCTTGCAACCAGTCCTGCGTTCATACATGCACTGCCATATTTCTCCAGGCAAAATGCGCACGTGTTGGCGGCCCGTGTCGTACGTGGCCGCCAAGTAAGTACTCCCTCTTTCTAAAGAGTAAGTAACGCTTGGATGCACATGCGCACCATAGCACAGTGTCCTGCATGCACGACAGGCCAGCACCACACGTATGCACGCGCGCTGGCATGGATGCATGCATGTGTCTTGCATCGATCGCTCTGCACCATGTATTGGTGGATTATCATGTGTAGGAGGAGATAATTGTCAAAAAATATATTTTGTAGAGGTAGTAGTCTATGAGCATAATTGGTTTGCTATCAATATTTGACTTGGCAATACCGAGACTTGCCAACTATTGGCAACTTTATGTGAGAGGGATAAAACAACTCGTAGCTAATCAAGTAGTTGCCAACATTTGGCAGAATGCCAAACATCGGCAAGCCAATTTTTGGCAGCAAACCAATTATGCTCTATATCTATATCCATATCTATATCTATGTCAATATAAAAAGACTTAAATGGACAGATCCAATTAATCTCGGCCTTCAAATCATGTCAATCCAACGACCTACACTGCTTCAATGTTGAGCGCTCAACACGTTTAGCGTGCAGTTAGGTGGTGTTTGGTTCAGAAGTCTTAGGACTTTTTCTAGTCCCAGGGACTAATCAAAAAAGACTCTCCGGTAGAATCTTTTTCTAGTCCCTGTATAAAAAATCCCTCCTGTTTGGTTTCTAGAAACTTTTTAGGGACTTTTTCTAGTCTCTGGGACTAAAAAATCTCCGAACCAAACACCCCCTTAATTTCATGCCAAATATAGTGCTGATCACATAATAACATACAAAAAATATCCTATTTAATATCTGGATGCACTTAATATACTTTCAAATTAACGTGCATTGCACGTACACGTTGACTAGTCAATATAAAAAGACTCAAAGGAATAGATCCAACTGATCTCGGCCATCAAATAAGTCAATCCAATGACCTGAACTTCTCCAATGGTGAGCGTTTAACGTGCAATTAGTATCATACCAAATATTACACTAATCAAGAATTAACACATAAATAATAGCATACCTAATATCCGCATGCAATTAACATATTGCCTAAATATTAAAAAGTGACCACGTGACACATGTGGTAAGCAATCCAAACAATTCTAAAAATATATATTAAAAAGTGAGAGCATGGGAAGAGAAATGACTACAAAGTTAAACGCAAAGTTTGACATTTTTGCAAAACTGCCATGCATGCATGTTTGTTGGCTAAAATAGTACTACTACCCCTGTTTAAAATTGAGCCTCTTAAAAAGTAATCAGGTAATTAAACATCTACTCGCTCGGTCCTAAAATATAAAAAAATATTTTGAGACGGACCTCTTTCTAAATATAAGTCTTTTTAGAGATCTTAAGATGGACTACATACGAAGTAAAATGAATGCATCTGTATTTAGTATTATGTATTAAAATCTCTAAAACGACTTATATTTAGGAACAGAGTGAGTAATTTGCTTACATACTTGTACAAACCCTCAATAAAGAGTTACTATTGATGGACTTGGTTAAGAATATGAGCCAAATGTATGCCCTTGGTTTGGGTAGTCAAACCCTCAATAAAGAGTTCCCCTCAGTCAAACTAAGAATTAATCACCCGTAGTAAATCTTACCCAGTAATCACCCGCAGTACTAAATTGTCTTTGCTTGATAAAAAAAATTAAAAAATTGTCTTTGCTTAACTCGCACACGAAACCATACGTGGGATGCGACCGTGTCCAGTGTCTCGTAGCCACGCCACCTATAAAGCCTCCACGAACACACCCCATCTGTTGGCCATCATCACCTAGCTACCCGGCGCCGGCGGCATACCTCCATATCCCTCTCGACGGCACGAGCGACTTCAGTTGATTTTGGTTCGAAGATGTCTAGCCTGACGACCAAGAGCAGCGCTAGTAGGTCGCTGCAGGCGGCGGAGCTCGTCGACACAAGGCTGTCGCTCGTGATCGGCACCGGGAGCCAACCGCCGCCGGTGCAGGCCCCTCTACTACCGCCAGAGGCAGAGGGTCGTGTGCCGGGAAATACTGGAAGGAAGAAAGGGGAGAAGTGGATAGTAGGCGGTAGTACAAGGCAGCATGGCAAGAGGGCCAGGGCTGTGCACGGCGGCAGCAACGTCAACGATGGCGACGACGGAGAGGACGCAGCCGGCCGCGCGAGGAAGAAGCTCCGGCTGACCGCGGAGCAGGCGGCGCTGCTGGAGAAAAGCTTCCGCGCCCACAACGTCCTCTCCCATGTACGTCGATATCTTCTGCTCAATCTCATCTCGAAGTGCAAATCAATTTGCATGCCAGAAGATTCTGACCGGATTTTTTTGAATTGCAGGGTGAGAAGTGATAAGAAAATAGGTAGTTTTTCGATTAAATTAATCCATAAATAAATCATTAGCATAACATTGACAGTATTGATAATACACTGATTACGATCTAACAAAGCATGTACTATGCATATAGTAGAAACATCTACGCATATCGCTAGTACTGCTACAACAGAAAGAAACATGAAAGGGATAAACGATGTATACCCTCCAATCGGCCATGCGGCGGTGGCAGTAGCCGCCGCATCCTCGGCGGCCTTCTTGTCGGCCTCGGCCTTCTCAGCGGCGGCACGGTCGGCGTCGGTCGACATGGTGATGACGAAGGTGATGCGGATGTAGATGAACAGAAGCGAGCAGTCGCGTAACCGCTACCCAAAAACCTAATCGCCCCTCTCCCGTACAGGATCTGGAGAAGCGGGGTTTCGGAGGCCTGCTCTCCCGTCAACCGTGTACGTGCTGAACGGGACAGAGTCGCCGGCGGCAGCAGCAGAGGAACGACGTGGGCGTGGAGGCGGAGATGCGTTCTGTTTCGTGGCGGCTAGGGTTGGCAGCGCCCCACATATATATGTGCGGCTGCGCGTGGAGAGACGTGCGCTGAACCCACGTTCAAGTCGGTAGCCCACAATCCGACGTGTCAGATCATGGCCCCACCTGTCAAAGGCTCTCCGTTGCTGACCGGCAAAAAGAAGCGCATAGGAGTGAGCTCGGCTCGGCTCAATCCCGCAACCCGCGGCGCGGCGCGGCGCGGCGTGACGAGGCGAGGCGAGTGGAGGAGGAGGAGTGCGCGAGGGCCTCATCTCTTCTCAAGCTCCAATAGCATGAGGAAGAGAATCCCTTATAAACCACTCCAACTCTCCTTCCACTTTCGGGGTGGGACTAAACTTCCCACCACCTTGTCATGCCACCTACATGGGCCCTTAGAGATCAAATCTGAAATTGTCATATGGGCTCTAGGCCCATCTCATATTTCAACAATCCCCCACCAGATCTCAGGGGCCCAGTTTGTCCTTTGTTTCATACGCTGTTTTGATATACCAGTATCTCAGTGAAGACCGATTAAGGTTGAGCTCCACCTAGACCAAGTAGTTACACTCCTTCACAACTGAACAATGGACTATGTCTTGAATTGTCAGTTTGGTGTTAAGAAGTTTCACCACAAGTCTCACTGATACGAGGCTGCCGAAGGCCGACCCCTCGGGTGGAGCATATTAGTCACACTCCTGGCCTGTTGATGAGCTTGCTAGAGATCACTTCAATCTCATAGACTGTGACCAGCAGTCGGGCTCATATAGGTGTGTTCCTCCAAAGATCGCTCTGTAGGATAGCATCTTGCTTATACATATAAGTCTTGGAACACATTAAGGCAGTAGTCATCCTTCCATACAGTTTCTGAGAGTATTGCATCTCCAACGGAGTGGGTTAGTAAAGTTACTCTCCTCAGTTCACCATTGACTTGTTTTCCCAGGTCCTACTTCACGGAATCTCCGATCACATAGGTTAGGTTACTACCATGGCAACTCATGTGGGTCTCATACCCATCTCCCTTGATGCGTTATCTATCACAACACATGATAGCCCTTTAGTAAAGGGATCTGCCAGATTCTTAACCGTTTGAATATAATCCAACGCTATCACTCTGGAGTTCCTCAATTTTCTGACAGCTTTCAATCTCATTCTTATGTGTTTGTTGGACTTCATGTTGTCCTTTAAACTCTTCACCTTGACAATAGCTGTTTGATTGTCACAGTTCATAAGGATGGCCGGAACCGGCTTCTCAACCACTGGCAAGTCCATCAACAGATCTCGAAGCCATTTTGCTTCGCCACCCGATGTGTCTAATGCTGTTAATTCTGCTTCCATTGTCGATCTTGTTAAGATCGTTTGCTTGCAAGACTTCCAGGAAACACCACCACCTCCAAGAGTAAATATATACCCAGTTGTGGCCTTCATCTCATCAGCATCAGAGATCCAATTCGCATCACTATACCCTTCAAGTACCGACGGGTATCCGGTATAGTGAAGTCCATAGTTCATAGTACCTTTCAGATAGCGCATAACTCTCTCAAGAGCACGCCAATGTACATCACCTGGTTTGGAAACAAATCGGCTCAGTTTGCTAATAGCAAATGCGATGTCAGGCCTCGTTGCGCTCGCTAGATACTGTAGTGAACCAACAATCTGAGAGTATCTTAATTGATCTATAGTTGTGCCTTTAGACTTTCGAATCAGCACACTAGAATCATATGGTGTTTGAGATGGTTTGCAGTCCGAATATCCAAAACGACTCAACACGTTCTCAACATAATGGGATTGCAAAAGTGTAATCCCACCCTCATCATCTCTCAATAGCTTGATGTTCAAGATAACATCAGCCACTCCAAGGTCCTTCATCTCAAAGTTCTGAGATAGGAAAGACTTAACCTCCTCGATCAACTTGAGATTAGTCCCAAATATCAGTATGTCATCAACATACAAACACAGTATAACTCCTTCGCCCCCACCATAGTGATAGTATACACATTTGTCAGCCTCATTAACAACAAAGCCAATAGATGTCAACGTTTCATTAAACTTGTCATGCCATTGCTTAGGCGTTTGTCTCAGGCCATACAAAGATTTCACCAACTTACACACCTTTCCTTCCTGACCATCCATCCAAAGCAATCAGGTTGTTGCATATAGATTTCCTCCTTTAGCTCTTCGTTTAGGAAAGTCGTCTTAACATTCATCTGATGAATAAGAAGACCATGCGAGGCCGCCAACGAGAGTAATACTCGAATGGTGGTCAGTCTGGCCACAGGTGAATAAGTGTCGAAGAAATCTTCTTCTTTCTGGGCCTAGCCCTTGGCCACAAGCCTAGCCTTGTACTTTTCTATTGTACCATCGGGCCTAAGCTTCTTCTTGAACACCCACTTGCATCCCAATGGTTTGCAACCATAAGGACGTTCAGTAAGCTCCCAAGTCCCGTTAGCCATGATGGAATCCATCTCGCTACGGACCGCATCCTTCCAGTAGTCAACTTCTGGAGATGCATACGCTTCTGAAATAGAAGTGGGATTATCCTCCACGAGGTATATGAAGAAATCATCACCAAAGGTCTTTACAGTCCTTTGTCTCTTGGCCCTACCAAGGGATTCCTCATTATCCTCCTCAGGATTTTCATCATGTGTTTGATTATAATATTCCATCGGAATGGCAGGTTCAGGAGTCTCCTCAGATTCCTGTCTAGAAGTGCTTTGTACATCTTTCATGGGAAAAATGTCCTCAAAGAATGTAGCATTTTTAGGCTCCATAATTGTACCGACTTTCATGTCAGGTACCTCAGATTTCACTACTAGAAATCTATGGCCAACACTATTTATAGCATAGCCCAAATTAACACAGTCCACAGTCTTTGGTCCAAGCTTACGGTTTTTGGGGATCGGCACATTAACTTTCGCCAAGCAGCCCCAGGTACGTAAGTACGAGAGTGTTGTCCTTCTCTTGGTCCACATCTCGTAAGAAGTGATCTCATTATCATTTGTCAGAACTTTATTCAGGACATGACAGGATGTCATTATAGCCTCCCCCACCATGCCTTGGATAAACCCGACGTATCTAACATGGCGTTAACCAAATCAGTTAGAGTACGGTTTTTCCGCTCGGCAACCCCGTTTGACTGGGGTGAGTAAGGAGGCGTCCTCTCGTGAATAATGTCGTGTTCCGCACAAAAGGCATCAAACTCTTTCGAGAAGTACTCTCCACCACGATCTGACCGGACTCGTTTAATTTTCTTTTCAAGTTGATTCTCAACTTCTGCCTTATAGATTTTGAAGTAGTGTAGAGCCTCATCTTTAGTATTTAACAGATACACATAGCAATATCTAGTGGAATCACCTATCAAAGTCATGAAATATTTCGTTCCACCTTTAGTCAACACACCATTCATCTCACAAAGATCATAATGTATGAGTTCCAGTGGCGCCAAGTGTCTCTCCTCTGCTGCCTTGTGAGGCTTGCGAGGTTGCTTAGATTGCACACACGAATGGCACTTAGAACCTTTGGCTAAAGTGAAACTCAGGATTAAATTCGATTTTGCTAGCTGTGTCATAACATCGAAACTAATGTGACAAAGACGTGAATGCCATACTTCAGATTCATTAACACTCAAATGAATATTGTTCACGACTTTATTACGTAGATCTGCAAGAGAAAGGCGGAACATGCCTCCGCATTCATAACCCTTTTCAACAAATAGTCCATATTTCGTAACAACTAATTTATTAGACTCGAATACCAACTTAAACCCTTCTCTACATAGAAGGGAGCCACTAACGAGGTTCTTCTTGATGGCGGGGACATGCTGCACGTTCTTCTGCTGCACGATCATTCCCGAAGTAAACTTCAGATCGACCGTGCAACACCAAGAACAGAAGCACTCGTGCCATTCCCCATCAGTACGGACCCGTGACCTGTGTCCTGGTAAGAAGAAAACAATAAAATGTCAGCACACCCATGAACACCTGCACCTGTGTCGACCCACCAATCGGTGGACGGCCAAACTGAAAATACAACAAATAAATTACCGTACCCAGATGCACCACCCTCATTGTTGCTCACAATCATATTGACAGACTTGTAGTCCTGCCCTTGCTTCTTATACTTGTTTGGGCACTTGTTGGCCCAATGTTCAAGCGAACCACAAGTAAAGCAGCCCTCATCCTTCTTGTTCTTCTTGAAGGTCTTCTTACCCTTCTTCTTAAAGTCGGCACTCGGTTGGACACCGTTCTTTCCCTTGGGCTTGTGGGAATTGGAGTTCTTCTGATGCACCATGTTGGCCATAGAAGTTCCTTCGACCCCTTTTCCGTGAAAGTCCTTTGCCCTTGAATTCTGCTCAACACTCAGATGGCCAATGACATCCTCCACAGAGAATTCACGCCTCTGATGTTTCAGAGTGGTGGCAAAGTTCCTCCAGGAATTGGGAAGCTTAGCGATTATGCAGCCCGCGACAAACTTGCCCGGTAACTCGCACTTAAGAAGCTCAAGCTCCTTAAAAATGCATATTATCTCATGAGCCTGCTCCAATACAGGATGGTTTTCAACCATCTTGTAATCATGGAACTGCTCTATAATATACATCTCACTCCCTGCATCGGCAGCCCCGAACTTAGATTCGAGCGCCTCCCACAAGTCCTTGGTAGACCGCACATGCAAGTATGCGTCAACCAGCTTATCTTCAATCACGCTCAGAACTGCCCCGAGGAACACGACAGTGGCCTCCTTGAACGCCTTCTCCTGATCAGGAGCGATCGTTCCTGTGGGAGTCACACCGGCGATCCAGAACACGTTTATGGCAGTGAGCCATAAGGTGGTTTTAGTCTGCCAACGCTTAAAGTACGTCGCCGTAAACGGCGACGGTTTCAGTGCAGCAGCAAAACCAGAATTCGAAAACTCCTACACAGATTAGGTTTTTGGATTGATAAGAAAATAGGCAGTTTTCCGATTAAATTAATCCATGAATAAATCATGAGCATAACATTGACAGTATTGATAACACACTGGTTACGATCTAACAGAGCATGTATTACGCATATAGTAGAAACATCTACGCATATCTCTAGTACTGCTACAACAGAAAGAAACATGAGAGGGATAAACGATGTATACCCTCCAATCGGCCATGCGGCGGCGGTTGAGGCGGCAGTAGCCGTGGCATCCTTGGCGGCCTTGTTGTCGGCCTCGGCCTTCTCAGCGGCGGCACGGTCGGCGTCGGTCGACATGGTGATGACGAAGGTGATGCAGACGTAGATGAAGAGAAGCGAGCAGTCGCGTGATCGGTACCCAAAAACCTAATCGCCCCTCTCCCGTACAGGATCCAGAGAAGCGGGGTTTCGGAGGCCTGCTCTCCCGTCAACCGTGTACGCAGTGAACGAGACGAAGTCACCGGCGGCAGCAGAGGAACGACGTGGGCGTGGAGGAGGAGATGTGTTCTATTTCATGGCGGCTAGGGTTGGCAGCGCCCCACATATATAAGTGCGGCTGCGCGTGGAGAGACGTGGGCTGAACCCACGTCCAAGTCGGTAGCCCACGATCCGACGTTTTAGATCGTGGCCCCACCTGTCAAAGGCTCTCTGTTCCTGACCGGCAAAAAGAAGCGCATAGGAGTGAGCTCGGCTCGGCTCAATCCCACAACCCGCGGCGCGGCGCATCGTGACGAGGCGAGGCGTGGCGTGGCGAGGCGAGCGGAGGAGGAGGAGTGCGCGAGGGCCTCATCTCTTCTCAAGCTCCAATAGCATGAGGAAGAGAATCCCTTATAAACCACTCCAACTCTCCTTCCACTTCTGGGGTGGGACTAAACTTCCCACCACCTTGTCATGCCACCTACATGGGCCCTTAGAGATCAAATCTAAAATTGTCATATGGGCTCTAGGCCCATCTCATATTTCAACAATCCCCCACCAGATCTCAGGGGCCCAGTTTGTCCTTTGTTCCGAACGATGTTTTGATATACCAGCATCTCAGTGGAGACCGATTAAGGTTGAGCTCCACCTAGACCAAGTAGTTACACTCCTTCACAATTGAACAATGGACTATGCCTTGAATTGTCAGTTTGGCGTCAAGAAGTTTCACCACAAGTCTCACTGATACGAGGCTGCCGAAGGCCGACCCCTCGGGTGGAGCATATTAGTCACACTCCTGGCCTGTTCATGAGCTTGCTAGAGATCACCCTAATCTCATAGACTGTGACCAGTAGTCGGGCTCATATAGGTGTGTTCCTCCAAAGATTGCTCTGTAGGATAGCATCTTGCTTATGCATATAAGCCTTGGAACACATTAAGACAGTAGTCATCCTTCCATACAGTTTTCGAGCGCCTCCCACAAGTCCTTGGCAGACCGCACATGCAAGTGTGCGTCAACCAGCTTACCTCCAATCACGCTCAGAACTGCCCCGAGGAACACGACAGTGGCCTCCTTGAACGCCTTCTCCTGATCAGGAGCGATCGTTCTTGTGGGAGTCACATCGACGACCCAGAACACGTTTATGGCAGTGAGCCATAAGGTGGTTTTAGTCCGCCAACGCTTAAAGTACGTCCCCGTAAATGGCGACGGTTTCAGTGCAGCAGCAAAACCAGAATTCGAAAAACTCCTACACAGATTAGGTTTTTGGATTGATAAGAAAATAGGCAGTTTTCCGATTAAATTAATCCATGAATAAATCATGAGCATTACATTGACAGTATTGATAACACACTGGTTACGATCTAACAGAGCATGTACTACGCATATAGTAGAAACATCTACGCATATTGCTAGTACTGCTACAACAGAAAGAAACATGAGAGGGATAAACGATGTATACCCTCCAATCGGCCATGCGGCGGCGGTGGCGGCGGCAGTAGCCGCGGCATCCTCGGCGGCCTCGGCCTTCTCAGCGGCGGCACGGTCGGCGTCGGTCGACATGGTGATGACGAAGGTGATGCAGACGTAGATGAACAGAAGCGAGCAGTCGTGTAATCGCTACCCAAAAACCTAATCGCCCCTCTCCCGTACAGGATCCGGAGAAGCGGGGTTTCGGAGGCTAAGGTCTCAGATCGTGGCCCCACCTGTCAAAGGCTCTCGTTCCTGACCGGCAAAAAGAAGCGCATAGGAGTGGGCTCGGCTCGGCTCAATCCCGCGGCGCGGCGCGGCGGGACGAGGCGAGCGGAGGAGGAGTGCGCGAGGGCCTCATCTCTTCTCAAGCTCCAATAGCATGAGGAAGAGAATCCCTTATAAACCACTCCAACTCTCCTTCCACTTCCGGGGTGGGACTAAACTTCCCACCACCTTGTCATGCCACCTACATGGGCCCTTAGAGATCAAATCTGAAATTGTCATATGGGCTCTAGGCCCATCTCATATTTCAACAACCCCCCACCAGATCTCAGGGGCCCAGTTTGTCCTTTGTTCCAAACGATGTTTTGATATACCAGCATCTCAGTGGAGACCGATTAAGGTTGAGCTCCACCTAGACCAAGTAGTTACACTCCTTCACAACTGAACAATGGACTATGCCTTGAATTGTCAGTTTGGCGTCAAGAAGTTTCACCACAAGTCTCACTGATACGAGGCTGCCGAAGGCCGACCCCTCGGGTGGAGCATATTAGTCACACTCCTGGCCTGTTCATGAGCTTCCTAGAGATCACCCTAATCTCATAGACCGTGACCAGTAGTCGGGCTCATATAGGTGTGTTCCTCCAAAGATCGCTCTGTAGGATAGCATCTTGCTTATGCATATAAGCCTTGGAACATATTAATACAGTAGTCATCCTTCCATACAGTTTCCGAGAGTATTGCATCTCCAACGGAGTGGGTTAGTAAAGTTACTCTCCTCAGTTCACCACTGGCTTGTTTTCCCAGGTCCTACTTCACGGGATCTCCGATCACATAGGTTGGGTTACTACCATGGCAACTCATGTGGGTCTCATACCCATCTCCCTTGATGCGTTATCTATCACAACACGTGATAGCCCTTTAGTAAAGGGATCTGCCAGATTCTTAGTCGTTTGAATATAATCCAACGCTATCACTCCGGAGTTCCTCAATTTTCTGAAAGCTTTCAATCTCATTCTTATGTGTTTGTTGGACTTCATGTTGTCCTTTAAACTCTTCACCTTGACAATAACTGTTTGATTGTCACAGTTCATAAGGATGGCCGGAACCGGCTTCTCAACCACTGGCAAGTCCATCAATAGATCTCGAAGCCATTCTGCTTCGCCACCCGATGTGTCTAATGCTGTTAATTCTGCTTCCATTGTCGATCTTGTTAAGATCGTTTGCTTGCAAGACTTTCAGGAAACAGCACCACCTCCAAGAGTGAATATATACCCAGTTGTGGCCTTCATCTCATCAGCATCAGAGATCCAATTCGCATCACTATACCCTTCAAGTACCGACGGGTATCCGGTATAGTGAAGTCCATAGTTCATAGTACCTTTCAGATAGCGCATAACTCTCTCAAGAGCATGCCAATGTACATCACCCGGTTTGGAAACAAATCGGCTCAGTTTGCTAATAGCAAATGCGATGTCAGGCCTCGTTGCGCTCGCTAGATACTGTAGTGAACCAACAATCTGAGAGTATCTCAATTGATCTATAGCTGTGCCTTTAGACTTTCGAATCAGCACACTAGAATCATATGGTGTTTGAGATGGTTTGCAGTCCGAATATCCAAAACGACTCAACACCTTCTCAACATAATGGGATTGCAAAATTGTAATCCCACCCTCATCATCTCTCAATAGCTTGATGTTCAAGATAACATCAGCCACTCCAAGGTCATTCATCTCAAAGTTCTGAGATAGGGAAGACTTAACCTCCTCGATCAACTTGAGATTAGTCCCAAATATCAGTATGTCATCAACATACAAACACAGTATAACTCCTTCGCCCCCACCATAGCGATAGTATACACATTTGTCAGCCTCATTAACAACAAAGCCAACAGATGTCAACGTTTCATTAAACTTGCCATGCCATTGCTTAGGCGCTTGTCTCAGGCCATACAAAGATTTCACCAACTTACACACATTTCCTTCCTGACCATCCATCACAAAGCAATCAGGCTGTTGCATATAGATTTCCTCCTTTAGCTCTCCGTTCAGGAAAGCCATCTTAACATCCATCTGATGAATGAGAAGACCATGCGAGGCCGCCAACGAGAGTAATACTCGAATGGTGGTCAGTCTGGCCACAGGTGAATAAGTGTCGAAGAAATTTTCTTCTTCTTTCTGGGCGTAGCCCTTGGCCACAAGCCTAGCCTTGTACTTTTCTATTGTACCATCGGGCCTAAGCTTCTTCTTGAACACCCACTTGCATCCCAATGGTTTGCAACCATAAGGACGTTCAGTAAGCTCCCAAGTCCCGTTAGCCATGATGGAATCCATCTCGCTACGGACCGCATCCTTCCAGTAGTCAGCTTCTGGAGATGCACACGCTTCTGAAATAGAAGTGGGATTATCCTCCACGAGGTATATGAAGAAATCATCACCAAAGGTCTTTACAGTCCTTTGTCTCTTGCCCCTACCAAGGGATTCCTCATTATCCTCCTCAGGATTTTCATCATGTGTTTGATTATAATATTTCATCGGAATGGCAGGTTTAGGAGTCTCCTCAGATTCCTGTCTAGAAGTGCTTTGTACATCTCTCATGGGAAAAATGTCCTCAAAGAATGTAGCATCTTTAGACTCCATAATTGTACCGATTTTCATGTCAGGTACCTCAGATTTCACTACTAGAAATCTATAGCCAACACTATTCATAGCATAGCCCAAATTAACACAGTCCACAGTCTTTGGTCCAAGCTTACGGTTTTTGGGGATCGGCACATTAACTTTCGCCAAACAGCCCCAGGTACGTAAGTATGAGAGTGTTGTCCTTCTCTTGGTCCACTTCTCGTAAGGAGTGATCTTGTTATCCTTTGTCAGAACTTTATTCAGGACATGACAGGATGTCATTATAACCTCCCCCACCATGCCTTGGATAAACCCGACGTATCTAACATGGCGTTAACTAAATCAGTTAGAGTATGGTTTTTCCGCTCGGCAACCCCGTTTGACTGGGGTGAGTAAGGAGGCGTCCTCTCGTGAATAATGCCGTGTTCCGCACTGTAACGCCCTCGATTCAATCGTACACTAATCATACACGCAAATGTGTACGATCAAGATCAAGGACTCACGGGAAGATATCACAACACAACTCTAGACACAAATTAAAATAATACAAGCTTTATATTACAAGCCAGGGGCCTCGAGGGCTCGAATACATAAGCTCGAATACACAAGAGTCAGCGGAAGCAACAACATCTGAGTACAGACATGAGTTAGACAAGTTTGCCTTAAGAAGGCTAGCACAAAAGCAACATCGATCGAAAAGGCAAGGCCTCCTGCCTGGGAGCCTCCTAACTACTCCTGGTCATCGGCGGCCTCCACGTAGTAGTAAGCATCGGCGGTGGCATCTGGCTCCTGGGCTCCGTCATCTGGTTGCATCAGCCGGAAAGAAGAAGAAAGGGGGGAAAAGGGGGAGCAAAGCAACCGTGAGTACTCATCCAAAGTACTCGCAAGCAAGGATCTACACTACATATGCAACATTATCAAAGGAAGGCTGTATATGTGGACTGGGCTGCAGAAATGCCAGAATAGAGAGAAGGCCTAGTCCTATCGAAGACTAGCATCTTCTGGAACCCACCATCTTGCAGCAACCGGAAGGAGTAGAGTAGCATAAAGTAAAGTAGTAGTAGTGTTATCAACCTCGGCCAGAGATCCTTTCTCGACTCCCTGCGAGAAAGAAATCCCAGAGCCATACTATCCAGTTACCATCACAATCCATTACTCATCACCATCCAATTCTCATCACAAGTATCCAGATCTAGTTGTATCGATCGGGATACAACTCCAAGTATCCGTTACCGTAGGACATGCTATGCATAGATTAGTTCTTCCCTGCAGGGGTGCACCCACTTACCCACCACGCTCGCTTAACTCCGGCCGGACACACTTTCCAGGGTCATGCCCGGCCTCGGCCAAACAATACGCCGCAACCCGACCTAGACTTAATAGAGAGGCCAGCACGCCGGACTAAACCTATGCCCCCAGGGGTCATGGGCCATCTCCCCGGAAACTCCTGCACGTTGTGTACGCGGCCGGTGAGCAGACCTAGCTACCTCCTTCAACAAGGCAGGCGCTTACGTAGTCCAACCCGGCGCGCGCCACTCAGTCGCTGACGTCTATTAAGCTTTGGCTGATGTATACGACGCAGAACGCCCATACTATGCCCACGTGATGGTTAGTGCTATTAGGCAGAGGCCCCTCGGATCAAATATCCAAATCGTAGTGGATTAGGAACACGCGGTAACAAGCAGAGACTCACGAAAGATGTGACCCCGTTGCCCCGTCTCGAGGACTTGCGGCAAGGGCTAGGAATGCCCGACCACGCCTCGTAATTATCTCGCGGGCACCCTCCAGGTCAACCCGACTCCACATCACTCGCAATTAAGCTCGCGCGGGTACCCCTCAGGGTCGACCCGTCTTTCCAAGTGATAGTGGTAAAGTCCAAGTATCCGTGTGTCCAAACATTAAGGGGAAAACCCGAGGAATCACCCCCGGTGAATTCCACTCGATGTAATCATCAAGGTGAACGTAAGAGGATCCACCCTCGAGGTTCACACTTGAGGGGTTGCACGACAGAGCCGTACCGGAAGTGGTTAAGGAGGAAATCACCCTCGATGACCACGACCGAATAGCTACACTACAGGTTAACATCAGAAGTGCTGTAGAGGTCTCACCCTCGGCACTCAATAGTAACACTGCAGAGTCGAGCAACGAAGGGGCGTGATGTGACGTGAGGTGTCGGGTCCTGGTCTTCGATCCCGTTGATCGGGTCTTCAATGATGAAGCAGGGGCAACAAGGACAAGGTGGGGGTCACTGATGGATCACTAACCAACCTATACTAAGCAGTTTAGGATAAGCAGGTAAGGTACAACAGCAGATACAAAAGCAGGCTATGCATCAGAATAGGTGCAAACAATAACAGTAGCAAAATCTAATGCAAGCATGAGAGAATGGAATGGGAGACATCGGGATGATCAAAGGGGGGGCTTGCTTGGTTGCTCTGGCAAGGAGGGTTGTCGTCGACGTAGTCAATCACAGGGGCATCGGCATCGGTCTTGGGGTCTACCGGAGAGAAGAGGGGGAAGAAACAGTAAATATAAAGCAAACATAGCATCACAAAGCATAACGTGGCAATATGTTGTGCCGGGTGTGACCTAACGTATGGCTACATGATATAGGTGAAGGGGGAATTCAACCGGGAATGTATTCCCGGTTTCGGGCGTGTGTCAAACAGATGACATGAGGGGGAATGTTCCATGTTCAGATAGTTAGAGGCTTCTGACAGGTAAACGGACCGCATATTTGGATTCGTTGGATTTTTCTGAGCAACTTTCATATAGAAAACATTTTCATCTGAGTTATAGATTATTTTATATGAATTTTCTAAGTTTTAAACATATTCTGGAATTATTTATACTAACAGAAAAGGAATATGATGTCAGCATGACGTAGGAGTGACATCAGCAGTCAACAGTCCGGTTGACTGGTCAAAACTGACACGGGGGACCCACCTGTCAGCCTCTGTTACTTAACAGAGCTTATTTTAAACTAAACTAAGGTTAATTAGCTGATGGGCCCCACAAGTTAGTGGCTAATTAGCTAAACTAATTACTTTTAATTATAGAAACCATTTTATTTATTATTTAAGTGGTGGGGCCGGTTCGTCAGTGGCACTGTACCGCCATGTCAGCGTGTTGACTGGGTCAACCCAGTCAACGGGGCCCCTAAGGCCCACTGGCAGTGAGCCAGGGTCGGGCCCACCCAGCCACGTCGGCGGCGGCCGGCGTCTCACCGCCGGCGATGCTAGAACGCGGCGGAGCCGCTCGGGCCTCGTCGGAAACGCGCTAGGGGCGGCCGTTTCGCGTGCGGTTTGGCACCGTTCAAACGCGCACACGACGCCGTGTCGGGTGGTGGTGGTGGCTCGCCCGGGGACGGCCGGAATAACCATCGGCGGCGAGCACGGGCGGCAGAGGCATTCGGAGTCACGTCAGGAATGGGCTAGGGGGCACGAGAGGGCGAGAGGAAGGGCTGGCCGGGCTCCTGGGAACACCAGGAGCACGATGGAGGGCTCGGACGGGGGCCACGGCAGCGGTGGCCACGACGGTGATGGAGCAGGGCGACGGTGAGCTACGGCGGTTGCGGCGAGCGAGCTAGAGAGGGAGGCGGCCTACGTGAGAGAAGGGAGAGGGGGAGGAGCTCACTGGGTGGGCGCACGAAGGCCCGGCGAGTAACAGGAGCGCAGTGGCGGTGGCCGGAGTCGAAAGCGGCGGCGACGGCGGTCCAGGAGGAAGACGGATCCGGCGCTGGGGTGGCTCCCGCCTTGAGGTTGTTGGTGCAGACGAAGCAGCAGACGGCTGCGGGGCTCGTGGGCACATCGGGGCGGCGA
The DNA here is from genome assembly GCF_002162155.2 of Triticum dicoccoides. Classification (NCBI taxonomy): domain Eukaryota; kingdom Viridiplantae; phylum Streptophyta; class Magnoliopsida; order Poales; family Poaceae; genus Triticum; species Triticum dicoccoides. The sequence goes on from NC_041390.1 coordinate 97,116,448, forward strand.
GGAGGGCCCGGTGGACGCGGTGGCGCAGCAACGCGGCGGCGACAGTGCGTTGGGGCGAGGTGGATCTGGAGAAGGGGGCGAGGCCAGAGGGAGAGAGGGGAGAGGGGGCGTCCAGGGAGAGTGAGTGGGTGCGGGGAGCCCGAGGGGTCGAGGGGACGTCGCCCTTATCCCTTCCCCGACGGGGACGGCGACAGGGTTCGGTGGCGACCAGCGAGCACGGTCGCTGGGTCGGGTGAACAGAGAGGAGGGAGGCGACCGGGGGAGGTGGGCTGCTGGGTTGGGCCGCCCAGATGACAAAGGCCCAGGGGGGGTCAGGGGGGATTCTTTTTCTTTTACCTCTGCTCTTTTCTTTTTACAGAAAAAGCATGGTAATATTTGGGCTGCCAAATGGATTTTGTAAAATTTGGGACTTGGCCACATAATTACATTAAAATAGTTAGCACTGCCACAAAAAGGCTGTGAGGCTTTTGAAAAAGTTTGAAATTTTTATAAAGTAAAAAAGCATTTAAACTATTGTTCTAGCCACTGCTTTAAGTAGTTTAGGCCACTCAAACCCTTTGCAAAAATGTTGGTTTACCACCAATATTAGTTGTGGAATATTTGGCACATGATGAACATTTTTGTATTCATGTTTGAGAAATTTTGAATTTTGGACTTGATGTTTTGAACAAGTGGCAACTAGGCAAGGTAAACATGATGACATGGCATGATTAGTGGGAGATTACTGTGGCATGAATCTCGGGGTGTTACACGCACAAAAGGCATCAAACTCTTTCGAGAAGTACTCTCCACCACGATCTGACCGGACTCGTTTAATTTTCTTTTCAAGTTGATTCTCAACTTCTGCCTTATAGATTTTGAAGTAGTGTAGAGCCTCATCTTTAGTATTTAACAGATACACATAGCAATATCTAGTGGAATCATCTATCAAAGTCATGAAATATTTCTTTCCACCTTTAGTCAGCACACCATTCATCTCACAAATATCAGAATGTGTGAGTTTCAGTGGCGCCAAGTGTCTCTCCTCTGCTGCCTTGTGAGGCTTGCGAGGTTGCTTAGATTGCACACATGAATGACACTTAGAACCTTTGGCTAAAGTGAAACTCGGGATTAAATTCGATTTTGCTAGCTGCGTCATAACACCGAAACTAATGTGACAAAGACGTGAATGCCATACTTCAGATTCATTAACACTCAAATGAATATTGTTCACAACTTTATTATATAGATCTGCAAGAGAAAGGCGGAACATGCCTCCGCATTCATAACCCTTTCCAACAAATAGTCCATATTTCATAGCAACTAATTTATTAGACTCGAATACCAACTTAAACCCTTCTCTACATAGAAGGGAGCCACTAACGAGGTTCTTCTTGATGGCGGTGACATGCCGCACGTTCTTCAGTTGCACGATCCTTCCTGAAGTAAAATTCAGATCGACCGTGCCAACACCAAGAACAGAAGCACTCGCGCCATTCCCCATCAGTACGGACCCGTGACCTGTGGCCTGGTAAGAAGAAAACAATGAAATGTCAGCACACGCATGAACACCTGCACCTGTGTCGACCCACCAATCGGTGGACGGCCAAACTGAAAATACAGCAAATAAATTACCGTACCCAGATGCACCACCCTCATTGTTACTCACAATCATATTGACAGACTTGGAGTCCCGCCCTTGCTTCTTATGCTTGTTTGGGCACTTGTTGGCCCAATGTTCAAGCGAACCACAAGTAAAGCAGCCCTCATCCTTCTTGTTCTTCTTGAAGGTCTTCTTACCCTTCTTCTTAAAGTCGGCACTCTGTTGGACACCGTTCTTTCCCTTGGGCTTGTGGGAATTGGAGTTCTTCTGATGCACCATGTTGGCCATAGAAGTTCCTTCGACCCCTTTTTCGTGCGAGTCCTTTGCCCTTGAATTCTGGTCAACACTCAGATGGCCAATGACATCCTCCACAGAGAATTCACGCCTCTGATGTTTCAGAGTGGTGGCAAAGTTCCTCCAGGAATTGGGAAGCTTAGCGATTATGCAGCCCGTGACAAACTTGCCCGGTAACTCGCACTTAAGAAGCTCAAGCTCCTTAACAATGCATATTATCTCATGAGCCTGCTCCAATACAGGACGGTTTTCAACCATCTTGTAATCATGGAATTGCTCTATAATATACATCTCGCTCGCTGCATCGTCCGCCCCGATCTTAGATTCGAGCGCCTCCCACAAGTCCTTGGCAGACCGCACATGCAAGTGTGCGTCAACCAGCTTATCTCCAATCACGCTCAGAACTGCCCCGAGGAACACGACAGTGGCCTCCTTGAACGCCTTCTCCTGATCAGGAGCGATCGTTCTTGTGGGAGTCACACCGACGATCCAGAACACGTTTATGGCAGTGAGCCATAAGGTGGTTTTAGTCCGCCAACGCTTAAAGTACGTCCCCGTAAACGGCGACGGTTTCAGTGCAGCAGCAAAACCAGAATTCGAGAAACTCCTACATAGATTAGGTTTTTGGATTGATAAGAAAATAGGCAGTTTTCCGATTAAATTAATCCATGAATAAATCATGAGCATAACATTGACAGTATTGATAACACACTGGTTACGATCTAACAGAGCATGTACTACGCATATAGTAGAAACATCTACGCATATCGCTAGTACTGCTACAACAGAAAGAAACATGAGAGGGATAAACGATGTATACCCTCCAATCGGCCATGCGGCGGCGGCGGCAGTAGCCGCGGCATCCTCAGCGGCCTTGGCCTTCTCAGCGGCGGCACGGTCGGCGTCGGTCGACATGGTGATGACGAAGGTGATGCGGACGTAGATGAACAGAAGCGAGTAGTCGCGTAATCGCTACCCAAAAACCTAATCGCCCCTCTTTCGTACGGGATCCGGAGAAGCGGGGTTTCGGAGCTAAGCTCTCAGATCGTGGCCCCACCTGTCAAAGGCTCTCCGTTCCTGACCGGCAAAAAGAAGCGCATAGGAGTGGGCTCGGCTCGGATCAATCCCGCGGCGCGGCACGGCGCGTCGGGACGAGGCGGGCGGAGGAGGAGTGCGCGAGGGCCTCATCTCTTCTCAAGCTCCAATAGCTTGAGGAAAATAATCTCTTATAAACCACTCCAACTCTCCTTCCACTTTCGGGGTGGGACTAAACTTTCCACCACCTTGTCATGCCACCTACATGGGCCCTTAGAAATTAAATCTGAAATTGTCATATGAGCTCTAGGCCCATCTCATATTTCAACAAGAAGCATGATCTTGCGGGGCAGCTTGGGTTGAAGCCGAGGCAGGTGGAGGTGTGGTTCCAGAACAGGAGGGCGCGGACCAAGCTCAAGCAGACGGAGCTCGACTGCGAGCTGCTGCGCCGGTGGTGCGAGCGTCTCAGCGACGACAACGCGCGGCTCCGGCGAGAGCTCGCCGAGACACGCGCGGTCCTCCTCGTCGGCGGTTCAAAGGGCTCGACGCTCACGGGGTGTCCGTCCTGCAACAGGCTCGCCTAGTCGATTTCGACTGTGAGATTACCGCCGCCATAGAACTAGTCAACTAGAAGTGCGCCGTCACGTAGCATAGGCTATAGCGTAGTGAG
>NC_041390.1:97120316-97122245 GCF_002162155.2 Triticum dicoccoides
TTTTTGCGGGAAGCGTTGTGAGTTATCAACTGTAGGCATGACCGAAATTTAGAGTGTATGGTGAGGTTTATGTAGACTCACACTCACATGAGCCTAACGAGCTGACAAGATTGATGCATGTACTTAGCTACGGTGTATAGTACTTTGGTAGTTTCGTTATATGAGTATGTGTTTACTTCCTCGCTCTGGATGATCACGATTCCTGCATGATCTCGAGCAGTAAAATTGGCCCCAAATTAACTGCGGGAATCGGTTAGTCCACTAGTCATTGCTCACATCACATTTGACAAATGAGCGAACTTTCTTTGCATGGATCTTGCATTGGAATGGACAATCCTCGCCTTCGCGGTCAGTTCGGTGGAAAGGTCACAAGGGGCACTTGAACTCTCGTATGGTTTCTCAAAACAAAAACATTCAGGTATGCATGGTCGAGATGGGTTCATGCTAAGCTTTTTCATGAGCCGCTAGGTGAGCGCATCTCAGATGGTTAGGTTTCTTGTGATGTAAACTGGTTGACCAGGGTTTAGATCCTAGACTTGACACATGTGCTCGTATTTTTTTGATTTATTTTGGTTTTTCTAGCGTTGCTCATTCCGTGGGAGTGACCGGACCGTGTCGCCTTGAGAAACCACCAAAAACCGTAGTACCGAATACACAGAGCCATCTCTGAAGGGGACGACTCACCATTGAGATTGCCTCTTGCTCCAGGCCATGCAGCGCCGCTTCTGCGAAGAGATAGCAATGACAAAGAACAGAGACCATGGGGGGCACATCACTAGTAGAAAAAGGGCCTTTTGTCCCGGTTCATAAGGGCCTTTAGTCCCGGTTCTGGAACCGGGACTAAAGGGTCGGTAATAAAGCCTCCCCCTTTAGTCCCGGTTCTGACTAAAGGCCCTTCACGTGGCCGCTGTCTGGAGGTCCATCTTTAGTCTCGTTGGTAACACCAACCGGTACTAAAGGAAATTTTATAATTTTTTTTGATTTTTTTTATTTTTAAATTTCTGAATTATTTTAACCTCTAACCTCTAATCACCCCTCATCACTGCTCAATTTAACCTTTAATCTCTAATCACCCTCATCATTCCAAATCATCTAACTTCCCAAACGGTCAACCATCCTCTCACTACTCCAGCCTGAGCATGCTTAACTTCCGGGTTTTATTCTCCCTCGTTTTCAAGTCTGCACTTGTTGTTTTTCTGATAATAGTAAGATGTCAATCCTATTAACCCTCAGGAATTTTGCTTGAGCATGAAGTCACACATTTCACTATTTGAGTTTGAAACTATTGTTCTAAAAAACAATAATTATTTAGTAACACTAATATTTCTTGAATAAGTAGTTTGACCATAGTTTGACCCTAGTTTGACCACAGTTTGACCAGATTTGACCAAAATTCAGAAAAACTGAAATAATTATTTAGTAACACTAATATTTCTTGAATAAGTAGTTTGACCATTGTTTGACCATTGTTTGACCACAGTTTGACCATATTTGACCAAAATTAAAAAAAACTGAAATAATTATTTAGTAACACTAATATTATTGAATAATTATTTAGTAACACTAATACTTATTGAATAAGTAGTTTGACCATAGTTTGACCAGATTTAACAAAAATTCAAAAAAAACAAAAAATTGAGCATAACTTTTTTCCTTCTAGAATTTGAGGATTCTAAAAATTTGCAAACAGGCCATAGGCGGTCAAAATCGGAAGTGGATTTTCGTTCTGAACATTTTGATATATTATACGTTTTTTCCGACATCGTATGCAAAAGTTATAGCCGTTTTACATTTTCCTACATTTTTTGCAAAACATGTCCAAATTTAAGTTTTTGAATTTTCCTAACTAATAGAAGTAGTAATATAACTACCTCTTGAAGGATTTTATTTTTTGAAGTTTTATCATTTTTTTGATTTTTTCGAAACAAA
>NC_041390.1:97122515-97193162 GCF_002162155.2 Triticum dicoccoides
TGAAAATGAGACCTTTAGTCCCGGTTTAAGACAAAAACCGGGACTAAAGGGCATTGCATCCTTTAGTCCCGGTTTGTGTCTCAAACCGGGACTAAAGGTCTAATCTTTAGTCCCGATTTGAGACACAAACCGGGACTAAAGGTCTAATCTTTAGTCCCGGTTTGAGACACAAACCGGGACTAAAGCGCATCACACCCTTTAGTCTCGGTTCGTGCCTCAAACCGGGACTAATGCCTTAGCCGCACGAACCGGGACCAATGCTCACATTAGTCCCGGTTCGTGACTGAACCGGGACTAATGAGCTGACCCGGCCTGGACCTTTGCCCCCTTTTCTACTAGTGCATGTATATGATAGGAGATCATCGGGAGTTCTGGACCATCCCACGCCAGAGTCGAGCATGCTACATGTGAGGGACAAGACATGCCCGAAGATGCTGAGCCGCTACAACCGAAAGGAACCAAGCTCCACAACGATGCATCAAGAAGGTGATGATGCCAAGCGCCACCGCCGTTGAGTCCAAGAAGACAGACTAGGGTTTTAACCCGGAGCAATGACATCACAAGTGGACCCACAACAATGCGCTCAAGAGGGAGGCAACGCCCCAAGCATCATCGTCGCCAGCACCGGAGCGCAGAGCTTTTGGTCCAACCCTCACAAGTGCCACCGTGAAACAAAGCTTGCCAGGCCAAACCGCGGGCGTGGTGGTGGTATCGAAACTAGGGATCCACCACCACCTAAGCCACAATGACACCAGGACTTTGCCAACCCTTGCCTTGCTATCCACATAGCCAAAAGAGACGCCGTCGCTGTTGCAACTGCTTGTCGACGAGCCAAATGTGGAGCCTCTCCTTCCGAGGCCGTCGCCCATCATCCAAGATCCCAAGACTCTACCAACCATCATCATTGCAGCTCACCAACCGCGGTAGCGAGAACGGGAAGGCACCTCTTTCCACTACTGGCGGGACATGAGACACCGAATCCCAACGGATCCGATGACGTAGTCGCCCACACCGGCGTCCCCAGCCAGTCATGTCTAGACCAGGAGGGGGCACAACCAGCGCCTGTTGACGACCCACCGTCGAGCACGCCATGGCCATGGCCCTCTTCTGGCCATGCCAATGCACACACGAGCAAGGCCTTATTTGTGGCCAGACCGACGCAACCGTACCATTTCGCACGTGCCAACATGGAAGGACCTCCGAGCTGCGACTGATTCACACACATCGCCGCCCATGACTAGAAAGCACTCCGAAGGGGAGAGCCACGCCGCCGTCGGCCCCGCTGAGGGGGAGAGAGAATGAGACAGCGACCAGGGGCGATAGCCTGTTTCGGGAGCAACACATGGGTTATTTGCAAATTTGTCTGCTCAACTATACTCCGTTGAACGGTCACTGAAAGTGTCACTGTCTCCTTGATCTCGTTTACCGCGCACCATGATGGAAGCAACAGATTTCCTTAGGTTATTGTCCACGGTTTCACAACAGACATACTAATGATTATCTGGTTAACCCAGCAGCATTTGATCACGGGTCGGACCAAGAGACTGACCTTTGTTTCCCTGTCTCAATTAGCTCTGGCCTCTGGATGGTCTTCTCCTAGCGAGATCCGGGCGTTTCCGATTTCAACATTGGTTGCCCTTTTCAACAACCGCGGCGCGACCACCCGATGATTTGTCGATAGCACGGGCGTCGAGTATATCTAGGTCATATGGTTCGCACGCAGTGTACGAATCTGACTCGAGCTTGAAAGATTTCGTCCACTTCTGGAAATGATACGTTTGCCTATCTGGCTGCCTTGAACGAATGGGGGCTTTTGCTAGAGCTTCGCTAAAATCCTTAGGAAACCTACGTACTAGCTGAGCTGGCCTAATTTGGTTGGAAGGCCAAAAGTACCAGGCCCACCTAGTCCTGGCCATGGGTAGTCCGGCCCGATCCAGCCCAAAAAAGCCTGACCCGGCCCGGCTCGACGCTGCTCCTGAGCCGGGCCTGGGCCACTGTTTTTGTGGTTTATTAAAGATGCCTGGCCCGAGGCCCGAGGCCTGGCGGGCTTTTGTAGTGGCGTGCCGAACATGGGCCTGAAAAGTAGGCCTGTGGCCGGGCTCGGGTCTAAGTTTTCTACCTTAAGCTTGGTCAGGCCCAGCCTGGCGGATGGCCAGCTATAAGCTCACCCAATGAAAATCAGGGGACGATTAGTTTAGGATGGAAATAAAAAGGTGTAGCATTTTTTGCTTTCCCTAGCTGGTTCCAACAACCGCGGCGCATCCATGAATTTTCGAGTTTATGTTGAACATCACAGATTTAGTGAGACACCATTGGGAGAAAGATGTTACCATAAGTGAAGAGACGTCGGGGAAAGAAAATTCTAAAGTGTAAACGAAAAGTTCGGCTCAATATTTTCTTTATTGCAAAACTATAATTCTTGCCTCTCCACCGGCTACACTATGTGGCAGAGTAGGTTTGACCATCATTCACAAGAAAAAGAAAAAGAAAAAAGCAGGTTTGATCAATCACATGGGGGCTGTTTGGATAGGTGCCCCAACTTACCCACAAGAAAGTGTTTGTTTGGTATCGAATTTTTGGCGAGCCCCCGCAACCCCAGCCTTTCCCGTTCACTTTCTCGCCAATGGATGGTGAGGTCCGGGCGGGTGAAGAAGGATGCGCCAATTTTTGCCGCGCCCATCGTAAGTAAATCTTTTATGATTTATTGGCCAAGTTTTTTGAAAAAATTCATTAACATCTACCATACAAAATTAATATCATTAATATATTTTTCACATCACGTATATTTGTTATTATAAATGTTTATTGTTCTAAACTTGGTTAAATTTAGGAAAATTTGACTTAGAACAAATGTAATACTAAGAGGTAATAAGAATAGAGGGAGTATGACTTTTTGAGTCTTGGAATTCAAGTGTTGGGTCTCGCCCACGTTCCTTCCATTTTTTTTCTCTCCGTTGCATTATGAAAATGAGACATGAGTAGCTTTTCAAGTAGAATCAATGTATTTTTATGAACTGGATAACTGAACTTTGTGTTCATACTTAAGAATTATACTTGTAAAAGTTTTTGAAACAATGGAATAGTTGGTACTTGTATAAAATATTTCTATATTGATCGAAATATTTATAATTTGTGGGAAAACTCATTTTTGAAAAAATTGATTAAAATACAGCTGATATAAGTAAAATTTGTGTTAGTATTTATGAAATATATATCAATTAAGAAATTAGACTAATAAAATATGTGGTACTTCATAAATGTTTCTGATTTGAATGGGATATGAATGAAGTCATCAAAATTTGTGCGAAGTCTGTATGAAATGTTTCTGAATTGATTCAAATTGGATTGTAATATTTAAATTTCTTTGGTTATTCATGATTTTTAAACAATCAAATGACACATAAATAATTTAGAAAATCATTTATAAAAAATGTTTTTTTGGAATGCACTAGAATAATTGGATTTGGTTGGAATATGAACAAAATAATTGAAATATTTTCTAATGGGCCCAAATATTTGACTGTTATTGTGGAAGCTACCAACACAAGAGGATGATGAGAAACCTGAAACATACATACCATGGGTTGTTTCCGTAGATTCTGCAAACCCCACAAGAGGAAAAACCAAATTTCAAAAATGCATGAAAAAAGAAACAACTTGAGTAACCATGGCAACAATATTGGAATGGATATGTCGAAGACACAACAAAAGGTTGCCACCATGGCAACATATGCTTTTAGTTTGCCATGGGTTCTTAATTGAAATTTCCAAGGTTTTGCCATGGGGTTTAAATTTAAATTACCATGGGGTTTTAATTCAAATTGCCTTGTAAAATGTAATGAACTATACAGACACAAAATTACCAACATAAAAATTTCAATGGCAGACTTATATTAAATTTTTACATGGTATTTCAGTTAAACTTGCCATGTTTTGTATGAGAAAATTGCCAAGTATGTAAAATAACACAATATGAACAAAATTACTATGGCAGATGCATATGAAAATTTGCAAGGTTTTTTTAACTGAAATTGCCATCCTTTGTATGGAAATAGAATGAAAATTGCAAAAAATAAATTATGAACAAAATTTCCATGGTGTATTAATATAAAAAATTGCCATGGTATTCCCGCTAGGAAATTACAGAACAATTTGCTATGGCAAAAATGAATCTTGACTTACCATTTGGCTACATTATGGGTTGTAAAAAACATGTCTTGGTCCAATTAAAAAAAATGCAAAGAGGACTCACCATGGTATATACTGTTGGGGAATGCAGTATTTCAAAAAAAAATCCTACGATCACGCAAGATCTATCTAGAAGATGCATAGCAACGAGAGTGGAGAGTGTCTCTACATACCCTCGTAGACCGAAAGCGGAAGCATTGAGTAACGTGCTACCTCTTGAGCATTGCGTTGGTTTTCTCTTGAAGAGGAAAGGGTGATACAGCAAAGTAGCTTAAGTATTTCCCTCAGTTTTTGGACGCCACATCTATAAAAATGTTGCCATGGCAACCACAAAAATGTATTTCCATGGTTACTTGAGAAAAATAAGCATCATAAATGAAAAATATTCAAACTAATTTGGCGTGACACCCCAAAAAATAAGCTACATGTTGCCTTGACGAAAACTTGAAAAAGCATGCTCCCATGTATATTATGAATGTCACCCATGTGTCATTTTTCAACATTGTTTTGCCAAGGCAACTACTGTTGCATGTTTTGCCCTATTTAAAATGAGTTTTGCCATAATGTAAACATGAATGGTAAGGGATAACAAAATATACTTTCAATTGGCTATGAAAAAAATACAGCAGGATGTTGCCCAACATCAAATAGGCTATCACTAGTGCAGAACCGGGCAATAGCACCGGTTCGTAAGGCCCTTTAGTGCCGGTTCGGTAACCGGCACTAAAGTGTGGGCACTAAAGGTCCCCCCCTTTAGTACCGGTTCAACATGAACCGGTGCTAAAGGGCAACCACGTGGCATGAGCCAGCTCCGGGGGCAGGGAGCCCTTTAGTACCGGTTGGTGACACCAACCGGTATTAAAAGGTTCGGGGGTTTTGGTTTTATGATTTCTTTTTCATTTAATTTTATGTTTTCCATTTAATTCTTTTTCGTTTGATGGTATTTTACGATACTACATATTGTACACGTTATGCATATATATAAATAGAATTTCTAGTAGAACCGATCATATATACATACATACATACATACATATATATATATATATATATATATATATATATATATATATATATATATATATATATATATATATATATATATATATCATCGAATGTCTCACAACCACCATTAATTAATTCACACATATACACACACACACATATATATATATATATATACAATTAGCTAGCTATATACAATTTCTCCTAATTGGTGCCTTCGGAGTCAGTGGCATTAGCCTAATTGGTGCCTTCGGAGCACGATAACAATTGGAAGTGGTTCATGGGGGCGGTAGCGGGTAAAAGTATTCTCCTTTGGGATCTATGACCTGGTCGAGTAAAAATCCCGCTATTTCCTCTTGAATTGCTTCTATGCGGTCCTCTGGTAGGAGCTTCTCCCGCACCTCTTTGAACTGTTAAGAAGGAGATCAATATGCATGTGTATTAGTTGTGTGACTAGATATCGATAGTGGTGTAAAAATTATGAATAGTGTTCTGACAAACGTACCCACTCCTGTCTTTGAGACCTGCTCCTTTCGGACGCTATCATGCGAATGTTCTCGCAAACGTAGTATGCACACAGATTATTCCTCGGCGCCTGCTTCAGGGCCTTTACGAGAATGGAATTTGATCAGATAATAATTAATCAAGCATGATAATTAAAGAGATGACAGCTAGCTAGTACTAGTACTTAGTTACTTACCATGGGTCAATACCATTTCAGATTTCGTTTTCATTGGCCTGGAGTGACGCTGATGAACTTTTCCCAAGCCTTGCCCGCCGACAAACAAAATGAATAAATGGGTTATTAAATAGTTGTTATCAGGAAATGACGAACTAATTAAATAGGCCAAGATATAGTTAATAATGATTGAAATTACCTGTTGACTATCCCCTTCACGATGGTGTAGTTAGTTGGTTTCTTAAGTAGTGAGTCTAGTACTTCAACTGTCCCTTCATCAACTTTAATAATTAACAAGATCCAGTGAAATCTTCATGCACACACGTTTGCATGTCTTAATTAAGCGGACATATGTAAGCAAAAACATATAGCTAGCTAGTAGGCAAAAACAAAATTTGTAGTACAAGACAGTGTGACTCACTCGAAGTTGTAAGGAAATAGTATATCTTCATTGTATTTGAGGCGCTTGAAGAACTCTAGCATGCTTTCCTCTACACTTTTTTCGTAATATGGATCTAATTTCCATGTGTATTCGTTAATGGTATTTGGGCCAACGAACCCAATGCCATAGCGTCCACCTTTTTTCATTTCATAAATCTTCATCCTGCATAATACCATAGAAAAGAATATAGTGAGGATAATTACAGGTAATGATTGATCAAAATGATCACTACAGCTAGCTTGAGACTTAAATTACAGAAAGAAATCACTTACAGACAATAGCAACTAACGATAGATTTGTCGAGTGCATCTTGATTGTATAACTGAAATAGTTCTGATTACTCAACGGACACAGCTTTCTCATGGTAGTAATGATCCTTCTTGACATTCACGATGAGAGACTCTCGATTGGAAATCTTGGTAATGTCCATGTACCATTGATGCAATTCATACATTCTCGTTGGGAGCTTCTTGACCTCGTCTGGCTCGACCAAAGGTTGGCCCCAGACATATTTCCGTTTTATTTCCTCCTCTCTAGTCGGAGACATGGGCTCGATATCGAGGAGTTGTCCAACAGTGATCTTGGGCATTTCAGCCTGCTCAATATGCTCCTCGGTTATTACCACATCGCCCAGCTCGGGAACGTAAACGGTTTTCCCACAATAATATTGGGCGCGCCTACTCTCACGTGTTGTTGGCACAAAAAGCGGGGGGATTGATTGCGCCGCCTGTTCTCCCAGCTGGGAAACGGTTTTACCGCATGTTTTGCCAGCTGATTTGCTCGAGCTCGAGCTCGTCTCTTTCTGTGGACGTGCTCGATTTAACTTCCTGAGGTGGCGCTCATAGTCTGTGTCAACAGGCTTGGGAGATGGTGCTCTAGCCATACGAATGAAGTGGTCAATCTTTTCCTCAGGCACTTTCTCCCTTGGCGGCGGTGGCGGTTTCGGTGCAAAATGGGCTTCCACCTCGGCCTTCGATGTGGCTGTGTTTTCCTCCTAGGACTTGTCGTAAGGCCTCTGCGGAAGAGGCGCGGTGCTGCTTGGACCATATTGAAATTGCTTGCCTCCGCATGTACCTCTAGTACTACCTTGACTTGTACTGCTACACACCATAGCTGAGGCGGCTCTCTTTCGTGATTGCTGAGGCGGCGAAGACGGCTGGCGTGGCTGAGTTGGAGGAGGAGGAGTGGCCTGAAGCTGTGTCGGACTTGGAGGAGGAGTGGCCCGACGCTTTGCCGGACTTGGAGGAGGAGGAGTGGCCTGAAGCTGTGCCGGACTTGGAGGAGGAGTGCCTGACGCGTTGGTGGACTTGGAGGAGCGGGAGTCTGCTGACTCGGTGGCGGACTTTGACGAGGAGTCGGATGACGTGGTGTCGGTGGCCTTCGAAAGATGATGCAATCCTTTCTCCATAAGATGATACGATGGTTGGCCTCTCCTAGTGTGTGCTCCTCGTCACCTCCAAAAATGTCAAGCTCTAGCCCCAAATATTGGTCCACCACCTCATCAACCAAGACACGAGCATAGCCTGCTGGAATCGGGTTGCAATGGAAGGTTGCCTCGGGGGGATTTGTAAAAGCAACAGCGTCCGCCACCTTCATGGATATGTTCTTCATTTTGAAGTGTAGCTCGCAGTTAGTGTTCTTCATGATGTCATCCACTGGGTAGCTATCCAGTAATGCATCGCCTAGGGCGGAACCCACGCTGCTTCTCGATATGGATGGGACGGTGCTATCCAATGCTGGATCATCTGCTAGCTGCTGCAGCTGCCGAGACCCCCTTTGCTGGCTAAGTGAGTCGATCTGCTCCTGCTGCCGCTGGAATTTGACTGCCAAGTCTGCGTGCGCTGATTCTAGGCCTTGAAGGCGTTCATGGTCCAGCTTCCTCTGCTCCTCCTCCATCTTCCTCTTCTTCTCCTCCGCAATCTTCTTTCTCGCACGGGTTCTGTAGTCGGCGTTCCAGTCCGAAAACCCCTCATACCACGGAATAGCGCCCTTGTCTCGTGTTCTTCTCGGGTGTTCAGGATTTCCCAGGGCATGCGTAAGCTCGTCGTTCTCTCTGTTGGGCTGGAACACCCCCGATCGAGCCTCTTCTATTGCAAGAAGTAGCTTATCCTCGGCTCCGTCCAGACATGCCTTCTTCGAAACTTTGCCTATCTTCGGGTCCAACTCCCCCCCATGCGCATAGAACCAAGTCCTGCACCTGGGGGGCCAGCTCAATGTTTCTGGAGTGACACCTGCATCCTCCATCTGTTTCTCAGACTTATCCCACTTAGGCATTCCCACCGCATAGCCACCTGGCCCCAGCTTATGGAACTTATCCTTTTTTGCGGCATTGGCCTTGTTTATTCTTGACCGTTCCTTAGACAATTCCGAATCCTTGAATTTCACGAAATCGTCCCAATGAGCACTTTGCTTCTCTAGTGTTCCCTCGAATGCTGGAGTCTTCCTTCCTCCCTTGATGTACTTGTCCCATTCAAGATTCTTGTGGTTGTTGAATGCAACCGCCATCTTCCTAAGAGCAGCGTCCTTGACTTTCTCCACATCTGCATCTGTGAAATAATCTGGTAGGGTGAAATGTTCAATGAGCGTTTCCCAAAGCAGAAGTTTTTGTTTGTCGTCAATAAAAGTAACTCCCGGACATGGCTTTGCTAGCTCTCTCCATTCTTGAAGGGAGATCATGAGTTGGTCCTTCACAAGAACTCTGCACTGACGAATGAACTTGTCCGCAATCATCTTAGGCGCTAATGGTTCGCCATTAGGTTTGATGGCCTCGATATTATACTTTACGCCCTCCTTCAACTTTTTGTCCGGTCCTTGTTTCCTATTGCCTGAAGATTTGGTCGATCCGGATGGCTGAAAGAAGAAAGATCAATTCATTAATATATATTCAAGTCATTTAAAACATGTGATGATCACCAGATGCCTACTTATATAAATATATATACCTCGCCGGTCTTTGTTGTTTCAAGATCAACATTTTCTTCGTCATGTTCATAGTTCATGACTTCATCAATTCGGTCGTCGCGATCGAATATCATATCACCCTCCCCGGTGTTGTTTAGATATTCGGAGTCGTCATAATCTTCTTCATTCTGATCATCATCTGGCCCGCGAGGATTGCGTATGATATTGAACAGGGCCTCTTCTCTCTCTCTGCCGGTATTGTCCGTCATAGGTTTTATTTAACTAATCCAAAAGAAATATATTCAAATTACAACACATGGATGCATTCAATTAATAAGGAAAAACTGAATCAATCATAGTACATAACAAGCATCATCGAATATAATCTCGAATACGTCGCCTCGAATAATAGATATAATCTCGAATACATCGTCTCGAATAATAGATATAATCTCGAATACATCGTCTCGAATAATAGATATAATATCGAATACATCACTAGCTAGATAGCAAGCTAATAAAGATCGAATACTACAGAGTAATCTAGGCCACTCGCGGTTCCTGAGGTGCGGGCGGTGGACACCCAAAGAGAAGGAACCATCACTGGATCATAGCTCGGGTGATCTCCCAAAAGAACCTGCCAGGTATTGGAGAACCTGACGTCCATAGCAGCCATGTAGCGATGGGCGTGCTCGTCCTCCTCTCTGACACGGCGACGTACCACCTCTGGCGGGGCCGGCTCCCTCCGCACCGAAAATGACCCACGCGAACGCCTCCAAAGGAGATGATGGTCGACGACGGGACCCGGGGCCGGGTTCCTCACCAAGCGTCGCGCCCCTGAAGGTAGCACCTCCCATTGCCAGCCTGGCGGAGCCCAGTCCCGGACATGGGTCCTCTGAAGTAGGACGTCGTCGCGAACGGGTCGACAGCGAGGATGCGGGCCGGGCATCGTCGACAACAAATACTATATACCGCAAAAGTAAAGTAACATTTTTTAAATGATGGATTGTGATTTCATATATGCAAATTCTAAATTTTATAACTAAAACTAACATTTCTAATATTTCTATAACTAAAACTAACATTTCTAATATTTCTATAACTAAAAAACATTTATATATAACTAACATTTCTAATATAACTAACATTTCTATATAACTAACATTTCTAATATTTCTATATAACTAACATTTCTAATATTTCTATATAACTAACATTTCTAATATTTCTATAACTAAAAAACATTTCTATATAACTAACATTTCTAATAATTCTATAACTAAAAAACAGAAAGATTACTAACATTTCTATAACAATGTGTGTGTGTGTGGTACATGGCGGCCGGGGCAGGAGCTCACCGGCGAGGCACGATGACGGGGGGCGGCGACAGGGACGGAGACGGAGATGGCGACGGGGATGGGGCGGTGACGACGGGGACGGGGACAGGCCGGGTGGGGACGATGGGAGGACGGGGCGAGGCGCGGCGACGGGGACGACGGGGACGGGGACGGCGACGGCGACAGACGGTGATGGGGGCGGCGACGAGGGGCAGCGGCGACGGGGCAGAGGAGAAAGAAGCAGAGGGAGAGATGAGAAACTGACAATTTTTTTGAAGTGTTTTCTTATATAGAACAACCTTTAGTACCGGTTTGAGCCGCCAACCGGTACTAAAGGTCTGTTTTGGCCAGGCCAAGCGGCGGGAACGACACCCCTTTAGTATCGGGTGGTGGCTCCAACCGGTACTAAAGACCCCCCCTTTAGTACCGGTTTGAGCCACCACCCGGTACTAAAGGGTGTGCACTGGCGCAGGTGCGGTGCGTCATGTATAGTCCCACCTCGCTAGCCGAGGGGCGTCTGCACTGGTTTATAAGCCCTAGTGTGGTAGCTCCCTCGAGCTCCTCTCCAAAGCAGGCCTACTGGGCCTAAATGTTCTGTGCTGCCCTCTGGGCCTACTGGGCCTTTGCGGGCCTGCATCCTGGCCCAACAACAGGTTGGGTTTCTAGTCATATGCAGGCCGCTATGGCGCAGTAGGTGGGTTTTTTTTTCTTTTTTTGCTTTATTTATTTTTGTTTTATTTATTTTTGAGTTGTTTTTTTGCTATATTTGTAGTTTCTTTTTGAATATTTTTGCTTTAGGTACAAAAAATTACAAACTTTCTGTTAGTACCAGTAGTTTATAAATTTGAATAGTTTAAATTTTGAATTATTTGAAATTTGTGTGAATCACTAGTTTGTGAATAACTTAACTTTGAAAATAGATTTTTTAGTGATTCTTTTTTCTTATGTTTAATATTAGTGTGTTTTATCATTATATTCAATTTGGTAATGCTTAGGTTATTTAAAAAATGAAATGCCTTTGTAACGGATGAGTTTTCGTCCGAAACCCTGATACTTCGAAAGAGATTGTCCATTTTGTACACGAAGTGCATCCAGTTTTTGCGGTAACCCTCTCTACTTTTTTGCACATGCTATGTGGGTGAAATTATGATACCATGCCAATTTTCAACCTTTTCTGAGTTCATTTGAAATGCTTTTCAATTTCAGGGTCATTTAGCTGAAAAAATCAGTAAATGCATGAAAAAATTTGCTTGCACATAAATTTTTTTCGCGTTTCAAATGCCAAAACACATAACTAGCTACCCTAACTATTACAGAGATTCCCTCCTGGGTGTGAAACACAGAAGAAGGTGATGATAGTGAAGCCGATCACATCCCAGATCTTTGGGTGTGAAACTTTTTCTTCGCGTGTGTCCCTTTGCGCCGTAGCCATGGAAAATCTTCATCATTTAACTGGATGCTCGGGTCCATATTCACTGTGAATGGAGCAATTTCATCAATTTTTTCATAATCTCCTGACATGTCTGTCTTGTCATCCACTCCCACGATGTTTCTCTTTCCAGAAAGAACTATGTGCCGCTTTGGCTCATCGTATGATGCATTCACTTCCTTATCTTTTCTTTTTCTCGGCTTGGTAGACATGTCCTTCACATAGAAAACCTGTGGCACATCATTGGCTAGGACGAATGGTTCATCTGCATACGCAAGATTGTTGAGATCCACTGTTGTCATTCCGTATTGCGGGTCTTCCGTTACCCCGCCTCGTGTCATATTGACCCATTTGCACCAAAACAAAGGGACCTTAAAACCACGTCGATAGTCAAGTTCCCATATGTCCTATATATAACCATAATATGTTTCCTTCCCCGTCTTGGTTTCTGCATCAAAGAGGACACCACTGTTTTGGTTGGTGCTCTTCTTATCTTGGGCGATCGTGTAAAATGTATTACCATTTATCTCGTACCCTTTGAAAGTCATTATATTCGAAGATGGTAACTGGGACAGCTAGTACAGGTCATCTTCAATAGAGGCGTCATGCATGGTACATGTCTACAAACAGCTGGCGAAACTCCTGGTTTATTCACGTGTAATCCAGTCATCAGACCGCTCCGGGTGTTTGGAGCATAGCAAATTCTTGTGTTCATCCATATACGGAGCCACCAAGGCAGAATTCTGTAGAACTGTGTAGTGTGCTTCAGTGAGAGAATGTCCATCCATACATATTATTTGTTCCCCTCCTAGCGTGCCTTTTCCATCCAGTCTTCCCTTATGCCGCGATTCAGGAACACCAACCGGCTTAAGGTCAGGAATAAAGTCAATACAAAACTCAGTGACCTCCTCATTTTCATGGCCCTTGGAGATGCTTCCTTCTGGCCTAGCACGGTTTAACATATTTCTTTAAGACTCCCATGAACCTCTCAAAGGGGAACATATTGTGTAGAAATATGGGACCCAAAACGTTAATCTCTTCGCATAGGTGAACTAGGACGTGTGTCATGATGTTGAAGAAGGATGGTGGGAACACCAACTCGAAACTGACAAGACATTGCACCAAATCATTCTCTAACCTTGGTATGATTTCTGGATCGATTACCTTCTGAGAGATTGCATTGAGGAATGCACATAGCTTCACAATGGCTAATCGAACGTTTTCCGGTAGAAGCCCCTCAATGCAACCGGAAGCAGTTGCGTCATAATCACGTGGCAGTCATGAGACTTTAGGTTCTGGAACTTTTCTCTGCCATGTTTATTATCCCCTTTATATTCGACGAGAAGCCATACGTACCTTAATACTGAGCAGGCATTCAAAGAAGATTTCCTTCTCTTCTTTGGTAAGAGTGTAGCTTGCATGACCCTGATGTATGTCGTATTTTCCGTGCATACGTTGCTGGTCCTCCCGTGCCTCGGGTGTATCTTTTGTCTTCCCATACACGCCCAAGAAGCCAAGCAGAGTCACACAAAGATTCTTCGTCACGTGCATCACGTCGATTGCGGAGCGGACCTCTAGGTCTTTCCAATAGGGCAGGTCCCAAAATATAGATTTCTTCTTCCACATGGGTGCGCGTCCGTCAACGTCATTTGGAACAGGTTGTCCACCAGGACCCTTTCCAAAGACCACCTTCAAATCCTTGACCATATCATGTACATCAGCACCAATACGGTGGCGAGGCTTCGTCCGGTGATCCGCCTCACCTTTGAAATGCTTGCCTTTCTTTCTTACGGGATGCCTGCTCGGAAGAAATCGACGATGTCCCAGGTACACATTCTTCTTACAATTAGCCAAATATATATTGTCGGTATCGTCCAAACAGTGCGTGAATGCGCGGTATCCCTTGTTTGTCTGTCCTGAAAGGTTACTGAGAGCAGGCCAATCATTGATGGTCACGAACAGCAACGCCTTTAGGTCAAATTCTTCCCCCATGTGCTCATCCCACACACGTACACATGTTCCATTCCACAGTTGTAAGAGTTCTTCAACTAATGGCCTTAGGTACACATCAATGTCGTTGCTGGGTTTCTTAGGGCCTTGGATGAGCACTGGCATCATAATGAACTTCCGCTTCATGCACAACCAAGGAGAAAGGTTATACAAACATAGAGTCACATGCCGGGTGCTATGGTTGCTGCTCTGCTCCCCAAAAGGATTAATGCCGTCTGCGCTTAGACCAAACCATACATTCCTTGCGTCATCTGCAAACTCCTTCCCGCACTTTCTTTCAATTTTTCTCCACTGCGACCCGTCAGCGGGTACTCTCAACTTCCGTCTTTCTTACAGTCTTCTCTGTGCCATCGCATCGCCTTGGCATGCTCTTTGTTTTGGAACAAACGTTTCAACCATGGTATTATAGGATCATACCACATCACCTTGGCAGGAATCTTCTTCCTGGGGCGCTCTCCCTCGACATCACCAGGGTCATCGCGGCTGATCTTATAGCGCAATGCACCGCATACCGGGCAAGCGTTCAAATCCTCGTACTCACTGCGGTAGAGGATGCAATCATTAGGGCATGCGTGTATCTTCTGCACCTCTAACCCTAGAGGGCAGACAGCCTTCTTTGCTTCGTACGTACTCTCGGGCAATTCGTTGTCCTTTGGAAGCATATTCTTTATCATTACCAGCAACTTTCCAAATCCCTTGTCAGATACACCATTCTCTGCCTTCCACTTTAGCAACTCCAGTGTGGTGCCCAGCTTTTTCTTATCACCTATGCAATTCGGGTACAACAATTTTTTGTGATCCTCTAACATGCGCTGCAACTTCTTCTTCTCCAAATCACTTGCGCAGTTTCTCTTTGCATCGGCAATGGCCCGACCTAGATCATCAACGGGCTCATCCGATGCCTCTTCTTCAGCTTCTTCCCGCATTGCTGGCTCAGCTTCTTCCCGCATTACCGGCTCAGCTTCTTCCCTCATTGTTGTATCATCGTATTCAGGGAAACTGTCGTGGATTTGTCACGGCAGATGTCCTTAGTGTCAGGACTTAGTCGCGAGGCCAACGCATCTATGTGGTAGCTTGAGAGGGGTTGAGTGGAATCGAGAGACGCAACACAAGACAGGGATTTAGACAGCTTCGGGCCCCGAGAAACATCATCCGGTAAAACCCTACATGCTGTTTGAGGCTAGGTCTCATTATCATCACGAGGGAGTCGCCGTAAACCGGCTCTCCTCTTTGTGTCTAGCCCTAAGATTGTTTCTTCTTGCTTGTAGCTTGTCCTTTCTAACTTGTCCCTCTTTGGGGAGCCCTGCCCCTCCTTATATATGTTGAAGGGGCAGGTTACATGTGGAGTCCTATTAGGATAAGGACTAATCTATCTCTAACACAAACCGGATACAAGTCCGGTTCTTCCTTGTAAAGCAAATATTCCTCACCCCCTTTTCTCTTAAACCGACCCACCATAGCATGATCCGGCCTTCCATAAACCGCCCGTTGGGCCACCGGGTCTTGTCGCTCCTCTGACCCGCCTGCCGGATTACCAATGAACCGTAAACCGCCATGTCCAAGTGGGTTACCAGTGAATCGCCAAACTCTAGCCGGGTCATACATCCGGCGGTTTATACCGCAGGGTATATCCCCGACATTAGCCCCCAATTTAATTTGGATTCATCCATGTTAAACTGATCTGCAACAAGAACAAATTTGTCGAGTTGTGCTCCGGTTTAAATATACTTGTAAGCCGGCACTTGATCATCCTTAAATCCTTGTCATTTCTTCCTTCCAAGTTAATAACCATCTTCATAATCAATTTGCTTGCAGAAGGTATTTGTAAATAAAGAATCCATTTGAATCGGCCTTCAATGCTTTGACTTGACAAAAATATTAGTCTCTGAAATATTCAACTGATATCCAGCCGGCTTGAAGATGTAAAACTTGCCGGTTTATGATTACCACCATTGTCTGGTTATAAGAACTGATAATTCCGGGTCATGATTGTTGCCAACACCGGTCCATGTTGTTCATCCCAGTCACTTAGTAAAAATTGAATACTCCATATTATGTAGCCCCCAAGTGCCGGGTTGTCATGCTTGCAGCAACCTGGGACTTGTAATTGTCTTATACTCATAAAAACTTCGACTAGTGTAGCCCCCAAGGGCCGGATCATTATGCAATAATGAGCAGGGACTTTGTAGGTACAATCATGTAGATTTGAGCAATGATGTGTAGCCCCCAAGGGCCGGCTCAGTAATATAATATTGAGCTGGGACTTGATATATACTTCAATAAAAATAACACCATATGATGTAACCCTCATCATGGGACTTGAATCTATGTCCACAAGGTTAAGAGCCTTGTGCTTTACCAACTGAGCAGTGGACTCTTCAGTATAATGAATAAAAAGCTTTGTACCTTCAATTGTTGACAGAAGCAATTGGTAGCCCCCAAGGGCCGACTCATTATAATGTGATGAGTCGGGTCTTCAATAATATGAGCAGAAAATTACTTTGCATTAGCCCCCAAGTGTCATGGTGCATGCTTGCAGCGACATGAGACTTGCATGTAATCTCAATTTGAATAATGTAGCCCCCAAGTGCCGGGTCGTGAGCCTGCAGCGACTCGGGACTATTCCTTCCATTGTAGAATAAATCATATCCTTTGATAAAATAATAACTGTTGCGCTAAAGCGACTTTGACAACTCAATAATACCGGTTACTAATAACCATAAAAATCCAGCCATGTTGGCTATTCAAGATAATATAATCCGGTATGAAAAATTCAGCCAATATCATAATGAAAATTCAGCCAAATTTGGCTATTTGAATAATATAACCCAATCATTTATAAGTGCATGATTCCAATGGCGCAATCCAAATATATAATGGCGAAGTATAGTCCAAAGCCAGGCCGGTTTAATAAACTCCGGATAATTTCCCATCATATACTGGCGACTTATCGTCTTAAAGCCAGGCCGGTTTAATAAACACCAGATAATTTATCATCATGCTTTATTCAACCTGTCTCTGCATACAACAAGTTTAAAGTGTCCTGGCGATTTACCGCCGGACGGGTCATAATGCCCAACATATAACCCAGGTTTATAACCAAGGCTGCACTTAAGAATAATCAATGAAATATATCATACCTGTGATATTGAATCACATCATTGGTTTACCAATTTTTTGTAGTAAGAGTAATAACCCCAATCTTGAGTAATGATAACTCCTTTCATACTGTGCCGGTTGATGACAAACCGTACCGGGTTGTGATAAACACCGGTTTACTCCATAATAGGATGGCAACAGAAAATCAACCGGGCAGATGGCCTCCGGATTTAAAGGGGGATCAAAAATCATTGGCTGAACCAGAAAAAATATGCTTGTTGACATAAAGAAATCCAACAAAAGCAAAGAACGAACAAACCATGAAAATAACATGGAAACAAAGGCAATGATAAAAACCATTTGCAAAAATATGCTATACTGAGCTGTTCAGATGGTATTACCATGGTCGGACAGGATCAAGGCCCCCAATAGGAGTGACAATGATTCAAGTCAGCCAGGTCCCCAAATGACTCGTGGCATATATGCCAGATCAAGAGGCGTGGCAATGGTTCGGGCCCGACCATGCCCCCAAGTGATTTTGTGGCCTTAGGCCGACCAAGAGGCGTGACTGGTTCAGACTTGACCAAGTCCCCAAATGATCTGGTGGCTGTCGCCTATCAAAGGGTGTTCGTTGGTTCGGACACGACCAAGGCCCCCAGTGATATATAAAAAACAAATGTCAAGGGGTAAACCGGAGGCCGCTTTAAACAGAACCACTCCGTGTAACCTCGCATGATGAGAAAGACAGAGACCCCGCTTTATGAAGCAGAAGCCCCCATGTGATCAATAATATGTTAGGCCAATAAGGCAGGATACCCATGTTTGAACCGCGCATCATGGCAACAGGTCCTCTTCGGTAATTTTTAACTTTTTTGCAGGAGATAAATTCTTCTTGAACCGGAATGTAAACCGGAATCCTTTCTGATGATCCGGAACTTCTTCATTGAGCCGGGATTTTTGTAACTGTCATATACTTTCTAAGCCGGAAATTTTCTGATGGCCTTCAAATAATAGTAGCCTCCTGGACCGGGTTATCTTTCCCTCCATCGTCCTGGGGTTCTTAAATTTGCTGAAACTAGCAAGATTTGCTGAGTCATGTCATCGTAGCCCCCAAGTTTCAAGGTGACTCGAGGAGTTGGCTTGAAACTCTCCATATTTGACCGTGATATAAACCGGCATAACTTGTATATCATTGGTGTTGATAACACGATGTGAATCCACAGAAGGTTGTGATGACTGCGGCAAGTTATGAATGATCCCGTATGAGCCGTGTCAGCAACTCGGCCAATGGTTCCTTCCAACTGGCGATTTGAAGTTAACCAAAACTGTAGTGGCGGCGACTTGTGCGCCTGCTCATTGAGCCATCCAGTGCAGACAGGTGCGGCCCGGTATGTCGATGTAGACCAGGCCGCGAGAGACGGACGGTAAAGACGACCGCTACATCTGAAGCGGCACAGACAGATGAACCGGCCGTGGCGTTATAAGCCGGTGCAGACGGACAAGTTGTCCTCCTTGTTGTAAGCCGGCGCGGTCGCAAGAGACGGCCACGGTGTTGTAAACCGGTGCGGGAGTCCATTGAATAATGATGACCACCCGTGCCAACAGACGTTGACGTGCCTTCATCTCCGCGGTATAATATCACTTTTTGTCATAAATAATTGCTCTGCATAAACAACGTTGCAGACCAAGGCAAAGATAAACGGCTCCTTGACAAAAATAATATGTATTATTAAAACAAACTTGGATGAATATCACCTGATTCGCCCGGACAAGAGATGAGTTGGCCGCGGCACGGTAAACTGGTGCGGACGGGCGAGTTAATCGCATGCGTGGTAAGCCGCGCGGACAGTCAAATCAATCGTAGGCGCAGTCAGTCTCGTAGACGGGCAAATTTGATGTAGACCGGGCCACGGGGGTGGCGACTTGTGAGCGTCTGTCTGACGGCTTTATGAGAGCGGGCGCGATGTTGGAACCCAGCACGCGCGGGCGTGGACGGACGGACGAGTCAGCCGCATCGTGGTAGCAGGTGCAGGCGCTTGAGTTGGCTATGACGTTTAAACCGGTGCAAGCCTCATGTCTATGGCATGACGTCACTTTTGTAGTGGACTTTGTCCTGCATAAAATATATTGAAAGACAGAGTAACTGTTTTCAAACAAATTAATATGCGCTAATAAAATATATAGAAAAGATAGCACCTGGCAACTTGTCACACAAACGCGGGCATCAGTAGTGGATGATATAGTCGGACGAAAAGAGTTCTCAGATATACTTTGGACTTTGTCCGATCTTTTTTAAATCGCCGGACGCGTCTGACCACTTCATGGAGTAATGTTTTCCTGGATTGCTATGGAAAAGGCGTCGGGCAGTTGCAATAATCGGCCTTGAGCCACTGTATCCTTCTGCCCACGTTCTCCTCCCCCACCTGTTTACATGCACACAGATTCTTTGCCCCCGGCGATTTATAGACAGAAACAGAAACTGAGTTCCGGCCTCATCCTTTCAAAAAAATTCCATCAACCATGCCCGTGACTTTCCTTGTAGGTAACCATGCTAGTTTTTGGTCTTTCTTTCGATGATGTCAACTCGGTTTGGTTGCTTCAAACTTTGTCAACTCGGACAGTAGAACCCGGTGATGCCTGTTGGCGGTTGGCAAGGTGCCTGATGCGGCGAGGAGCGCGGCCACTGACCACACCGGCAGCGCCAGCTCAGGCCGCGCCGCGATACGGGAGTAGCAGGAGAGGCACAAGTCGATATGGCGGCTTAGCAACAAGGGCCATAGCAACTCGGCGCCCGACAGCGGCTCGCAAGTGCGTTTGAGGCAGTCCTCGGTTGACTCGGGGGTGCAGCAGCTCGAGCATATCCTGCGGGCGAGCAGGCCGGCGACTTGAAACGGCGGCTCAGTGAGGCCAGCCCGGGGGTAGAGTGAAGCGGACCGCGGCCACGGCGGAAGCGGGTTGAACCGGGGCGGCTCAATGGCGCGCTCGGCAGGGGACGGACCGGCGACTCGGATCTCGGGGCCGACCAAAGCAGAAGGCGGCGGCCTGACGGTGGAACGACGAGGCGGTGGCGACCCAGCGCAGTGCGATGAGGTGATGTCACGAACCGTCGGCGGGGGCAGCTCGAAGGAACAGCAGCGAGGTAAGCCTGCAATGGTGGTTTAGAGGTAGACCACACGCGGCTTGGTGAGTCGATTCAGAGCCGGTATGGGGCAACGCTGCTACACACACGATAGTATCTGGACGATTTCTGCACGATGCAGTAGATCATACCATCCATGCGTAGTGGACAACTGGGTATGACCGTTGGATCCTCCATCGTCCACAGTTCGTCCACACCAAGTCGTCCGCATAGTAGTTCCGGGTATGGGGTGGACGGGAGGCTAGGCACTGCGCAAACAGCGATAGCAGAGTCCACGTCGTGGCTGATTTGACCGATCCAAAAACTATCAACTGTAACCGCTGTTGTAGCACGTCGCTTTATGGATTTAACTTGGGACTTGACTCCTGCCCACCACATGGCATATATCAGCTGCTGTAGAACTCTTGCTGGTTTCGGTCGACGCTTGGCCGTAATTACAACAACAGATCTGAATAGAATTTTGTCTCGCCGCAGAACTTTTTCTGTCTCGAGCGACGAACATATTGTTTCGCTGGTATCTTTCCTTGATGCTTCCTGAGTCTTTACTTGATGCATCCGA
Source organism: Triticum dicoccoides (assembly GCF_002162155.2). Lineage (NCBI taxonomy): Eukaryota > Viridiplantae > Streptophyta > Magnoliopsida > Poales > Poaceae > Triticum > Triticum dicoccoides. Next base: position 97,143,304 of record NC_041390.1, read on the forward strand.
GTCTGATCAATCAAAACTTGCTTCTGTTTAGAGCTCATGTACTAGAAGTAGTATCTAGTACTTTTCCAAAATCCATCAGATCTTGTAAACCGTGCCACTTTCAGTACTTGACCGTAACTTTCCGCAAGTGTAGCCGCAGCAATGATTCAATCCTCTCGGAAATTGATGCAGATCCTTCCAAGAAACCGGTCTTTTCCTCATCCGGATGCAAACTTCTCAAACCCTAGATAAGATCCCTCCAAGAACTCAACACCACCGTGCACGGGCCCCACGGTGGGCGCCAACTGTCGTGGATTTGTCACGGCAGATGTCCTTAGTGTCAGGACTTAGTCGCGAGGCCAACGCATCTATGTGGTAGCTTGAGAGGGGTTGAGTGGAATCGAGAGACGCAACACAAGTCTGGGATTTAGACAGCTTCGGGCCCTGGGAAACATCATCCGGTAAAACCCTACATGCTGTTTGAGGCTAGGTCTCATTATCATCACGAGGGAGTCGCCGTAAACCGGCTCTCCTCTTTGTGTCTAGCCCTAAGATTGTTTCTTCTTGCTTGTAGCTTGTCCTTTCTAACTTGTCCCTCTTTGGGGAGCCCTGCCCCTCCTTATATATGTTGAAGGCACAGGTTACATGTGGAGTCCTATTAGGATAAGGACTAATCTATCTCTAACACAAACCGGATACAAGTCCGGTTCTTCCTTGTAAAGCAAATATTCCTCACCCCCTTTTCTCTTAAACCGGCCCACCATAGCATGATCCGGCCTTCCATAAACCGCCCGTTGGGCCACCGGGTCTTGTCGCTCCTCTGACCCGCCTGCCGGATTACCAATGAACCGTAAACCGCCATGTCCAAGTGGGTTACCAGTGAATCGCCAAACTCTAGCCGGGTCATACATCCGGCGGTTTATACCGCGGGGTATATCCCCGACAGAACCCATGGCCAGGATAGCTGACGTCGTCCTCTTCTTCTTCATTGTCTTCCATCATAACCCCTCTTTCTCTATGCTTGGTCCAAACATTATAGTGGGGCATGAAACCGGACTCAAACAGGTGGACGTGAATGGTTCTTGACGTAGAGTAATTGTGACCATTCTTACAGCCAGCACATGGACAAGGCATAAAACCATCCGCCCTCTTGTTTGCCTCAGCCGCAAGCAGAAAAGTACGCACGCCATTAATGAACTCGGGAGAGCATCAGTCATCGTACATCCATTGCCGGCTCATCTTCAATACACAGCACCAAAAACACCAAATTAATACAATACATAAAGTTGATACATAAAGATCATACAACACTTAAATGCAACAAACAATAACTCTCTAGCTAAATAATTTAAATGCAACAACAAATGCGATCAAGATCGCAACTAAGGTAACAATTCATCCAACAGCATAATGATACCAAGCCTCACTATGAATGACATATTTTCTAATCTTTCTAATCTTCAAGCACATTTTCTCCATCTTAATATTGTGATCATCGACGACATCGGCAACATGCAACTCCAATTCCATCTTCTCCCCCTCAATTCTTTTCAATTTTTCCTTCAAATCCTCGTTTTCTCTTTCAACTAAATTTAACCTCTTGACAATAGGGTCAGTTGGAATTTCCGGTTCAACTACCTCCTACATACAAATATCTATGTCAACTTGATGGGCATAATTTGTCATAAACACGAAATGCAATGAATAGTTTTAAAAGAAAATATACCACATCCGAATCATAACCCGGACGAGGGCCGACGGGGACGGATATCAAAACCATGGCACTATGTATAACAAACAACGTATGGGTAAGATAATTATACGAGTAACTATATATCCAAATCACACAAACATCAATTTTTTATATAAAACTTCATGAACAAGAGGCGCACCACAAGGTGGTGCCGGCGACGGGACGTTGCGGGCGATCGACGGTGGTTACGACGGAGATTTAGAAGGCACTAAGTAAACCACACCTACATATGCAAACTAAGTGTTATTTTTGACCTCAAATTGCATATAAATCAAATACTAGCACATATGTATAATTCCTCCCAAATTACTAAACTCTAAAATCAATCACTATATAAAGCATTGCACGAGCTAATCTAGCGATGAGAGATGAAAGGACAAAGTTGCTAACCTTTGTGATCATTTGAATGGATGGCGGACTTCAAATCTTGACAAATTTTGGGCAAAATGTGTGATGAGCTTGAGAGGAAGAGGGAAAAGAACAGAGAGGAGAGGGGAAATGGGAAGAACAGAGCGAGCTCGGGTGGACGAAGGGTCTATGTAGGACGACCTTTAGTACCGGTTCGTGATACGACCCGGTACTAAAGATGCTGGAGGGCCCCCGGACTGACAACATCCTGCCACCACTCACTTTAGTACCGGTTCGTGGCACGAACCGGTGCTAAAGGTTCACCACGAACCGGTACTAATGATGTCCGCCCGCCTAGCCGTTGGAACCGGCACTAATGGACACATTAGTGCCGGCTCAAATTCAAACCGGCACTAATGTGCTTCACATTTGACCCTTTTTCTACTAGTGTATGCTGATGATGCATACACGGTTGTGTATGCAAATAATAAGAAGAAACACCAGGTGGGTTGGATGATGGGTTGTGGAGGCTCACTAGTAGCAGCCGAGGGTGAACGACAGCATGGGTGATGCCGTCGAGTGGGAGGGGACTGAGGCGCATGGCGACGTCCAGGAGACGAACAAGGCGTCCTGGTAGTGGCATTGGGGTCAACATCGGGTCGACAGCGTGGTAACAGTCCCGTGTCCGCCGTTAGGATGAGGAGGAGGCCGCAAGGGTCCACCGGAGGCCAGCACACAGCCGTGGGGATTGTGTGAAGCAGAAGAGGCGAGCTACAGAGGAGTGATACATCTCCAACGTATCTATAATTTTTGGTTGTTCCATGCTATTATATTATCAACCTTGGATGTTTTATATGCATTTATATGCTATTTTATATGATTTTTGGGACTAACCTATTAACCTAGAGCTCTGTGCCAGTTTCTGTTTTTTCCTTATTTTAGAATATCGCAGAAAAGGAAAATCAAACGGAGTCCAATTGACCTGAAACTTCACGGAACTTATTTTTGGACCAGAAGAAGCCCACAGAGTATCGGAGTTGGACCAGGAGAGTCCCGGGCTTCCCACAAGGGTGGGGGGCGCGCCCCCTGACTCGTGGACAGCCCGGAGGTCCAGCGACGTACTTCTTCCTCCCATATATACCCATATACCCTAAAAACTTCGGGGAGCACAATAGATCAGGAGTTCCGCCGCCAGAAGCCTCCGTAGCCACCGAAAACCAATCTAGACCCGTTCTGGCACCCTGCCAGAGGGGGCAATCCCTCTCCGGTGGCCATCTTCATCATCCCGGTGCTCTCCATGACGAGGAGGGAGTAGTTCTCCCTCGGGGCTGAGGGTATGTACCAGTAGCTATGTGTTTGATCTCTCTCTCTCTCTCTCTCTCTCTCTCTCTCTCTCGTGTTCTTGAGGTGATACAATCTTGATGTATCGCGAGCTTTGCTATTATATTTGGATCCTATGACGTTTCTCCCCCTCTACTCTCTTGTCATGAATTGAGTTTTCCATTTGAAGTTATCTTATCGGATTGAGTCTTTAAGGATTTGAGAACACTTGATGTATGTCTTGCGTGTGATACTCGTGGTGACAATGGAGTATTATACTGATCCACTTGATGTATGTTTTGGTGATCAACTTGCGGGTTCCGCCCATGAACCTATGCATAGGGGTTGGCACACATTTTCGTTTTGACTCTCCGGTAGAATCTTTGGGGCACTCTTTGAAGTACTTTGTGTTGGTTGAATAGATGAATCTAAGATTGTGTGATGCATATCGTATAATCATACCCACTGATACTTGAGGTGACATTAGGGTTTTGGTTGATTTGTGTCTTAAGGTGTTATTCTAGTACGAACTCTAGGGCTGTTTGTGACACTTATAGGAATAGCCCAATGGATTGATTGGAAAGAATAACTTTGAGGTGGTTTCGTACCCTACCATAATCTCTTCATTTGTTCTCCGCTATTAGTGACTTTGGAGTGAATCTATGTTGCATGTTGAGGGATAGTTATGTGATCCAACTATGTTATTATTGTTGAGAGAACTTGCACTAGTGAAAGTATGAACCCTAGGCCTTGTTTCAATGCATTGCAATACCGTTTGTGCTCACTTTTATCATTAGTTACCTTGCTATTTTTATATTTTCAGATTACAAAAACCATTATCTACTATCCATATTGCACTTGTATCACCATCTCTTCGCCGAACTAGTGCACCTATACAATTTACCATTGTATTGGGTGTGTTGGGGACACAAGAGACTCTTTGTTATTTGCTCGCAGGGTTGTTTGAGAGAGACCATCTTCATCCTACGCCTCCTACGTATCGATAAACCTTAGGTCATCCACTTGAGGGAAATTTGCTACTGTCCTACAAACCTCTGCACTTGGAGGCCCAACAACGTCTACAAGAAGAAGGTTGTGTAGTAGACATCAAGCTCTTTGCTGGCGCCATTGCCGGGGAGGTTAGCGCTTGAAGGTATATCTTTAGATCTTGCAATCGAAACTTGTTGTTTCTTGTTTTAGCACTAGTTTAGTTTACAAAAGAAAACTACAAAAAAAATATGGATTTGAGTTTGCCTCATACGCTTCATCTTTTTAATATCTTTCGTGAGTATGATGGAAAGGAAAATTGTGCCAAAGTGTTATAAAAAGAATGCATTAAAATGTTTGGCACTAAATCTTTGTATGATGAGCATTATTATAATGTTGTTAGTAGGAATTCCTTGAATATCCATGATGCTAATGATATGCAAAGCCACAAGCTTGGGGAAGCTATGTTTGATGAAGATGCTATTTTTTGTCCCCCAAGTTTAGATGAGCTAATTTATTATGATGAAATCACGCCTCCTATTTATGATGATTATATTGATGAAAGTGGATTTGGAGAGGTCATGACTTTATTTTGTGATGAATCCACTATTCCAGAAGAGGTTCCAATTGATTATGAGAACAAAGTTGCTATCTATGATGATTATTGTGATGACTTGTATGCTATAAAGAATAATGATATCCATGAAACTTGTCATCATGATTTTAGTTTTCAATTGGATCATGCCTCACATGATAATTATTTTGTTGATTTTGCTCCCACGATTATTCATGAGAAGAATTTTGCTTGTGTGGAGAGTAATAAAATTTCTATGCTTGTAGATCATGAAAAGAATGCTTTAGGTGCTGGTTATATTGTTGAATTCATTCATGATGCTACTGAAAATTATTATGAGGAAGGAATATATGCTTGTAGGAATTGCAATAATATCAAGTTTCCTCTCTATGTGCTTAAAGTTTTGAAGTTATGCTTGTTTTACCTTCGTATGCAAGTAGATTCTTGTTCCCACAAGTTGTTTGCTCACAAAATACCTATGCATAGGAAGATTGTTAGACTTAAATGTGTTAGTCATATTCTTCATGATGCTCTCTTTATGTTTCAATTCTTATCCTTTATATGAGCATCATTGAAATCATCATGCCTAGCTAGGGGCGTTAAACGATAGCGCTTGTTGGGAGGCAACCTAATTTTTTTTTGTTCCTTGATTTTTGCTCCTGTTTAGTAATAAATAATTTATCTAGCCTCTGTTATGATTGAGTTTTTATGTCTTAATTAGTGTTTGTGCCAAGTAGAACCGTTGGAAAGACTTGGGGAAAGTCTTGATGATCTTGCTGTAAAAAAACAGAAACTTTAGCGCTCACGAGAATTGCTGCCATTTTTTTATTGGAGAGTGCTATTTAGTTAATTATTTTTGCAGATGATTAATAGATAAATTAAGCAGGTACACCAATTTATTTGAGAATTTTATGAGTTCCATAAGTGTTCGAAATCTATAGATTACTACAGACTGTTCTATTTTTGACAGATTCTGTTTTCGATGTGTTGTTTTCTTATTTTGATGAATATATGAGTAGTATCGGAGGGTATGAACCATAGATAAGTTGGAATACAGTATATATTACACCAATATGAATTTAGAATGAGTTCACAACAGTACCTAAGTGGTGATTTATTTTCTTATACTAACGGAGCTTAAAAGTTTTCTGTTAAGTTTTGTGTTGTGAAGTTTTCAAGTTTTGGGTAAAGATTCGATGGACTATTGAATGAGTGGCAAGAGCCTAAGCTTGGGGATTCCCAAGGCGACCCAAGGTAATATTGAAGGACAACCAAGATCCTAAGCTTGGGGATGCCCCGGAAGGCATCCCCTCTTTCGTTAGAGAGTCTTCACATACTTGCATAATTATTCGACTACTCATTGAGCTTCACTTATATCTTTTGGAGTAGTTTGTTGTTGCTCTAGTGCTTCACTTATATCTTTTTAGAGCACGGCGGTGGATTTATTTTGTAGAAATAGATGAACTCTCATGCTTGACTTATATTATTTTGAGAGTCCTAAACAACATGGTAATTTGCTTTGGTTATGAATTTAGTCCTAATATGATGGGCATCCAAGAGGGATATAATAAAACTTTCATATAAAGTGCATTGAATACTAAGAGAAGTTTGATACTTGATAATTGTTTTGAGATATGGAGATGGTGATATTAGAGTAATGCTAGTTGATTAGTTGTGAATTTGAGAAATATTTGTGTTGAAGTTTGTGATTCTCGTAGCATGCACGTATGGTGAACCGTTATGTGATGAAGTTAGAGCATAATTTATTTATTGATTGTCTTCCTTATGAGTGGCGGTCGGGGACGAGCGATGGTCTTTTCCTACCAATCTATCCCCCTAGGAGCATGCGTGTAATACTTTGTTTCGATAACTAATAAATTTTTGCAATAAGTATGTGAGTTCTTTATGACTAATATTGAGTCCATGGATTATACGCACTCTCACCCTTCCACCATTGCTAGCCTCTTTAGTACCGTGCAACTTTCACCGGTACCATAAACCCATCATATATCTTCCTCAAAACAGCCACCATACCTATCTATTATGGCATTTCCATAGCCATTCCGAGATATATTGCCATGCAACTTTCCACCGTTCCATTTACTATGACACGCTCCATCATTGTCATATTGCTTTATCATGTAGTTGACATCGTATTTGTCGCAAAGCCACCGTTCATAATTCTTTCATAGATGTCACTCATGAGTCATTGCACATCACGGTACACCGCCGGAGGCATTCATATAGAGTCATATCTTGTTCTAAGTATTGAGTTGTAATTCTTGAGTTGTAAGTAAATAAAAGTATGATGATCATCGTTATTAGAGAATTGCCCCAGTGAGGAAAGGATGATGGAGACTATGATTCCCCCACAAGTCGGGATGAGACTCCGGACTAAAAAAAGAGGCCATAAAAAAAAGAGAAAAGGCCCAAATAAATAATAAAAAATAGGCCATAAAAAAGGCCCAAATAAAAAATGAGAGAAAAAGAGAGAAGGGGCAATGCTACTATCCTTTTACCACACTTGTGCTTCAAAGTAGCACCATGATCTTCATGATAGAGAGTCTCCTATGTTGTCACTTTCATATACTAGTGGGAATCTTTCATTATAGAACTTGGCTTGTATATTCCAATGATGGGCTTCCTCAAAATGCCCTAGGTCTTCATGAGCAAGCGACTTGGATGCACACCCACTAGTTTCTTTTGTTGAGCTTTCATACATTTATAGCTCTAGTGCATCCGCTGCATGGCAATCCCTACTCACTCACATTGATATCTATTGATGGGCATCTCCATAGCCCGTTGATATGCCTCGTTGATGTGAGACTATCTTCTCCTTTTTGTCTTCTCCACAACCACCATTCTATTCCACCTATAGTGTTACGTCCATGGCTCACGCTCATGTATTGCGTGAAGATTGAAAAAGTTTGAGAACATCAAAAGTATGAAACAATTGCTTGGCTTGTCATCGGGGTTGTGCATGATTTAAATATTTTGTGTGGTGAAGATAGAGCATAGCCAGACTATATGATTTTGTAGGGATAGCTTTCTTTGGCCATGTTATTTTGAGAAGACATGATTGCTTAGTTAGTATGCTTGAAGTATTATTATTTTTATGTCAATATTAAACTTTTGTCTTGGATCTTATGGATCTGAACATTCATGCCAAAATGAAGAGAATTACTTAGAGAAATATGTTAGGTAGCATTCCACATCAAAAATTCTGTTTTTATCATTTACCTACTCGAGGACGAGCATGAATTAAGCTTGGGGATGCTGATACGTCTCCAACGTATCTATAATTTTTGATTGTTCCATGCTATTATATTATCAACCTTGGATGTTTTTATATGTTGGGGAACGTAGTAATTTCAAAAAAATTCCTACGCACACGCAAGATCATGGTGATGCACAGCAACAAGAGGGGAGAGTGTTGTCCACGTACCCTCGTAGACCGAAAGCGGAAGCGTTAGCACAACGCGGTTGATGTAGTCGTACGTCTTCACGATTCGACCGATCAAGTACCGAACGCATGGCACTTCCGAGTTCAGCACACGTTCAGCCTGATGACGTCCCTCAAACTCCGATCCAGCCGAGTGTTGAGGGAGAGTTTCGTCAGCACGACGGCGTGGTGACGATGATGATGTTATACCGACGCAGGGCTTCGCCTAAGCACCGCTATAGTATTATTGTAACGCCCTCGATGCGACTATATCTCCCACGTGTCGAAGCACGACTTAGAGGCATAACCGCATTGAAAGCAATGTCGCAAGTGAGGTAATCTTCACACAACCGATGTAATACATAAGGGAAAGATACATAGTTGGCTTACAATCGCCACTTCACACAATTACATGAATAAAGTATTACATCAGCCAAATACAAACAAGGTCCGACTATGGAACCAAAATAAAAGAAGACTACCCCAAATGCTACACAGATCCCCGATCGACCCCAACTGGGCTCCACTACTAATCAACTAGAACAAAACAACACAAAGGACAAGATCTTCATCGAGCTCCTCCTTGAGCTTGGTTGCGTCACCTGCACGGTCTCATCGGCACCTGCAAGCTAGTTTTGGAAGTATCTGTGAGTCACGGGGACTCAACAATCTCACACCCTCGCGATCAAGACTATTTAAGCTTATAGGAAGGGTAAAGGTTATGAGGTGGAGCTGCAGCAAGCGACTAGCATATTTGGCGGCTAACATATGCGCAAAAGAGAGCGAGAAGAGAAGGCAAAAGCACGGTCGAGAAACTATGATCAAGAAGTGATCCTAGAACAACCTACGTCAAGCATAACTCCAATACCGTGTTCACTTTCCGGACTCCGCCAAGAAGAGACCATCACGGTTACACACGCGGTTGATGTATTTTAATTAAGGTCAACTTCAGGTTTTCTACAACCGGACATTAACAAATTCCCATCTGCCCATAACCGCGGGCACGGCTTTTGAAAGTTCAAAACCCTGCAGGGGTGTCCCAACTTAGCCCATCACAAGCTCTCATGGTCAACGAAGGATATTCCTTCTCCCAAGACAATCCGATCAGGCTCGGCATCCAGGTTACAAGACATCCTCGACAATGGTAAAACAAGTCCATCAACACCACAGAATGTGCCGACAAATCCCGATAGGAGCTGCACATATCTCGTTCTCAGGGCACACTCAGATGAGACTAGCTACGAGTAAAACCAACCCTCAAGTTTCCCCGAGGTGGCCCCGCAGGTAGCTCGGTTCGGACAAACACTTAGAGAAGCACTGGCCCGGGGGGGGGGGTAAAATAAAGATGACCCTTGAGTCTACAGAACCCAAGGGAAGGTGGTAGGTTGTTAGTGCAAATGGTAAAACCAAGGTTGGGCATTACTGTTGGAGTTTTATTCAAGGCGAACTGTCAAGGGGTTCCCATTATAACCCAACCGCGCAAGGAACACAAAATCCGGGAACATAACACTGATATGATGGAAACTTGGGCGGCAAGAGTGGAACAAAACACCAGGCATAAGGCCGAGTGAGAGAGTCCTGGATTAGGGGTTGTTCGGGTAGCCGGACTATACCTTCAGCCGGACTCCAGGACTATGAAGATACAAGATTGAAGACTTCGTCCCGTGTCCGGATGGGACTTTCCTTGGCATGGAAGGCACGCTTGGCGATGCGGATATTCAAGATCTCCTACCATTGTAACCGACTCTGTGTAACCCTAACCCTATCCGGTGTCTATATAAACCGGAGGGTTCTAGTCCGTAGGACAACTTCATCATACAACAATCATACCATAGGCTAACTTGTAGGCTTTAGCCTCCTTGATCTCGTGGTAGATCTACTCTTGTACTACCCATATCATCAATATTAATCGAGCAGGACGTAGGGTTTTACCTCCATCAAGAGGGCCCGAACCTGGGTAAAACATTGTGTCCCTTCTCTCCTGTTACCATCCGCCTAGACGCACAGTTCGGGACCCCCTACCCGAGATCCGCCGGTTTTGACACCGACATTGGTGCTTTCATTGAGAGTTCCTCTGTGTCGTCGCAATCAGGAAGGATGCCTCTTCCCGTCTTTAAAGACGGCACCATTGCTAAGGGAGCTTTGGCTGTCGGCCAAACTCTCCGGCTCGGCGGTTTTCTTATGACCGCCTGTTCGGCTGTTGCGTCGACGATGACCTCTCGGGTCATCAAAAGCAATCTTCACGTCAGCTCGGAACTCGCCGAGCAGTTAGATCCAATGGAGCTCTCTTCCGTAAACGAGCTCTTGGATCGCATCGCCGCCCTGGGGGTCACTACGGATTACGACCAGGTTGGGCTTAAACCCGATCTAAGAGAAATTAACTCTCCCCAGGCCACCCACCACGTCTCCATGGTAGAGGCGCAGTGCGGCAACCCTTCATCTATTTTAAGGACTAGTTACGTCCGAATTCCTGACCCCTCCAAGCCGTATACCCGCGGAGGGGAGGATGTAACTCGAGACCTGAGCTTAAAATCAGGCAACGGGCTAGATTCATTGGACAACATCCAAGAATCCGGACCTCAGAGTTCGGAAGCTCTTCGGCCTCTGAATCTTAGATTGGGCGAGGTTTCAGAATCAATGCCACCCGCCCACCCGAACATAAGCGATCTTTCCCGAATCAGGCAAAAGCCCGAGGAAACAGTACATCATTACTGGGCCAGATTCCTCCTGGTTATGAATAGGACAAAGGATTGCCGTGAGGGAGACGCAATATCAATCTTCTGCAGTAATTGCACGGATGAGGGAATCCTTAACGCCATAAGTCGTCGTGATATTACACGCTTCGCTGACTTGGCGTCCATAGTACAAAAGTACTGTGCAACGGAAAGTGCCTGGAAAACCGAAATAAAATTTTGGGATAATCCAGCCTTGAATAGCAATCCCGTCCGAACTAAGAGGGTGCATCATCATAAGACACCCGAGTTAAACACCAAAAAACCAAAACCCTCTACAGAGCATGGAACCGTACTGGAAAGATGGCTTGATGGACCCTGTAAAATTCACAGTACAGAGGACGCCACACCAACTCACAGTCTTAGAGCATGTTGGATACTCCGGCAGGTGGCCAAAATTGGCAAGGACCTTTTAATTTTGGAGGCCACAGAAAACCACCCCGAAGACACCAGTACCGTTCTCATAGTCTTCGAGACCTTCGCATCAAATAATACGCGAAAAAGAACACTCCGCAGCCTTGCCGAAGTCTATCAAGTAGCAACAATAAACCCATGGAGCGACACGGCTATTACCTTCAACGCAAGTGATGAACCTAAATTCCGAACAGCCCGAGCACCAGCCGCATTGGTCCTCAGTCCGATAGAGGACGGCTTTTGCCTCACCAAGGTACTCATGGATGGAGGCAGCGGATTGAACCTCATTTATGAGGAAACTCTTCAAAAAATGGGACTAGACTGGAGCCGCGTTGAGCGAAGCAGCACAACCTTTAAAGGAATAATCCCCAGTCGGGAAGCGCGCTGCACAGGAAAAATCACACTAGATGTGGTATTCGGCACGCCGGATAATTACAGATCCGAAGAGGTCACATTTCAGGTGGCCCCGTTCAGCAGCGGATATCACGCCCTACTAGGGCGGGAAGCATTTATAATTTTCCAAGCAATACCCCATTACGGGTACATGAAGCTCAAGATGCCCGGGCCGAACGGTATTATCACTCTCGCTAGTGCTCCGGACATAGCACTCCGCGCCGAAAACAAGACAGCCGCATTGGCCCTGGAGGCACTATCCGAAGCCTTAGCAGCTGAGGAACTAACTGCGCTGCGCTCCACAGTTAACAGGGATGATGTGATACTCGACAAGAGATCCAAGTCCACATCCTTTAAGCCAGCAGACGAAATAGTCAAGTTCCAGGTCCATCCAACGGACCCCAATAAAACAGCATCCATCGGGGCACGATTAAACCCTGATATGGACGCCGCACTGCGAGAATTTCTACGTGAAAATTGGGACATCTTCGCCTGGCACCCTTCAGACATGCCAGGAATCCCACGCAGGCTGGCCGAACACAGCTTAAATATCCTAAAAGGATTCAAACCTGTCAAACAAGCCCTTCGGCGTTTTTCCGAACCCAAGAGACAGGCTATGGGAGAGGAGCTAGCCAAGCTATTGGAGGCCGGATTCATTAGAGACATAAAACATCCGGACTGGCTAGCAAACTTGGTGATGGTACCAAAGAAGGACAAATCCTGGTGCCTGTGTGTCGATTTTAAAGACCTTAACAAGGCTTGCCCAAAGGATCCCTTCCCCCTCCCCCGTATCGGTCAAATTATCGATGCCACCGCAGGACACGATTCGTTGTGTTTCCTCAACGCATACTCCGGTTACCATCAAATTAAGATGGCAGAATCAGACCAAGCCGCAACAACATTCATCACACCTTACGGCCCATTCTGCTTCAACACAATGCCCTTCGGGCTGAAAAACGCCGGCGCAACATATCAGTGCATGATTCAGACATGTCTGGCAAACCAGATCGGCAAGATAGTGGAGGCATACGTGGATGATGTGGTCGTCAAAACAAGACATGTCGAATCTCTAGTAGACGACTTGAGGCTAACATTCGACAACCTCCGAAAATACGACATCAAGCTCAACCCGGAAAAATGCGTCTTCGGCGTTCCAGCCGGAAAGCTTTTGGGCTTCATTGTATCCGGTAGAGGAATTGAAGCAAATCCGGCCAAGATCCGAGCTTTGTCGCAACTGGATATCCCAAAGGACCTCAAACAAATACAAAAATTAACCGGATGCGTGGCGGCTCTAAGCCGCTTTATCTCTCGCTTGGGAGAAAAGGCACTGCCCCTTTATCGCCTCCTTCGGCGCACCGAACACTTCGAGTGGACGGATGCTGCCACGGCCGGACTTGATGAAATAAAAGCCATATTGGCAACAAACCCAGTCCTGGCCGCGCCAAACACCGGCGAACCAATGCTATTGTACATTGCAGCAACCCATCAAGTTGTTAGCGCAGTACTCGTCGTCGAGCGGGAAACGGACGGACACAAACTCCCCCTTCAAAGGCCGGTCTACTACGTGTGCACTGTCCTCACTCCATGCAAATCGCAGTATCCGCATTATCAAAAGATTGCATACGCGGTATTCATGGCATCCTGGAAGCTACGACATTACTTTCAAGAGTGTTCCATAACAGTAGCCTCGGAAGTACCACTCAACGATATTATCAACAACCGCGATGCAACGGGCCGGATCGCAAAATGGGCCATCGAGCTCCTCCCGTTCTATATAACCTATAAGCCACGGCGAGCTATTAAATCGCAAGTTTTGGCCGACTTCGTCGCAGAATGGATGGAGGTCGAGCTCCCTAAAGAGTACGACACATATTCAAACTGGATCATGCATTTCAACGGCTCCAAAATGTTGGCCGGACTAGGGGCTGGCGTCGTCTTGACGTCCCCCACAGGAGACACAGTTCAATATGTGCTCCAGATCATGTACACGGACTCCAACAATGCAGCCGAATATGAGGCCCTCCTACATGGTCTCCGGATGGCAGTATCCATGGGCATTCAACGCCTAGAGGTACGCGGGGATTCAAACCTCGCGATATCCCAAATAAACGGAGACTTCGATGCAAATGATCCAAAAATGGCAGCTTACCACAACGCCGTCCTAAAAATGTCAGCTCGGTCCGAAGGGTTGGAGTTTCATCATATAGCCCGAGAAAACAATCAGGCAGCGGACGTCCTGGCACGCATTGGAGCAAAACACGATGCAGTCCCCCCAACATCTTTTTAGAAAGACTGTTCAAGCCATCCGTAGCATGGGAGGGGGAACCCGAAGATAACAGCCCGGACCTAACCGCACCACTCGACGCCGAACAATCTGACATAATTGGAGGCCCTGCCACCGAAATTACACCTTCAGCCCACGTAATAATGGCGGTCATCGCCCCGTGGACAGAACCGTTCCTAGCCTACCTTACTAGGCAGGAAGAACTCCCAGAGGACCAAAACAAGGCACGCTGCATAATGCGGCGATCTAAAGCCTATAAAGTCCACGAGGGAGAGCTTTATAAGAAAAGCACTACCGGAGTCCTTCAAAGGTGCATCTCCGAAGAGGAAGGGCGGAACTTGCTGGCTGAAATTCACGTCGGACTCGGTGGCCACCACGCTGCAGCTCGGTCCCTTGTAAGCAAGGCTTTGCGTACGGGCTTTTACTGGCCGACGGCCCGAGCAGACGCTCAGGACTTGGTCCAACGAAGCGTCGGTTGCCAGCTTTTTGCAAACCAAAGCCATATGCCACCCACCGCCCTCTGGACTATCCCCATCACTTGGCCCTTCGCGGTCTGGGGGCTTGACATGGTTGGACCCCTTAAAGGCGGAACCCACAAGAAAAAATACTTACTGGTCATGGTGGATAAGTTCACCCAATGGATAGAAGCTAAGCCTGTTAAGACGGCCGAATCCGGACCTGTGATAGACTTCATATCCGGGATTGTACACCGTTACGGCGTCCCCCACAGCATCATCACTGATAACGACACAAACTTCACCTCCGACGAGGTAAAACTCTGGTGCAAAAACATGGGCATCAAGCTCGACTATGCTTCCGTCTATCACGCACAAACTAACGTCCAGGTCGAACGTGCAAATGGTCTTATCATGAGCGGCATTAAACCCAGACTAGTGCGGTCCCTCAAGGAATCTAACACGCACTGGGTAGAGGAGCTCGACTCCTTACTCTGGGGACTGCAGACCACGCCGAATCGCTCCACCAGATACACACCATTCTTTATGGTGTACGGCGCAGAGGTAGTTCTGCCTTGCGACATAATTCATGACTCACCTTGAGTGTGCATGTACGAAGAAAGAGAAGCCGAGCTCGTTCGGCAGGACAACTTGGACGCCTTGGAGGAGGAGCGTGACATGGCAAAAGCCCGTTCCGCATTTTATGAACAGCAGGCTCGAAGATATCAAAGTAGAGAAGTACGGGCCAAAAATTACAATGTTGGCGAACTAGTTCTACGCCTGCCGGATAAGAAAAAGGACAAACTGAAGCCCAAGTGGGAAGGTCCATTCATAATCGACCAAGTCCTGACTGGTGGAGCATATCGCCTGCGAGATGCGTCGGATAACCGACTCGAGCCGAACCCATGGAACGCCGCCCGTCTCCGAAGATTCTATGCCTAGCGCTAGACTCTGTGTTTGTCTCCTTCCTCTGTCCATATTTTACATTTTCTGTCTTACATTTCTCTCCTTCCCCTCTTTTCTCTTATAGCCCTTCAAAGCTCATTAAGTGACGCGCTACCCGCGCTAATTAAACCTGGGGGATTCTTTAACAGAAGCTTATTTATATGGGCTTCATGCCCAACACATGCGTCAAACTTCTGCATGTACCTTTTCTTCACCATTATATGCATCGATATGACTTAAGTTTTGACCAAGCTGGGTTGCCTGGCTCCTGTGCTTACCCCTATGTTCCCGATTGTTCGGCTAGGCGGTAAAGGGAGCACCTCTGTGATTGTTACCGCCGGATCAGCCGGATGTGTACCTCAGACTGGGTGAAGCCGAAAGCTAGCGTTCTTAAGGGAATATTCGGTCGGTGAACTAAAAGACGACCTTTTTTATTTATATACATGCCCCCAGATGATTTTCCTGCATTCGCAGTCCGGACATGCACTTTAGGGCATGCCTCCCAGAGAAAGGAACCCCTAATGGAACTATTCTCTCTGGAAGATGTTTCTTACTAACCATGTAATATAACATAACTAGTTGGGCACTTGTCTGATAAAGCACTAATGACCCCTACGCCTGGTCTCCATGCATACCCCGGTTCGCACATAACCGGTAGGGTATTCGGACACACTCCGGACCGTCGGGTCCCGAGGTAGAAGCGAAAAGGTCGGCAATGACAAATGATCTACAATCCGGCTAGAAGGCATTACACATGTCAATTCACAATTACATAGTCACTCTGACTGATCATATTCCTCTTCTATACCATCTAACAGGCTGTCTAATTTACAGTCCTGTTGGAAATACTTTGCGGCCAATTCTACTTGGTTGTATACTAAGATTACAGGGATCTCCTTCCCATCAGGCCCCACAGGTCTGACTTCGGCCATATGGTTTGGGTCAGACCTCGTAAACCGGGTCTTCACCATGGCCCAGGCCTCCCTAGCACCTTGCCGGCAGGCCGATATCTTCCATAACCGGAAGTGCCGCCGAGCTCCCTTAAGCTTCTCCGCAAGCTCTCCAAGGCCCTCGGGCATGGAGTGGGACGGCCATAAGGCTTGGGCAACGCCTCGCATTGCCTGCCGAACTCGCTCGTGCAGTTGCAATAGCTCGGAAAGAAGGTCACCCGTAGAACCGGGCATCTCCTCTGCAAGACGACCTGTTAGCATACCTACAGACATTACTCTGTTAGTCGACTTCCTCGCCGAACTCTTTTTTCAAAAGATTCGCTTAAGCACTTACTAAATATGCCGCGTCGAAGCCGCTGATTCTCCTTAGTGGAGTCCGACAGCTGGCCACGAACATCTCTAAGTTCAATGCCCAGCTTGGTGTTGGCACCCTGAAGATCATTCTTCTCTCGCCTCACCTTTGTCAGCGTACTCTCACCGGCCTTTAGCCGGCGTAAGAGTTGTTGTCTCTCCGGATTCGGCGCCATCTGCAATATGATTATCAGATTTGCACCCACGCTGCAAAATACTAATCTTTCAAAGTGTATCTTACCAGAGGGGGTCTCTTTGGGCTCCCCTACCGCGGCTAGTGCGGCCTCCAGTTGGGCTTTGCACTCTTTCAGCTCCTGGGACAGTACGGTATTCTTCTCTGTAAGAACTTGCATAACAAATGATCCTTAAATCAGTTACTCTAATTGTTTCATGTCTCGGGGGCTACTGGTATATATATATATATATTTGACCAAAATTTTCTTACCCATATGTCTTTAACATACTGCTCCGTGGCTCTGGCTAAACCATTTTGAGCGGCACGGAGGTACGCATCTCCCGAATTGAAGGCATCTAACGCCTCTTGGGAGAAACAAGCATCGCGAAGAACTGTCCGGCGACGCCTGTGGTTCATGGCACTCTCCACCTCAGAATCCGTGGCAAAAAGCCTGTCCGCATCCTCTATCGGAGGAGCGTCCGGTGCGCGCCTTGTGCTCGCCTCCGCTTCTGGGCCAGACGTTGGAGCCTGGCTAGTGGAGGCGCGATTGGCAACCTCTCCAGATATAGTCCGGCGAGGTTTCTTCGTCCTGAAGACAACACGAACGTTAATATGCCCTGAAGGAATAACACCAGGGAAAAAGAGGGTGCGCCATACATTTGCGCCGGCATCTCAGTCCGGACCATATTCCTTTTTACCCCACGGGGCCCTGCGGCCCCTCGTTGGCTAGCCGCCACAGGTTCGGCCTCCCGCCTTGGAAATCTCCCCTGCAAAACGCGGTTGTCGTCAAAAAAAACTGAAATGCGTGAGAATGGAATCCTTCTCAAGGGGATGAGGCTCCGGTCTCTGTCACCTGGGAGGCCGGGATTAACCCTGGGTAACCAGCCGTAATGGCCACCAAGGTATTGTCCTTGCTTAGCTGATAGAACACCCCGTCAATAAGCTCCACCGATATGTCCGGATCCTCTTCGGAGTCCGGATCGAGGGACCGTTCTGGATCCTCGGGCTGTGGAGGACGGCTGTTTATATCCTTTACCTCCTGACGCAGTTCCTGCGTTGAAGTCGTTAGACTATATATTTAATCATGGGAATATAAAACGAACGGGCAAGCACAATTGTCCACTTACCCAACTTGGAGGGTTGTACATAGTAAATCCGCCCTGCGGGTTGACGCGGCGGAATTCCTCCTCTTCTCCCTTGTACAAAGAGGATAAGATTTTTACTAGAGCGACAGCTGAGGCTGGCCCCTTACGACCATAACGGGTGGCGTCATCCTCCCCGTTAAAATCCCACATGGGGTGGCCTCTATATTGAAGCGGCTGCACCCCCCGCATGATGCATGCGGCCATGACACCAATCATGGTTAGTCCGGAATGAGCCAATAGTCTTATCCGGCCCATCAGGTAAAGGACGTCTCTATCGCTTTCTCTCTGAGAGCTCCGCGGATGCCAGCTCAAGCGTTTCTTTAATGGAGCATTGCTGAACTTAGGGAGACCGACCCAGATAGGGTCCGGTAGCGGGACATCATCTATATAAAACCATTCCGAAGGCCAGTCCTCGGACGCCTTCTTTGGGGTCCCGGATAGGTATCCGGTCCCGGCGATGCGCCACACTTCGGCTCCGCCCACTTGATATATAGACCCCTTTTGAGAACGGGGCACCAGGCAGAATATCCTCTTCCACAGCGCGAAATGAGCCTCAACGCCCAAAAATAGCTCGCAAAGGGCGACGAAGCCCGCGATATGCAATATAGAGGCGGGCGTGAGATTGTGCAGCTGGAGGCCGTAGAACTCCAGAAGCCCACGGAGAAACGGATGAACTGGGAATCCCAGTCCCCTTACTAGATAAGGGACGAAGCACACCCGCTCTCCCTTAGAGGGATTGGGGGTGCTCTCTGCTTGTTTTCCGCCATTATAGGTGGCGAGTCCGGCTCGGACCGGGACCATATAAGCCTAAGGGAGAAATCCCTTGGTCTGAAGCGACACTAACTCGCTGTGCGGGATGGAGCAACTCTCCCAGTCTCCGAGTTTAGGACTGGAAGGGCGACGGGAGGAGCTGCGACGGCTGGCCATGCTGGAATGGACCTTTGCTGGAGGCACTCTGATGATTACTCGCGGAGAGGAGAAGGTGTGGTTTGGATCTGAATCCCCATCCCGTTAAATAGGCGGCTCGTTTATGCGGCTAGGGATGTGGATGTAAAAACGCCCCGGCTTTTCGCATTCGTTTGACACGTGGAAGACGGCCATTATTGGGCGTGGAAGCCAAGGAGCACTACATTACAAAAATCGGACATTATTCCTACAGGAACACAAAATTTGGAGAAGAACCCGCCTTGCAGTGCCGAAGACAATCTGCGTGCCGGACTCGTCGTCATTGAAGCCTGGTTCGGGGGCTACTGAGGGAGTCCTGGATTAGGGGGTGTTCGGGTAGCCAGACTATACCTTTAGCCGGACTCCAGGACTATGAAGATACAAGATTGAAGACTTCGTCCCGTGTCCGGATGGGACTTTCCTTGGCGTGGAAGGCACGCTTGGCGATGCAGATATTCAAGATCTCCTACCATTGTAACCGACTCTGTGTAACCCTAGCCCTATCCGGTGTCTATATAAACCGAAGGGTTCTAGTCCATAGGACAACTTCATCATACAACAATCATACCATAGGCTAGCTTCTAGGGTTTAGCCTCCTTGATCTCGTGGTAGATCTACTCTTGTACTACCCATATCATCAGTATTAATCGAGAAGGACGTAGGGTTTTACCTCCATCAAGAGGGCCCGAACCTGGGTAAAACATTGTGTCCCTTGTCTCCTGTTACCATCCGCCTAGACGCATAGTTCGGGACCCCCTACCCGAGATCCGCCGGTTTTGACACCGACACCGAGCCTTCCACCCTTTACCAAGTATATAGATGCATTAATTAAATAAGAGATATTGTGATATCCCAACAAAATATCCACGTTCCAACATGGAACAAGCTCCAATCTTCACCTGCAACTAACAACGCTATAAGAGGGGCTGAGCAACGCGGTAACATAGCCAAACAACGGTTTGCTAGGACAAGGTGGGTTAGAGGCTTGGCTCAACGATATAGAAGGCATGATAAGCAAGTGGTAGGTATCGTAGCATAGGCATAGCAAAAGAGTGAGCAACTAGCAAGCAAAGATAAAAGTGATTTCGAGGGTATGGTCATCTTGCCTGAGATCCCGCAAGGAAGAAGAACGAGTCCATGAAGGAGACAAACGGACGTTGTCGAACGAATCCTCTCAATACGACGTTACCGGATTACCGAGACGAAGTACACCGGAAAGAAAGCAAACAACATGGTAAACAACCACCACATAAGCATGGCACGATGCGCAAACAAGTATGATGCATGTCCAGTGTAATGAGGCATGGCATGGCAAAGTGCACAAACAATCCTACAAATTAAGTGGAGCTCATTATGCAACGGAGTTGCATATTGAAGAAAACACCACATGACTTATTTAGTTCTCTCTCGTTTATGTACCCAACAATATTAAATGTTGTTAAACATGGCAAGAGGTTGAAGCAAATAAAACTACCTATCTAGTCAAGTTTAAATGAGGCCGGAAACAACAAACAACAAGTCCGGAAACTCCTCATGTGCATATTTTGGTTATGGTACTGTTCTGCCCTAAACACAATTTTAGAGTTATTAAACATGCAAGAAAAGTGCACCATGTTAAACTAGGCATTTTCCACCCCATTTACATATAAAGTTTATTAAATTTGGAGCTACAGTTATTTAGTTATGAATTAAAGCATTTAGCATGACATAGGAGCAAATTTAAACAAACATCATTTTAGACATTTTAAACATGGATGAAAGTGGCATATTATTAATCTACACAAAATTCTAAGCAAGTTTCATATATAACTTATTTTAATCTGATGCATGGTTTGTGAGATATTAAATGCATGAACATGAGGGTCTTTTCTGCAAAACTGACATTCTCTGGGAAAAATAGGAAAATGTTCTATGTAAAAAACAGGATACGGGCCGGATCTGGTTGACCCATCAGTGCACAAGAGGGGCTGGGGGTCTCTCACCATGGGCCTCAGCCCAGCTGGATGGAGCAGAGGAGGAGAACGGCCGGCCCAGGGAACGGAGGATGCTGCTGGGCCTCGCTGGAGAGGTCAACGCACACAGCGCGGCGCTTGTCGTCTCATTTCAGTGTTGGTCGAAGGTAGGTGGCCGCGTAACTGCACAGGCAAGGGCGCTGGCGTCGGGGATTGGTGCGGGAGGAGCTCGGGAGGCAGGCTGCAGAGGCGAGGCGATGGCGCGACCGGGCCCTACACGCAGAACCGCGGTCAACGGTGATGCGGTCCTCGCGCGGGTACAGGAGTTCTAGCAGTTCAAGCTCCTCTGCTCGATGCAGAGCGAGCAAAGGCCGGTGGCGGGGCATGAAGATCGACGGGTCGAGGTACGAGCGATGCAGGAGCAGAGGACGGCACCAAGCTCGGGGTTGCGGAGGAGCAAGGGGCTACGGCTGCAGACGTCGAGGGCTCCGGCGAGGTCTTGGCAGCGAGGCAGGGACTTGGCGTGTCGTGCAATGACCTGAAGTAGACGGCGGAGACGGCAGGAGACGGCGGAGACGGCTGGAACCGGTCTGGCTCGATCGATCCGAGGCGGCGTGGGTCGAGGGAGCACCGGGGAAGGCTCATTCTGGCCGGAGACAAGGCCATGGGCGACGCTGCATCCTGGCACAGAGAGAGAGAACGAGAGAGAGATGAGATACTGAGAGGAGGAAAACAAAGGAGCGAGAAGAAGACAGGAGAAAGAAGGGGAGGGAAAAAGGGCGGAGGTGCTCATCTTCGGCGGGGTTCCGATCGCCGGCGTCGGCCGGACAATGAGGCAGGGGACCTGCTGGTCCAGCGGCGGCGTCGTGGTGGTAGAGGCCGTCGGCGGCGTTCTAGATCGAGGTGCAGGAAGGGGAACGGGGCGCTCGACTGCTACTACTGCTTTGCGGGCGCGCGGATGCGAGGGGCTGCGAGCGCTGACCGTCTCCGGGAGCGCGAGGGTGAGGAAGAAGGATTCATGGGGATTGGGAGGAGGAGCGGGGTTGGACAGACACGGAAAACAGAGGAGGGATTTGTTAGACTATATATATGTAGTCTTGTATAGGCTTTATATTGTACCTCTTGGTACATCTATATAATGAGATAGCCACACCCCGTTTTAGGGTGTCGAGCCAGTTTCCCAAACCCTATGTTTTACATGGTATCAGATTCGGTTACGATGTCTTCCGCTACACCACCTCCCGCCGCCGCGCCGATCTCGACCGCCGCCGCCGCGCCGGCCCTCGCCCCAATGTCGCCCTTCATGGCCTCCCGCCCCCTCGCGACGACGTACGGTGCCGTGCCGCCGCCGCCCACTTCCCCGCAGACTTCAGGGTCTCCGGACGCTCCAATCGTCCCGACTGAGCCCGCGGCGCTCCCGGCCCCTGGCGGCCCTCCTCCACCGAGTCCGTACCCGTGGTGCGGTGCTCTCGCGCCATCCTATGGTGCGCCCCCACCGCCGTCATCCTTTTGGCCGGGGTCGGCCTATGCTGCGCCACCGCCGCAACCCTACACGGCGGTGCCGCATCCGCCGCCACCTCACCACTACTACCAGGCGCCGCCGCCGTCCTATGGGGGCGTGGCCTCCTCGCCGTACGGTGCCCCTGCAGTGCCCGGCCAAGGTGCTTTGGCTGCTGCAGGTGCTGCCCCTACGCCGCGCCGGGCACCTACGGTCCTCCTGCAGCACCCGGGCACGACGCTTTGGCTGCCGCCTCTGCCGGGTCCTACTCCTCCCGTGGCTCCTATGCGATGGTCCCTCGTCCAGAGATGGCCTTGTCCATGGATCCCTATGCCCCACTGGCGCAGGCATACACTGCTCAAACCGCGGCGCCGCCGCCGTTTTATTTCTCGCACCTGCTGCCGGTGAAGCTCGCGCCGGACAACTACCTGTCATGGCGTGCTCAGGTCTTGCCTCTACTCCGCAACCGCTACTTGGAGGGCTACATCGACGGATCCATCCCGTGTCCACCCTCTCACAATCCGGCATATCACACGTGGGTGGCGCAGGATCAGGCTATTCTCTCCGCTATCCAGTCTTTCCTCACGCCGAGTGTTTCGTCGATGGTCATCTTCGCCGCTACGTCCAAGGAGGCGTGGGCGGCCCTCCACACTAGTTTCGCCTCTCAGTATCAGGCGCATGCGCACTCTATACGCACCGAGCTAGGTGAGACCAAGCTTGGCGATCTCAGCATCACGGAGTACTTCAACAAGATGACGAGCCTCGCCGACAACTTGGCCTCTGTTGGTCAGCCGCTACAGGACGAGGACTTCACCACCTTTGTGCTTAACGGGCTCGATGATGATTATGACAATCTTATTGAGAACATCCATGGTCGAGAGGATACGCTCCCGCGTCGTGAGCTCTATGCACGCCTCCTTGGGCGTGAGCAGCGCATCAAGGCGCGGCGTGTTTCCCCCAGCTTCGCCTCCGCCAATGCCGCCACACGCGGCAAACCTCAGAAGCCGGCCGCATCAGGTGGCAAACCACCGGCTTCCTCATCGCAGGCCTCGCGGGGCAACGCGCCGACCATCACTGGAGGGAGTCGCCCAGTTGCTTGTTGTTCTAGTTTCGGTGCTCCTCAAGCTTGTCAGCTTTGTGACATCGATCGTCACCTCGCCTCTCGCTGCCATAGACGCTACAAGCAAGACTTCCTTGGCCTTGGTAACAATGGAAAAGGGAATGATAAGCAGGCTGCAGCTGCTGTGACGGGGCACGAGCACGGGCGCACCCAGTCCTACACTCTTGATCCGACGTGGTATATGGATACAGGAGCGACGAATCATCTCACCAGCGAGATGGGCAGGCTCTCCACTTAGGAACCATATCGTGGACATGATCAGGTGCACACCGCCAATGGAGCAGGTATGCACATCTCCCATGTTGGTCAGGCATCACTTCTTGCACACAATTTTCGCAAACTGCATCTTTCCAATGTCCTTCGAGTTCCCTCTACTACGCATAGTTTGTTGTCTATTCCTCAACTTACTCGTGATAACAATTTCCTTGCTGAGTTTCACCCTTTTCGTTTCTTTATTAAGGATCGGGACACGAGGGCCGTTCTGCTTAGTGGTCATCTTCGCCATGGCTTATATGCACTTGACGCACCACCTGCATCTCCTACACCGTCTTCTCCTCAGGTGTTCAGTGGTGTTCGTGTGTCGCCTACGCACTGGCATGCGCGCCTTGGTCACCCTGCTGCTCCTATAGTTAGTCATGTGTTGCATCGCCATGAACTACCAGTTGTATCCAATAAAAGTGTTGAAACTGTCTGTGATGCCTATCAGCAGGGCAAGAGTCACCAACTACCTTTTTCAGAGTCTAGTTGTGTTGTGAAGCATCCTCTTGAGCTTGTGTCTTCTGATGTATGGGGTCATGCCCAAACGTCTGTTAGTGTTCACAACTATTATGTCAGTTTCATTGATGCTTACAGTCGGTTCACTTGGCTATATCTTATCAAGCGTAAATCTGATGTGTTTGATGTTTTTATTCAGTTCCAAGCACATGTGGAGCGTCTCCTTAAGCACAAAATTATTCATGTTTAATCCGACTGGGGGGTGAATATCACAAGCTCAACTCGTTTTTCAACAAGCTTGGGATCTCGCATCGCGTATCTTGTCCTCATACACATCAGCAAAACGGCACCGCTGAACATAAGCATCGTCATCTTGTAGAGACTGGACTTACTTTACTAGCTCATGCCTCTGTCCCGTTTCGGTTCTGGAGTGATGCTTTTTCCACCGCATGTTTCTTGATAAATAGGCTTCCCTCACGACTACTGAAAATGAAAACCCCTCTTGAACTCTTGCTCAATGATATCCCAGACTACACGTTTCTCAAAGTGTTTGGGTGCGTGTGTTGGCCGCACTTGCAGCCATACAACAAGCATAAGTTAGAGTTTCGGTCTAAGAAGTGTGTCTTTCTTGGGTACAGTTATCTCCATAAAGGGCACAAGTGTCTTCATGTTCCCACCAATCGTGTCTACATTTCTCGTGACGTCGTGTTTGATGAGAATGTGTTCCCATTCCGTGCTCTTCCGAACCACTCTACCATTAGTTTACCACCTGTGCACTCCGCTACACCTTCGCCTGATCAATTTGTGGATGTTGCAAATGCTCCTGTGTTGCTTCCTAACCATGCTGCAGGTATTGGACGTGGTGCCCATCTTGAACTCCTGGATGATGAGGCTATGAACAACACTCACGATGGTCATGATGATCCGGTGCATGGCCCATGCATGGCGGGTCGTGCCCGCCAGCCCGATGCATCCACAGCCGACCCGTGGGCGTCGGCAGCGCCCGCCTCTCCCGCGCCGTCGCCACGCTCGCTTGCCCTATCGCCCGGCTCGCCTGGCTTGCCCGCCACGCCGCAGGCATCGCCCTTGCCTGGCCCGGCGGCAGGTGGCCCATCAACCGCTGGCCCAACAGCCATGGCAGCTACACCGGCCAGCCCCGCCTCGGCCACCTCGGATCCTCACGAGCCGGCCTTGTCGTCAGCTGGGCTCGGCAGCCCCGTCTCTGCCACGTCGTCCGGCGCTGAGTCTGATGACTCTGGCTCCTCTAGCCCTGGATCAGTCTCACCTTCATCTCCTATGGCAAGCCACGTGTTGCCGGCGCCGCCTGCTGTGGTCTCTCATCGACCACACACACGCAGCCGATCTGGTGTTTTTTGCCCCAAGGAACGCACAGATGGGACTGTCGCGTGGCTTGCCGCATGTGTGGCTCATGTTGCTGCGGATCCGACGGCTGAGCCACGTCATTTTCAGGCCGCATTGGGTATCCCTCACTGGCGTGCTGCGATGGAGCAGGAATTTCAGGCTTTGCTGAAAAATGGCACTTGGCAACTTGTTCCTCCGGTCTCTGGTCACAACATCATTGACTCTAAGTGGGTGTTTAAAGTAAAACGACATGCAGATGGTTCGATTGAGCGCTATAAGGCATGGTTGGTTGCCAAGGGTTTCAAGCAGAGGTATGGTCTTGATTATGAAGACACGTTCAGTCCAGTTATCAAGCCTAGTACTATTTGTATACTGCTGTCTCTTGCTGTTACTCGTGGTTGGTCTCTTCATCAGCTTGACATACAAAATTCCTTCCTCCATGGAGTTCTTGAGGAAGAGGTTTATATGCATCAACCACCAGGATTTGTTGATCCTACACGTCCGCATCATCTCTGTCGTCTGGTCAAGATGTTGTATGGACTTAAACAGGCACCTCGTGCGTGGCATGCACACCTTGGTTCTGTTCTCCGGGCTCTTGGGTTTATTCCATCCACTGCTGACACATCAATGTTCCTCCTTCAGCGTCCTGAGGTGACGATGTATCTATTGGTTTATGTTGATGATATCATCCTTGTCAGTTCTTCTGATGCTGATGCTGATCGCCTTGTGTCCGCATTGAGTGAGGAGTTTGCTGTGAAGGATTTGGGTGCTCTTCATTACTTCTTGGTTTGGAGGTATCACGGTCCTCTACTGGGTTGACTCTGACTCAGAAAAAGTATTCTATGGATTTGTTGCGCCGTGCTGGGATGCTCAAATGCAAACATGCTATCACTCTGATGTCTGTGACTGATCGGTTGTCTGCCCTTGATGGAGATCTTCTTTCTGCTAATGACGCCACTGAGTATCGCAGTCTTGTTGGTGGTCTGCAATATCTCACTATCACCAGGCCTGATGTCTCTTATGCAGTCAACTGTGTGTGCCAGTACCGTCATGCACCTCGTACCACTCACCTCTCGGCAGTTAAGCGCATCTTGCGATATGTCTCTTCCACTGCTTCGTATGGTCTTCTTCTTCAGTCTGCACCGTCTTGTGAACTTTCGGCTTTCTCTGATGCGGATTGGGCTGGAAGTCCTGATGATCGGCGATCCACGAGGGGATATGCAGTGTTCTTTGGTCCTAACTTGATCGCCTGGAATGCTCGCAAGCAAGCCACTATGTCTCATAGCAGTACTGAAGCTGAGTATAAAGCAGTTGCTGATGCTACCGCTGAGATCATATGGGTACAATCCTTATTGCGGGAGTTGAGAATCTCTCTAGGTCATCCTCCAGTTCTGTGGTGTGATAACATTGGTGCTACATACCTTTCATCTAATCCGGTGTTTCATGCTAGGACGAAACACATTGAGGTTGACTATCACTTTGTTCGGGAACGTGTTGCACATAGACTACTTTGTATCAAGTTCATCTCCTCAAAAGATCAACTTGCTAACATCTTCACGAAGCCTCTTCCACAACCACAGTTTGTAGGCTGTAGGCGCAATCTTAACTTACTTTGTACTTCAGGCTATAGTTAAGATTGAGGGAGGGTGTTAGACTGTATATACGTAGTCTTGTATAGGCCTTGTATTGTACCTCTTGGTACATCTATATAATGAGATAGCCACACCCCAGTTTAGGGCGTCGAGCCAGTTTCCCAAACCCTATGTTTTACAAGATTTTGGATCGGGGAGGATCCCGATGAGGAGGAGACAGGAAGAGTGGCGGCGCTCGGGAGGATCCCTAGAAATTAGGGATTTGTCTGATTTGGGTAGGGGTTGGACTATATATATATATATGGAAAAGAAGTGAGCTGGCTCATCCGATCAAAATCCGACGGTCGAGAATAGATAGGGTTGGAAAGTCTAAATAAGAAACGGAGACGTTTTGTAGACGTTTGGGGATGATCCGGACACAACGGTGATGACTGCCCGGGTCGGTTCCGGGACAATTTCGGACGCGCACGTGAGGGGTTCGATGCACTGTGCAGAGAGGGTTTCGGACCATGCGGTCGCATCGGACAACTCCGGAAGCAAAGAGGGAACGGAGGATGGACTAGGTGGGCTGTGGCGAGACTGCGAGGGGGGAAGAGAGAGAGAGGGCCCGCATCTGTTTCCGGAGACCGAAAACGTTCGACGTTAGACCGGCTATAATGCCGCTATAGTTATCCGTTGGGGCATCAAACAAACTCCGAATGCGATGAAATTTGATAGGCGGTCTATCTACACTATAATAAGACCGCACGCCAACTTTCAACCCAATCCGAGAACATTTTCCAGCCACTTAAAAATACTATTTCGGACATGCCGCGGGAGCGTGCAAGTGTGTCTGGGCTCAGAACGAACAACAGAGAGAACAAGGAGACCGGAACAGATGCAAGTTTCGAAAACATGATGATGAAATGCACATGATGACATGACAAGATGCAACACGCAAGCGAATGACATGGCAACAACAACAAATAACTGGAAGACACCTGGCGCAACGGCCTCGGGGCGTCACAACACTCCATCACTACGAGAGGATCTCGTCCCGAGATCTAGAATGGCACTGGGAGGACAACAGAAGAGAAGGAGAAGAGGTAAAACTAAGTTGCTTCTTTGACCAATGAGTGAAACCAAAGAACCTTGAAAATGTTAAGCCATTTCGAGAAAAAAATACAACGGAGATGAAAAAGTTGAAAACACTTTGTTTTAAAAGAGGAACAAGGGAGAACAACTTTGGGCAGCACTCCGATTGAAAAGAAAAGGAATTGAATAAGAACTTGGCCAGATGATAAGATACTTGATGAAATCACAACACACTGCCTCCGAAACTATTGAATGAATGTAACAAGGGGTAAGAACGATTTCAGACGGCACTCCGGTTGAGAAGGGAGCCAAAACTTGACAGAATGGGAAGAACTTGAAAAGAGGGCATGATACTCCGGTTAAATGGATAAGCACGAAAAGAAACATGGTCCTCATAATCCGAGAAGATAAGTGAAGAGAGCAAAATCACAATGCCTCCAGAATGAAAGAATAGAAGTTGGATCATTGGAAAGGAAAGAACTAAGAAGAAAATGACATCTTCTAGCACAATTGAATTTGAAAAGCATCCTTAAAAAGAAGGATTGGACGGAGTTGTTGGGAAATCAACAACGAAAAGAGCAGGCTTGATATGGACTTATAGAAGACATCTCAAAATTATGAGGTGAAATTCTGCCACTAACGGAAACAATAAGTTGGATTGATATGAACAAGAAGACGAGGAACTTATACCACCGGGAGAATAAAAGAACCTGGGTCAATTATAAGCACCATAATAGCAACAATCCTTAGGGAAAACTTTAGGTGAGATATAACCCAAGATAACTCCAATGACGCGATTGATGGATTTACAATATCTCATTCTTGACAACATGTGAATCATGAAACATGAACTCAAATTATCAAGAATGACATAATACCACCTCCGATATTATGGTAGAAAGAATTGCACTCCAGATAGCAAGATGAAGAATGCTTGAGCTCCTGTGAAAAGAATCTTGATGAACGCTTCGAGAAGGGGAAAAATCCTTGATGAACCATCATGTAGAGTCTCCATGAAAAACTCCGGTAAACAAAAGGATGACGAAAAGAAAAGGAAGTTGAAAACACAAGGTGAATCCTTGTACCGATTTAGATGAATCTCTGTGGTGAAATAGTTGAAAAAGATTGGAACTCCGGGAAAAATAGAGGATGAACAATTGAAATCAGGAATTTAATCATCGTGAACAAACTCCGGAAGAAAAGATTAACATATGGATGAAACAAGAATAAGAATTACATTATGCTTATCCTTCACCAATTTAGATTGATGACAAGCAACGGATTTGGCATACTACTTATTCTCGTAAAAAAATTAAGAGAGATATAATATAAACTTGAGAATGTCTTCCACGAACCACTGGTAGGAATTTGGAAGAACGAATAAATTGATATGATAATAATGGAATAGAATCTAAAATGAATCACCGTAAGAATTAAAAATGATTGAAGAAAAGCTAAAGAAACACCGGGAAGAATTAGCAAATAAACGAAAATGCTTGAGAGAATTTAGATCCCTGAGAAGAAGAGATTACGAGCTGACTAGAGAATCCTTGATTTAAGCTCCGGTATGATTTTGGAGAATGATAGCTGAAAGCTGAGAATGAATAAACCTGAATTGATGGCCTCCGGAGAATCAAACTGAAAAGAATCTTGAATTGCTCCAGATAGGTGAAAAGAATTCTCACAATCGAAAAACAATTATGAGAGGATGGCACGAATCTAGAGCCATGAATCTTGAAGAGAAAGGAGCAAG
Source organism: Triticum dicoccoides (assembly GCF_002162155.2). Lineage (NCBI taxonomy): Eukaryota > Viridiplantae > Streptophyta > Magnoliopsida > Poales > Poaceae > Triticum > Triticum dicoccoides. The sequence continues at coordinate 97,173,561 of NC_041390.1, forward strand.
ATTTAGAGGGAAAATCTTCTTCGGTCTTCAAATGTTGAGGATGACGACGAGAAACAACACCAAGAATTATTGAGGCATACCGGAATGAAGAATGGAAAAGTTGAGCCAATGATGAAAAGAAATGAAAGATCTTGGAGAAAGGCATTTGACTGATGACAATCATTCTTACGTCAAACTTCGAAAAGAAATTTGAGGATAGCTCCGGAAAATAAATAAGAAGAGTCAGGTAAGATCCTGGGAAAAGACCTGTGGGTTAGGGCCCACTCAAAAGAAACACTGTTGAAATGATTAAAGGAGAGATTGCACCGGTTGAATTATAAGGCTTGAATGAGATAACATCCTCAAAATAGCTTGAACGGATTAAGAGTGGAAACACGAATCTTCTGAGATATCTTTAGCACTCCGAAACAAAAGAATAGCAAGCGGGGAAGATTAAGAGGTGCACCGGCATAAATAGGCATTGGGCAAAAAGAAAAAGAGTATGCTCAATACCAAAGCTTGAATTAAATCCACCGGAGAAAAAAATGAGTGACGAGAGACGAACTTGAAGCTTCGTTAGCTTCTTCTTGAGAATCACCGGATAAGAATATTGACGGAAAAGAATGGAGAGACTTCAAATCAGAAAAATGGATACTTGATTAAGAAATTCGAGTACTCGAAGAAAAAGGGTGGGAGGGCGGAAAAACAAGGCAACTTGGGGACAGATGAAACAAACACCATTGAGAAGGACTGATACTTGATCTGGCGGATGTAGAAATGATCGGATCCACTTGAAGAGAAGCACACCGGTTAAAAAGGATTGACAAAACAATCTCGATGATCAATAAGGATTAGTATCCACATAGAAATATGAGAACACCGATTAGAAATGGGATGGAATCCACATTTGACTTCAAAGCAACTCGAATACCACAACTAAAAAACAAAGCAAAGGGTTGGCTTGCCGAATAAGTCGGAACAAACATATGATAGAAATTTCGTCCGAAGTTTTCGTGGTGGGGCCTACACGTGCTCGATCGTACATCACCATCATGTACAAGGCAGTGCACATGACATATGAAGCGTCCCCGAGTCGGCATAGCCAAGGACTCTTTAAGACACAACGAGACCACTGTAAAACCAACCGTGAATAGGCGGACCACTAGACGTCGAACCCCAATTTCATATCATACATCTGTCGGAAAGATATCCTAAGATCTACTTGAATTCCCACTTATAAACTCCTGAAATTTTCCAGTTATGCAATCAGGTGTTGGGGATAAAGGCGAAGCATAATATCTCACCCAAATCTAGCAAATCCTACATCCAGCTGTATCCATCCTTCAACACATAACCAAGAAACCTTCGGAAATCGTTTACCTCAACCTTCAAAAAACATCCGTTATACAAGTTATGGCAATACTCCCGAACTCCCGCCCCAGTACTGGGTGGCGTCGAGGTTATTTCACCAACAACTACATAAAAGAGATTTTCGATGTCGTCAAAACTAAACTCAGGTATTCCAGAATTGCAACGATAAAATTGTGACGGCAACACCTCGGAGCTCAACTCCCCGGAACACTGCCACAACCCCTAAATGTCAGGAGGCACCAAGAACAATGTTCTCGTCACAAAACCATCGGAACGATTCCCAGATACCCGCGTGATCCTAAAAATTTTTTTAGTGAAATTTCAGAAGAGAAGAGTCAAAACTCTACGTCAGGATGCCTCACGAGAGCAACGAAGGGACTGAGGAGTAAAAAGAAGTCCTACTCTCCGATATATAATTCCTAAAAGACTCAAAACATTTCTAGACTCAATAACGCCAGCGATTCGATCAAGCAGGCGGCTCCTAAGGTCGGGGAAGGCTCTGATTACCAACTTATAACGTGCTCGATGCGGCTATATCTCCCACGTGCCGAAGCATGACTTAGAGTCATAACCGCATTGAAAGCAATGTCGCAAGTGAGGTAATGTTCACACAACCCATGTAATACATAAGGGAAAGATACATAGTTGGCTTACAATCGCCACTTCACACAATTACATGAATAAGTATTACATCAGCCAAAAACAAACAAGGTCCGACTATGGAACCAAAATAAAAGAAGACTACCCCAAATGCTACACAGATCCCCGATCGACCCCAACTGGGCTCCACTACTGATCAAATAGAACGAAACAACACAAAGGACAAGATCTTCATCGAGCTCCTTCTTGAGCTTGGTTGCGTCACTTGCACGGTCTCATCGGCACCTGCAAGCTGGTTTTGGAAGTATCTGTGAGTCACGAGGACTCAGCAATCTCACACCCTCGCGATCAAGACTATTTAAGCTTATAGGAAGGGTAAAAGTTATGAGGTGGAGCTGTAGCAAGCGACTAGCATATTTGGTGGCTAACATATTCGCAAAAGAGAGCGAGAAGAGAAGGCAAAAGCACGGTCGAGAAACTATGATCAAGAGGTGATCCTAGAACAACCTACGTCAAGCATAACTCCAACACCGTGTTCACTTCCCGGACTCCACCGAGAAGAGAACATCATGGTTACACACGCGGTTGATGTATTTTAATTAAGGTCAACTTTAGGTTTTCTACAACCGGACATTAACAAATTCCCATCTGCCCATAACCGCGGGCACGGCTTTCGAAAGTTCAAAACCCTGCAGGGGTGTCCCAACTTAGCCCATCACAAGCTCTCACGGTCAACGAAGGATATTCCTTCTCCCAAGACAATCCAATCAGGCTCGGCATCCAGGTTATAAGACATCCTCGACAATGGTAAAACAAGTCCAGCAACACCGCCCGAATGTGCCGACAAATCCCGATAGGAGATGCACATATCTCGTTCTCAGGGCACTCTCAGATGAGACTAGCTACGAGTAAAACCAACCCTCAAGTTTCCCCGAGGTGGCCCCGCAGGCAGCTCGGTTCGGACCAACACTTAGAGAAGCACTGGCCCCGGGGGGTTAAAATAAAGATAAACCTTGAGTCTGCAGAACCCAAGGGAAGGTGGTAGGTTATTAGTGCAAATGGTAAAACCAAGGTTGGGCATTGCTGGAGGAGTTTTATTCAAGGCGAACTATCAAGGGGTTCCCATTGTAACCCAACCACGTAAGGAACGCAAAATTCGGGAACATAACACCGATATGACGGAAACTAGGGCGGCAAGAGTGGACCAAAACACCAAGCATAAGGCCGAGCCTTCCACCCTTTACCAAGTATATAGATGCATTAATTAAATAAGATATATTGTGATATCCCAACAAAATATCCACATTCCAACATGGAACAAGCTCCAATCTTCACCTGCAACTAACAACGCTATAAGAGGGGCTGAGCAACGCGGTAACATAGCCAAACAACGGTTTGCTAGGACAAGGTGGGTTAGAGGCTTGGCTTAACGATATAGGAGGCATGATAAGCAAGTGGTAGGTATCATAGCATAGACATAGAAAAAGAGCGAGCAACTAGCAAGCAAAGATAGAAGTGATTTCGAGGGTATGGTCATCTTGCCTGAGATCCCGCAAGGAAGAAGAACGAGTCCATGAAGAAGACAAACGGACGTTGTCGAACGAATCCTCACAACACGACATTACCGGATTATGGAGACGAAGTACACCGGAAAGAAATCAAACAACATAGTAAACAACCACCACATAAGCATGGCACAATGCGCAAACAAGTATGATGCATGTCCAGTTTAATGAGGCATGGCATGGCAAAGTGCACAAACAATCCTACAAATTAAGTGGAGCTCATTATGCAACAGAGTTGCATATTGAAGAAAACACCACATGACTTATTTAGTTCTCTCTCGTTTATGTACGCAACAATATTAAATATTGTTAAACATGGCAAGAGGGTGAAGCAAAGAAAACTACCTATCTAGTCAAGTTTAAATAAGGCCGGAAACAACAAACAACAAGTCCGGAAACTCCTCATGTGCATATTTTGGTTATGGTACTGTTCTGCCCTAAACACAATTTTAGAGTTATTAAACATGCAAGAAAAGTGCACCATGTTAAACTAGGCATTTTTCCACCCCATTTACATATAAAGTTTATTAAATTTGGAGCTACGGTTATTTAGTTATGAATTAAAGCATTTTAGCATGACATGCGAGCAAATTTAAACAAACATCATTTTAGACATTTTAAACATGGATGAAAGTGGCATATTATTAATCTACACAAAATTCTAAGCAAGTTTCATATATAACTTATTTTAATCCGATGCATGGTTTGTGAGATATTAAATGCATGAACATGAGGGTCTTTTCTGCAAAACTGACGTTCTCTGGGGAAAATAGGAAAATGTTCTATGTAAAAAAACAGGATACGGGCCGGATCTGGTTGGCCCATCAGTGCACAGGAGGGGTTGGGGGGTCTCTCACCATGGGCCTCGCCCCAGCTGGATGGAGCAAAGGAGGAGAAGGGCCGGCCCAGGGAACGGAGGATGCTGCTGGGCCTCGCTGGAGAGGTCAACGCACGCGGTGCGGCGCTCATCGTCTCGTTTCAGTGTTGGTCGAAGGTAGGCGGCGGCGTAGCTGCACAGGCAAGGGCGTTGGCGTCGGGGATCGACGCGGGAGGAGCTCGGGAGGCAGGCTGCAGAGGCGAGGCGATGGCGCGACCGGGCCCTACACGCAGAACCGCGGTCAACGGTGATGCGATCCTCGCGCGGGTACAGGAGTGCTAGCAGTTCAAGCTCCTCTGCTCGATGCAGAGCGAGCAAAGGCCGTTGGCGGGGCATGGAGATCGACGGGTCGAGGTACGAGCGATGCGGGAGCAGAGGATGGCACCAAGCTCGGGGTTGCGGAGGAGCAAGGGGCTGCGGCTGCGGACTTCGAGGGCTCCGGCGAGGTCTTGGCAGCGAGGCAGGGACTTGGCGTGTTGTGCAACGACCTGAAGTAGACGGCGGAGACGGCAGGAGACGGCGGAGACGGCTGGAACCGGTCTGGCTCGATCGATCCGAGGCGGCGTGGGTCGAGGGAGCACCGGGGAAGGCTCGTTCTGGCCGGAGACAAGGCCATGGGCGACGCTGCATACTGGCACACACAGAGAGAGAGAGAGAGAGAACGAGAGAGAGATGAGATACTAAGAGGAGGAAAACGGAGGAACGAGAAGAAGACAGGAGAAAGAAGGGGAGGGAAAAAGGGTGGAGGTGCTCATCTTCGGCGGGGTTCCGATCGCCGGCGTCGGCCGGACAACAAGGCAGGGGAACTGCTGGTCCAGCGGCGGCGTCGTGGTGGTAGAGTCCTCCGGTGGCGTTCTAGATCGAGGTGCAGGAAGGGGAACGGGGCGCTCGACTGCTACTGCTGCTTTGCGGGCGCGCGGATGCGAGGGGCTGCGAGCGCTGACCGTCTCCGGGAGCGCGAGGGCGAGGAAGAAGGATTCATGGGGATCGGGAGGAGGAGCGGGGTTGGACAGACACGGAAAACAGAGGAGGGATTTGTTAGACTGTATATACGTAGTCTTGTATAGGCCTTGTATTGTACCTCTTGGTACATCTATATAATGAGATAGCCACACCCCGTTTTAGCGTGTCGAGCCAGTTTCCCAAACCCTATGTTTTACATGGTATCAGATTAGGTTACGATGTCTTCCGCTGCACCACCTCCTGCCGCCGCCGCGCCGATCTTGACCGCCGCCGCCGCGCCGGCCCTCGCCCCGATGTCGCCCTTCATGGCCTCCCGCCCCCTCGCGACGATGTACGGTGTCGTGCCGCCGCCGCCCACTTCCCCGCAGGCTTCGGGGTCTCTGGACGCTCCAATCGTCCCGACCGAGCCCGCGGTGCTGTCGGCCCCTGGCGGCCCTCCTGCACCGAGTCCGCACCCGTGGTGCGGTGCTCCCGCGCCATTCTATGGTGCGCCCCCACTGACGTCATCCTTTTGGCCGGGGTCAGCCTATGCTGCGCCGCCGCCGCAACCCTACACGGCGGTGCCGCATCCGCCGCCACCGCACCACTACTACCAGGCACCGCCGCCGTCCTATGGGGGCGTGGCCTCCTCGCCGTACGGTGCCCCTGCAGCGCCCGGCCAAGGTGCTTCGGCTGCTGCGGGTGCTGGCCCCTAGCTACACCGCGTCGGGCACCTACGGTCCTCCTGCAGCGCCCGGGCACGAGGCTTTGGCTGCCGCCTCTGCCGGGTCCTACTCCTCCCTTGGCGCCTATGCAATGGACCCTCGTCCAGAGATGGCCCTATCCATGGATCCCTATGCCCCACTGGCGCAGGCGTACACTGCTCAAACCGCGGCATCGCCGCCGTTTTATTTCTCGCACCTGCTGCCGGTGAAGCTCACGCTGGACAACTACCTGTCATGGCGTGCTCAGGTCTTGCCTCTACTCTGCAGCCACTACTTGGAGGGCTACATCGATGTATCCATCCCGTGTCCACCCTCTCACCATCTGGCATATCACACGTGGGTGGCGCAGGATCAGGCTATTCTCTCCGCTATCCAGTCTTTGCTCACGCTGAGTGTTTCGTCGATGGTCATCTTCGCCGCTACGTCCAGGGAGGCGTGGGCGGCCCTCCACACTAGTTTCGCCTCTCAATCTCAGGCGCATGCACACTCTATACGCACCGAGCTGGGTGAGACCAAGCTTGGCGATCTCAGCATCACGGAGTACTTCAACAAGATGACGAGCCTCGCCGACAACTTGGCCTCTGTTGGTCAGCCGCTACAGGACGAGGACTTCACCACCTTTGTGCTTAACGGGCTCGATGATGATTATGACAATCTTATTGAGAACGTCCATGGTCGAGAGGATACGCTCCCGCGTCGTGAGCTCTATGCGCGCCTCCTTGGGCGTGAGCAGCGCATCAAGGCGCGGCGTGTTTCCCCCAGCTTCGCCTCCGCCAATGCCGCCACACGCGGCAAACCTCAGAAGCCGGCCGCATCAGGTGGCAAACCACCGGCTTCCTCATTGCAGGCCTCGCGGGGCAACGCGCCGACCATCACTGGAGGGAGTCGCCCAGTTGCTTGTTGTTCTAGTTTCGGTGCTCCTCAAGCTTGTCAGCTTTGTGGCATCGATCGTCACCTCGCCTCTCGCTGCCATAGACGCTACAAGCAAGACTTCCTTGGCCTTGGTAACAATGGAAAAGGGAATGATAAGCAGGCTGCAGCTGCTGTGACGGGGCACGAGCACGGGCGCACCCAGTCCTACTCTCTTGATCCGACGTGGTATATGGATACAAGAGCTACGAATCATCTCACCAGCGAGATGGGCAGGCTCTCCACTTAGGAACCATATCGTGGACATGATCAGGTGCACACCGCCAATGGAGCAGGTATGCACATCTCCCATGTTGGTCAGGCATCACTTCTTGCACACAATTTTTGCAAACTGCATCTTTCCAATGTCCTTCGATTCCCTCTGCTACGCGTAATTTGTTGTCTATTCCTCAACTTACTCGTGATAACAATGTCCTTGCTGAGTTTCACCCTTTTCGTTTCTTTATCAAGGATCGGTACACGAGGGCCGTTCTGCTTAGTGGTCGTCTTCGACATGGCTTATATGCACTTGACGCACCACCTGCATCTCCTACACCGTCTTCTCCTCAGGTGTTCAGTGGTGTTCGTGTGTCGCCTACGCACTGGCATGCGCGCCTTGGTCACCCTGCTGCTCCTATAGTTAGTCATGTGTTGCATCGCCATGAACTACCAGTTGTATCCAATAAAAGTGTTGAAACTGTCTGTGATGCCTATCAGCAGGGCAAGAGTCACCAACTACCTTTTTCAGAGTCTAGTCGTGTTGTGAAGCATCCTCTTGAGCTTGTGTCTTCTGATGTATGGGGTCATGCCCAAACGTCTGTTAGTGTTCACAACTATTATGTCAGTTTCATTGATGCTTAGAGTCGGTTTACTTGGCTATATCTTATCAAGCATAAATCTGATGTGTTTGATGTTTTTATTCAGTTCCAAGCACATGTTGAGCGTCTCCTTAAGCACAAAATTATTCATGTTCAATCCGACTGGGGGGGGGGGGGTGAATATCACAACCTCAACTCGTTTTTCAACAAGCTTGGGATCTCGCATCGCGTATCTTGTTCTTATACACATCAGCAAAATGGCACCGCTGAACGTAAGCATCGACATCTTGTAGAGACTTGACTTACTTTACTAGCTCATGCCTCCGTCCCATTTCGGTTCTGGAGTGATGCTTTTTCCACCGCATGTTTCTTGATAAATAGGCTTACCTCACGACTACTGAAAATGAAAACCCCTCTTGAACTCTTGCTCAATGATATCCCAGACTACACGTTTCTCAAAGTGTTTGGGTGCGCATGTTGGCTGCACTTGCAGCCATACAACAAGCGTAAGTTAGAGTTTTGGTCTAAGAAGTGTGTCTTTCTTGGGTACAGTTCTCTCCATAAAGGGTACAAGTGTCTTCATGTTCCCACCAATCGTGTCTACATTTCTCGTGACGTCGTGTTTGATGAGAATGTGTTCCCATTCCGTGCTCTTCCGAACCACTCTACCATTAGTTTACCACCTGTGCACTCCGCTACACCTTCGCCTGATCAATTTGTGGATGTTGCAAATGCTCCTGTGTTGCTTCCTAACCATGCTGCAGGTATTGGACGTGGTGCTCATCTTGAACTCCTGGATGATGAGGCTATGAACAACACTCACGATGGTCATGATGATCTGGTGCATGGCCCGTGCATGGCGGGTCATGCCCGCCAGCCCGATGCATCCACAGCCGACCCGTGGGCGTCGGTAGCACCCGCCTCGCCCGCGCCGTCGCTAGGCTCGCCCAACTCGCCTGGCTTGCCCGCCACGCCGCAGGCATCGCCCTTGCCCGGCCCAGCGGCAGGTGGCCCAACAACCGCTAGCCCAGCGGCCAAGGTAGCTACACCGGCCAGCCCCGCCTTGGCCACCTCGGATCCTCGCAAGCCGGCCTTGTCGTCGGCTGGGCTCGGCAGCCCCGTCTCGGCCACGTCGTCCGGCGCTGAGTTTGATGACTCTGGCTCCTCCAGCCCCGGATCGGTCTCACCTTCGTCTCCTGTGGCAAGCCCCGTGTTGCCGGCGCCGCCTGCTGTGGTCTCTCATCGACCACACACACGTAGCCGGTCTGGTGTTTTTGCCCCAAGGAACGCATAGACGGGACTGTCGCATGGCTTGCCGCATGTGTGGCTCATGCTGCTGTGGATCCGACGGCTGAGCCGCGTCATTTTCAGGCCGCATTGGGTATCCCTCACTGGCGTGCTGCGATGGAGCAGGAATTTCACTGTTGATCGCCTTGTGTCCGCATTGAGTGAGGAGTTTGCTGTCAAGGATTTGGGTGCTCTTCATTACTTCCTTGGTTTGTAGGTATCACGGTCCTCTACTGGGTTGACTCTGACTTAGAAAAAGTATTCTATGAATTTGTTGCGCCGTGCTGGGATGCTCAAATGCAAACATGCTATCACTCCGATGTCTGTGACTGATCGGTTGTCTGCCCTTGATGGAGATCTTCTTTCTGCTGATGACGCCACTGAGTATCGCAGTCTTGTTGGTGGTCTACAATATCTCACTATCACTAGGCCTGATGTCTCTTATGAAGTCAACCGTGTGTGCCAGTACCTTCATGCACCTCATACCACTCATCTCTCAGTAGTTAAGCGCATCTTGCGATATGTCTCTTCCACTGCTTCATATGGTCTGCTTCTCCAGTCTGCACCGTCTTGTGAACTTTCAGCTTTCTCTGATGCGGATTGGGCTGGAAGTCCTGATGATCGGCGATCCACGAGGGGATATGCAGTGTTCTTTGGGCCTAACTTGATCGCCTGGAATGCTCGCAAGCAAGCCACTGTGTCTCGTAGCAGTACTGAAGCTGAGTATATAGCAGTTGCTGATGCTACCGCTGAGATCATATGGGTACAGTCCTTATTGCGGGAGTTGAGAATCTCTCCAGGTCATTCTCCAGTTCTGTGGTGTGATAACATTGGTGCTACATACCTTTCATCTAATCCGGTGTTTCATGCTAGGACGAAACACATTGAGGTTGACTATCACTTTGTTTGGGAACGTGTTGCACAGAGACTACTTTGTATCAAGTTCATCTCCTCATAAGATCAACTTGCTGACATCTTCACGAAGCCTCTTCCACAACCACAGTTTGTAGGCTGTAGGCGCAATCCTAACTTACTTTATACTTCAGGCTATAGTTAAGATTGAGGGAGGGTGTTAGACTATATATACGTAGTCTTGTATAGGACTTGTATTGTACCTATTGGTACATCTATATAATGAGATATCCACACCCCATTTTAGGGCGTCGAGCCAGTTTCCCAAACCCTATGTTTTATAGGATTTTGGATCAGGGAGGATCCCGATGAGGAGGAGACAGGAAGAGTGGCGGCGCTCGGGAGGATCCCTAGAAATTAGGGATTTGTCTGATTTGGCTAGGGGTTGGACTATATATATATATGGAAAAGAAGGGAGTTGACTCATCCGATCAAAATCCGACGGTCGAGAATAGATAGGCTAGGAAAGTCTAAATAAGAAACGGAGACGTTTTGTAGACGTTTGGGGATGATCCGGACACAACGGTGATGACTGCCCGGGTCGGTTCCGGGAAAATTTCGGACGCGCATGTGAGGGGTTCGATGCAATGTGCAGAGAGGGTTTCGGACCGTGCGGTCGCATCGGACAACTCCGGAAGCGAAGAGGGGAAGGAGGATGGACTAGGTGGGCTGTGGAGAGACTGCGAGGGGGAGAAGAGAGAGAGAGGGCCCTACATCTGTTTCCGGAGACCGAAAACGTCCGACGTTAGACCGGCTATAATGCCGCTATAGTTATCCGTTCGGGCGTCAAACGAACTCCGAATGCGATGAAATTTGACAGGCGGTCTATCTACACTATAATAAGACCGCACGCCAACTTTCAACCCAATCCGAGAACATTTTCCGGCCACTTAAAAATACTATTTCGGACATGCCGCGGGAGCATGCAAGTGTGTCTGGGCTCAGAACGAACAACAGAGAGAACGAGGAGGCCGGAACAGATGCAAGTTTCGAAAACATGATGATGCAATGCACATGATGACATGACAAGATGCAACATGCAAGCGAATGACATGGCAACAACAACGAATAACTGGAAGACACCTGGCGCAACGGCCTCGGGGCGTCACAATTATCGAGGTGGACTATGGTGGAGGGGGGCACCACACACGGCTAAAAGATCAAACGATCAATTGTTGTGTCTCTAGGGTACCCCCTGCCCCCGTATATAAAGGAGCAAGGGGGATGCGGCCGGCCAGGAGAGAGGGCGCGCCAGGAGGAGTTCTACTCCCACCGGGAGTAGGACTCCCCCCCCTTTCCTAGTTGGATTAGGACTTGGGAGGGGGGAAGAGGAGGGAGGGAGGAAGGAAGGGGGGGGGGGCGCCGCCCCCTTTTCCTTGTCCTATTCGAACTAGGGGGAGGGGCGTGCGGCCCTGCCCTGGCCGCCTCTCCTCTTCTCCACAAGGCCCACTATGGCCCATTAAGCTCCCGGGGGGTTCCGGTAACCTCCCGGTACTCCGGTAAAATCCCGATTTCACCCGGAACACTTCCGATATCCAAACATAGGCTTCCAATATATCAATCTTCATGTCTCGACCATTTCGAGACTCCTCGTTATGTCCGTGATCACATCCGGGACTCCGAATAACCTTCGGTACATCAAAACATATAAACTCATAATATAATTGTCATCGAAACGTTAAGCGTGCGGAACCTACGGGTTCGAGAACTATGTAGACATGACCGAGACACGTCTCCGGTCAATAACCAATAGCGGAACCTGGATGCTCATATTGGCTCCCACATATTCTACGAAGATCTTTATCGGTCAGACCGCATAACAACATATATTGTTCCCTTTGTCATCGGTATGTTACTTGCCCGAGATTCGATCGTCGGTATCTCAATACCTAGTTCAATATCGTTACCTGCAAGTCTCTTTACTCGTTCTGTAATACATCATCCCGCAACTAACTCATTAGTTGCAATGCTTTCAAGGCTTAAGTGATGTGCATTACCGAGAGGGCCCAGAGATACCTCTCCGACAATCGGAGTGACAAATCCTAATCTCGAAATACGCCAACCCCACAAGTACCTTCGAAGACACCTGTAGAGCACCTTTATAATCACCCAGTTACATTGTGACGTTTGGTAGCACACAAAGTGTTCCTCCGGTAAACGGGAGTTCATAATCTCATAGTCATAGGAACATGTATAAGTCATGAAGAAAGCAATAGTAACAAACTAAACGATCAAGTGCTAAGCTAACGGAATGGGTCAAGTCAATCACATCATTATCCTGATGATGTGATCCCGTTAATCAAATGACAACTCATGTCTATGGTTAGGAAACATAACCATCTTTGATCAACGAGCTAGTCAAGTAGAGGCATACTAGTGACACTCTATTTGTCTATGTATTCCCACATGTATTATGTTTCCGGTTAATACAATTCTAGCATGAATAATAAACATTTATCATGATATAAGGAAATACATAATAACTTTATTATTGCCTCTAGGGCATATTTCCTTCATTATATGCATTTATATGCTATTTTATATGATTTTTGGGACTAACCTATGAACCTAGAGCCCAGTGCCAGTTTATGTTTTTTCCTTGTTTTAGAGTATCGCAGAAAAGGAAAATCAAATGGAGTCCAATTGACCTGAAACTTCACGGAACTTATTTTTGGACCAGAAGAAGCCCACGGAGTATCGGAGTTGGACCAGGAGAGTCCCGGGCTGCCCACGAGGGTGGGGGCGCGCCCACCCCCCTGGGCGCGCCCCCTGCCTCATGGACCGCCCAGAGGTCCACCGACGTACTTATTCCTCCCATATATACCCATATACCCTAAAAACTTCGGGGAGCACAGTAGATCGGGAGTTCCGCCGCCAGAAGCCTCCGTAGCCACCGAAAACCAATCTAGACCCGTTTCGGCACCCTGCTGGAGGGGGCAATCACTCTCCGGTGGCCATCTTCATCATCCCGGTGCTCTCCATGACGAGGAGTGAGTAGTTCTCCCTCGGGGCTGAGGGTATGTACCAGTAGCTATGTGTTTGATCTCTCTCTCTCTCTCTCTCTCTCGTGTTCTTGAGGTGATACGATCTTGATGTATCACGAGCTTTGCTATTATATTTGGATCCTATGATGTTTCTCCCCCTCTACTCTCTTGTGATGAATTGAGTTTTCCATTTGAAGTTATCTTATCAGATTGAGTCTTTAAGGATTTGAGAACACTTGATGTATGTCTTGCGTTGGATACCCGTGGTGACAATGGGGTATTCTATTGATCCACTTGATGTATGTTTTGGTGATCAACTTGTGGGTTCCGCTCATGAACCTATGCATAGGGGTTGGCACACGTTTTCGTCTTGACTCTCCGGTAGAATCTTTGGGGCACTCTTTGAAGTACTTTGTGTTGGTTGAATAGATGAATCTGAGATTGTGTGATGCATATCGTATAATCATACCCACGGATACTTGAGGTGACATTGGAGTATCTAGGTGACATTAGGGTTTTGGTTGATTTGTGTCTTAAGGTGTTATTCTAGTACGAAATCTAGGGATGTTTGTGACACTTATAGGAATAGCCCAATGGATTGATTGGAAAGAATAACTTTGAGGTGGTTTCGTACCCTACCATAATCTCTTCGTTTGTTCTCCGCTATTAGTGACTTTGGAGTGAATCTTTGTTGCATGTTGAGGGATAGTTATGTGATCCAACTATGTTATTATTGTTGAGAGAACTTGCACTAGTGAAAGTATGAACCCTAGGCCTTATTTCAACGCATTGCAATACCGTTTGTGCTCACTTTTATCATTAGTTACCTTACTGTTTTTATATTTTCAGATTACAAAAATCATTATCTACTATCCATATTGCACTTGTATCACCATATCTTCGTCGAACTAGTGCACCTATACAATTTACCATTGTATTGGGTGTGTTGGGGACACAAGAGACTCTTTGTTATTTGGTTGCAGGGTTGCTTGAGAGAGACCATCTTCATCCTACGCCTCCTACGGACTGATAAACCTTAGGTCATCCACTTGAGGGAAATTTGCTACTGTCCTACAAACCTCTGCACTAGGCCCAACAACGTCTACAAGAAGAAGGTTGTGTAGTAGACATCAAGGAGCCATGCCCACTGCCTCCAGGTGCGTCACCTCTGCGCCCATGCGCAATCCGCGTTGCTCCGGCCACCTGACCTCTGCACATGATGAGCCCGGTGGCTAAGAATGACAATGATGCTTCTACACCAATGTGCATTGGTCATGGGAAATCTTGCCATGTTTACATTTTGTCGTGTTTATAATTTTTTAGTTTAATGTATCATGGAAATTTTTGTTTTGTCATCATGACAAGTTTTATTTTATGCATCATGGCAAATTTACCGTATGAACCCTGGAAATTTTTCCGATCATGCAAATTTATATTGTTTTGGACCAAATTTAAAATTTAATTTAAACATGGATTTTTTTTAATTTAGAGCATGCAATTTTATTTTTTGTAGCATGAATTTTTTTCCTTTTTGTTAGACCATGGCAATTTTTTGTTTGAGATTATGGAAAGTTTATTAATTGGATCATGGTAATTTTTATTTTCGCCACCACTTCTTGTTTTTTTTTTGTATAATAGTCATTGTACAATTTGAAGTTCCAACATAAATTCTACCATGGAAATTAAACAATAGTTGCCATGATACTTTCAAATGAGTTTTGCCAAGTAAACTTTGTGTACTTGTTGCCTTGACTTTTCATAGTTCTTTTAATATACCACAGTAAAGTTACAAAATTAAATCTTGGCATTTGTAATTTGTATTTTTCTTATGCGCCTTTTCTGTATGATTTTTTTGTTCATGGTATTTTTTGCTAAAAAGAAAACAGTTACCTCGGCCTCTTGCCTAACTGCAGTGGTCACGCTGGGTTTCCACGGGAGCGAACACTCGAGAGAGCGATTTTCATTCAACCAATGGCTCCTCCCCTGACAAACCTTTTGTCCGATCTGAGAGGTCTCCAGATTGAACGTCAGATGGATATTGGGGTCCTAATATTTTTATGGAAAAGCCAAAACTATGTTTTCCTAGGACCAAGATCTTATTAATTCGATGAAACTCATATACTTAGTGAAGTCTAAATAGAACACCCCCTTTGTAACAAGATGTAGGACCTTTTTTGTGCCCTATGCAAACCAAAAAAAGATTTTCAAACAGGAATATTATATCATGGGTGTGAACATTACTAGGTGGTTTCTGCTCGGTTAAAGTGGTACCAGCTAGCTTAGCTAGGCCGTACGACAAGTCAAACGCTATATATCTCGTTTGCCTAGTTCCTTTGTGCTTTTCGTTCTCAAGTCAAGTACAAAATCAGAGATGACACGAGCCGTGTACCTTGGCGAAGAAGATATAGGGTTTGACTGGCTGGCTCGGGTACGTACGTGCCTCTTGCGTTATGCCCGTACACAACATGGTCGAATACAAGTCAATATAATCACACGGTACGTGTACGTAGCAATACATGACCTTCTAGCATGCTTCATTGCATGCATCTACATGACACGGCAGCTAAGCCTAGCCTAGTCATGCGAATTCATGGATACCTCATACCTCACACCTCACCCCCGGACTTATCTAAAAGAGAAGAGTCGCACACGCATGTGCGTACGTCTGCGTATGATTCGGCACCAAGAACCAAAGACCAAGCACATGACTGTGACACGTAGTACCAAGTGTCACATCATCCTATGAGTATCTTTTGACTGCCTCAGATATATTCTTATCATCATATGTATATCTTTGACTGCTTCAGATATATTCTTTTTTTGTTTTTCAGCAGGACAATGCGACCGCCACTTGATGGTAAGCTAGTTCCAGGAAATCGACAGAGAATAGCCATCGGCTACAGCAGATTGTGGCTGGAGCGGCACGGTCCATCAACCGTGTATGAAGTGAGGAATGCCGTCCAGGTACACTACCTGTAGATGGTCCTACTACAGTGCACTACACTGCGCCTAGCTTGTGGTAAGCTTGAGAAACGTCTCTGCGTACGTATGCATATATATAGGCAAAATTTGACCATCCTTTGCACGTTATACAACCGAATGTGGCTGCTGCATGCCTACACAGCGATTCTCCGGTCCATGCATCCATGCACGAGCTGGCTCCTAGTCCTGCGTCCAGTTCATACATGCATGCCCATTTTTTCAGGCAATTCCTATGTGGCGGTCCGTGCGTGGCGCTCGTGCGGCCAGCAACACAGTGTGCTGCATGTCGACATGCGGATGCCGTACACGTATATTAGAAGAAAAAAGGGGGTCCTTGTTCAACTCCAGTCCATGCATGATGCAGGGGTCTCTATCTTGTTTGTTTTACTTCATTTTAAGAAGAAAAAAGATTCGCTAATTCTCTTTATATGAAAATTAATAAAGTCTAATTTACCCGTCATAAAAAAGTCTAAATTAACTTTTACGCTATTTGATTGTATGGAGAGATTTATGCGGATTTTTTTTCACTTTTCCTGTTTAATGACTTCGCACAATTACACTTGCACGTCCGCACGGTCGAGCACAACTGCAGTAGCAGAATCGAGTACTAGTGTGTAACTATATACTCACTCCGTCACAAAATAAGTGTCTGAATAATAAATCCAATAATTTACTATCTTGTTTTATTTTTGCCTTTTCCACACTGCGCATACCTGCACTTACATGCCCGTTCAACCGCACTCAACTGCGGTTGTAGGCTTCCGTTCCTCCAATTGCGTGTCCACGTATCGGGGCACAACTATAGTTGTAGGTCCTCCGGCTCTGCACACCTGCATGTGAGTCGGCCGCGTGCAACCGTAGTTGTAGTTGCATGTTCGCCAGATGTACTGAACTGCATGTCCACCGGCCATTAGGCTGGTCATAGTGGAGAGTAACTTATACTAGTGTCATGTATATGACACTAGTCTAAGTTACTATCTTTATAATGCAAAGTAACATAATAGTTGTGTCATAGATTGCTCCATTTATTAGCTCATAGACTCAATATTTCTTGGGAAACGCTATGTGATGGTAACATAATATGTTACTCCAAACACCTCTCTCTTCATTAACTAGGTGCCACATAAGCAAACTTGTTTTGGGATGCATTATGTTACTAGCTAAGTTACTCCTACTATGACTAGCCTTAGAATTGCAATTCCACACTTGCGCACCTATGCACAACTGCGTACCCATCAGCCCGCACACTATCAATTTTACGTATTTTGTGTAAAGAAAAAATATAGTAAATCAGTCGAGAAACAAAAACTGAAGGGAAATAAAAATAAAAATGAATGTCCTAATATTGTTGTTCAGTGGGATGGTGTTTAGTTAATTTTCATCTAGATTGTAGATAGTCATACCTCAAATCAGAAGAAGAAAAATGCCCTAATATATACACACAAAATCTTAATTGATTATACTAGTTATTCGCAAAAAAAAGTTAATTTATTCCTGCCCGATACAATTAGTTCACTACTTCCTACTTTCAGGTCAATGCTGTACACATCATGGACCGATCATGGTACCGGAAACGCCAACACTGTTGAATCTCTTCCACGTATGATTATTACAACAGTAAAAGCAGAGTTTGACCGTGTTGATAGACTTTTGCGAGCGATCCTGACATAGGATAGTCTACCAGTGAAGTAATTACAACAAAAACTGTCATGCTAAATGCTGTAATAATTCATTTTATTGCTCGTAGCTAGCGTTTGTTCACGGCTAATTAAGAATATGAACTGACTAGTTCCCCTCAGTCCAACCAAAACATTAATCACCCGAAGTAAACCTACGCAGTACTAATTGTCTCGTTTAACCCGCGCACGAAACCGCTCGTGCGGTACGGGTACGACCGTGTCCAGTGTCTGCAGTAGGTAAGCCGCCTATAAAGCCTTGGCCAACAAACCCCTACCATCCTAGGAAGGAAGTTGGCAGGCAACCTTCGATCGAGTCTCGATCAACACAAGAACCAGCAAATTAGCTTCGGTTTCATAGTCGTATACTGTCATGTCTAGCCTTACGACCATTAGTGGCGGCGCCATGGAGGAGTCGCAGGAAGTAGAGGAGCTCGTCGACACAAGGCTGTCCCTCGTGATCGGCGCCGCGAGCCGTCCGCCCCCGACGGTCCTGGCGCTGCTGCCGGCGGCATCACCGGAGAACGAAGCGGCGGCACGCGGGAAGAGGAAGGGAGTCAAGGGACCAGAGAACGGTGCGGGCGGTGCCGCTGCTGCTTCAAGGGAGCATAGCAAGAGGGCCAAGACGGTGCACGACAGCAGCGACGTCGACGATGACGACAGAGGGGACGCGGCCGGCGGCGACGGGACGAGGAAGAAGCTCAGGCTCACGGTGGAGCAGGCCGCGCTCTTGGAGGAAAGCTTCCGTGCCCACAACGTCCTCTCTCACGTACGTCCATACCTTCTAATTTCTGTCCTTAATTAGCATCTTCATGCAAGAAGATTCTGACCGGATTCTTTTGAATTGCAGGGCGAGAAGCACGATCTTGCGAGGCAGCTTGGGTTGAAGCCGAGGCAGGTGGAGGTGTGGTTCCAGAACAGGAGGGCGCGGACCAAGCTCAAGCAGACGGAGCTTGACTGCGAGCTGCTGCGCCGGTGGTGCGAGCGCCTCAGCGACGACAACGCGCGGCTCCGCCGAGAGCTCGCCGAGACGCTCTCCTCGTCGCCGGCCTTCTTGTCCAGGCTCACGATGGCCAACGATAAGGCTGTGTGTTCGTCCTGCAACAAGCTCACCAGCGCCCGGATGCCGGGATAATGGACCGCGCGCGAGACTACTACTGCCGTCTGCCGCCCTGAAATGCATGCGTCGATCATTTGTTGAAAAAATAGTGCATTGTAGTCAGCTAGCTTTATGTTTGTTACCTGCACGAGCTTCAGGAGTAGTACTTGTCTACATTTTTTTTTGGAAGACAAAATTTGAAAACTTTGATAATGTTTATAAAGCAAAATATCTTCATTTGGAATACCAAGGACGGCGATTACTATCTGACGATCGCTCACGGGGATCCCTCGAGCGAACGTTCCAGCCAGGATCGTTAGCTCAGGACGTACCTCGGGCGAGGCTCCTCCCCTCAGCCAGGGAGCAGAGCGAAACGGGCCAGGTCCAAATTACACTTCCTGATTCGGGCACAAATATGCCATATCATATATTGAAAAATCGCCATGCAATAAAATATAAATTTGCTATACTGTAGAAGATGTTTTTTTGTATATAAAAGAAACAAAAATGCACACAAAATTTTTCCATGCTGTAGAGCATAATGAAATTGCCATGACAAAGTATAAATTTATCACCATGTAGAGAAAAACAAGTTCGCGTATAACAAAGAAAGAAAACTAACATACAAAATTGTTATGACATAGAGCATAAAAATGCCACTTGTTCGGATAGAAAATCACATGTAAAACAACTAAACAATAAAAAAAAGTTGAAAAAATAGTGTCATTAAAAATGTTGATAATTTTGTTCTGTGGAAAATATGGAATGTTTTGAATTTATTTTACTGATCACATGGAAAAATGACACAATTTTTATTTCCTAAAAAATCAACCTCAAAGATATACTTTTTCATAAAACTAGTGCCATGGCAAAAAA
>NC_041390.1:97193382-97195282 GCF_002162155.2 Triticum dicoccoides
AATTCCCTAAAAATGATGGAAAGATTTAAAAATAATTGTGATAGTCACATGTCAAATTAAGGGGGACTTGTTTCTCTAGAGCATGAGAAAAATTTGAAATATATGTAGGCATGACAAAAGCAGATTCTCAAAAAATATTGTGAAATAGTCACATAATTTGCCATGGTATGTTCAATAAATTTTCCATGGTATTTACAACAAAATTACCACGGTTCAAAAATAGAAAATGTATATGCAGTATGAAATGCCATGCTACTATATGGTAATACATGCATTAATAAAATTGTTGTGGTCCATGTAACCTTTGTTTGAAAGAAGAATGTTTTTATGGATCATGGCAAACTTGGAATAGTTTGTGCTTGTGAGAGGACAAAAATTAGAAAATATTTTTGTAAAAAATGTTGACATGGCAAAAGTAGGATTTTTGTCTTGCAAAATAACATGAAAAATGTTTTGTAAAAATAAATATAAAATGTTTACATGAAAAATTCAGGGAAAATGTGTCTTCTAAAGTAAATAATATCACGGCCAATTAGCTATGTAAACCATGGCAAATATGGAGTAAAAAATATTTGGACCATGACAATTATACATATCATGGCAAAAATTTAAGTTGTCATGGTAATATATTTTAAGTTGTGGGGCACCTAATTTTAAGTTGTCTCTAATCATCATGAAAAAAATGCCACCCCCTCGTGCTTTTGAAAAGTAACCATCTAAAAAGTATGGGAAATTTATAAATTTTTGTATTGCTCACATGGCAAAAAGTAGGAATTTTGGTAGTTTAAAATCACTAGAAATGGTTGCATGGCAAATTAAAAAAAATTCTCCTAAATCATGGAAGGAAAAAAAAGAAAACATTGTAATTGTTAGATGGCAAAGGTAGGAATTATTTTCTCTAAAAAAACAAGAGTGGTCCATTGGCAACTTTAACAGAAAATGTAAAATGTTATCAAGATCATGGCACAACAAATGGCAAAATTTGGGAGAACCCTACACATGGGTCATGGTCCACTACAAAGAAAACAATACCTACAAAAAATTGCCATGGTCGAGTAAAAATAAACCCTAACTGGCCGCCTCTTACCTGAAAAAAGAGATTACGGTTTCTCTGCTTCCCGTCGGCACTGCCATCGGTCCGTCTCGGCTCCGGTGGCCTTACGGCTATGGAGGCGCGGTGGATCTAGGCCCTTTCCGGCGGGAGGGCTCCGTTTTTAGATGTTTCTTCAAGTTTTGTTAGGGTTTGTGTCTTTCTCAGGAAGACGAGACGATGACGGCTCCCTGAAGATGAAATAAGGTTCTCCCCGCCTAGCCCCCGTTCTGGTGATGCGTCTAGCATTGTCAGTGGGCATGTGGAGATGTGTCTCCGGTGGATCTGTGTTTGGTGGATCTTCTTGGATCTGGTCATCGTTCATTTATATTCGTATGTCTTCAGGTTGGATCCTTTAAATCTACGCTACTCTTCATCGGCAACGAGTTCGGGCCTTAGCACGACGACTTCCCGACTGTCTAATACAACAAGTTTTGCCCGGCTCCGGCGATAGAGGGGCGATGGCAGCGGTGCGCCTTTGGTTCGCTTCAGTACTTGTAGTCGTCGCTAGGTATACTACGAATCAAGATATAATTTTTATTTCTTTTGTGTCCATTGTACTACCATGATTAAAGATGAATAGATTGAAAATTTTCTCGCATCATAGCAATAATAAAGTTACCATCCTAGCATCATCACGTGAGTTGCCATCAATGGGACAAAACTACTCCCATCGGTGGCAAGCTAGTAGAAGCTATAAAAGAAATTGCCATGCACTTTACCACGTACCACTCCCCCGACCATTGGTATGAAATCTCCTTTCTACATGCGTTGTGAGGTGAACTCCCTGGCAGGCCCCTGCTCGTCCCC
>NC_041390.1:97195480-97213085 GCF_002162155.2 Triticum dicoccoides
TCCGCCCCTGCTTTTTGGTACCCATCCGGTGTTAAAAAAAAGGTTCACTGACAAACTATGATATGGCTAATGACTTTCACTCACTTTCTTTGACTTGCTGACAATTGTTTTATGTTTGTAAGTGTTGTTCATTGTATATATGTTTGATTACAAGCATTTATCACGCCATCGATGGTGGGATTCCCGGTCCATGTTAGCAACTACTCCTACGTTGCACCTTTTTTTCTTTTGCCGTTTCCTTTGACATCTTGGATTGAACAAAAGTTTAGTTGCACTTGAAGATGAATTGCGGTCAGGAGGATCGGAAACTAATTCGTACCTAAGAACCTCACACGTGCATGTGCGTCTTTGATTTAACGGCGCTGCTATACACACGACAGGGTGCAGCCGAACTTTGGACGATCCTATTGATCCAACCGTGCATGCATGGGACAAGATGGAGCACATCCGCTGGATCCAAGCATCGTTCACTGATCGTGCAATGAGCATCGGCTGCATAGTAGTTCCGTTGATTTAACTGTCCCTTTCTCTTTGATCTCACTTGCCCCGAGGTAAGCGACAGACACAATTTGTGTCGGTTTCATAACTAAGTATGCTAATCCTGCAGTCAGTACCTACTGTACTAGTTAACCCCTAGCATTTGGTCACGACCAAGAAACTGACTACCATTTCCCTGTGTTAATCAAGCCTAGTAAAGTCTCGAACCACGGTCGAGAAGAGAAAGGTGGAAGAACAATATGCAGGTGGCACCCACAAAAATAAATAAAATGCAGGTGGGGTATGAACGTCGTCCTGGAGGCTTCCAAGGATCCGTAATGATCGATAGTCTCCGTGTAGCACGAAGGATTGTGCGTTTTGATTTCTCCGCCTTGGCTTTTGGATGGTAGTGTCTTCCTGCCGGCTGCTACTTACGGAAGTGCACGTGTACAACTAGTCAATATGCCCATGTGTTACAATGAGAGAAACAAACTCCTACACATCTCTAGCTTGTTTGTCGCCTTTTCTTTTTGTACCATCATTGATGATGGTCACTTGTCCACCTATTTAAGACAAACATGATAAATTAAGATGATGAGTTAATTCATCACATTCTAGCATGCACTAATTATTACTCCATCCGTTCCGAATTACTTGTCTTGGATTTGTCTAGATACGGATGTATCTAGACTCATTTTAGTGCTAGATACCTTCATATCTAAACAAATCTAAGACAAATAATTCGGAACGGAGGGAGTATAATACAAACAATAAAAAGAACGTAAGGTTCTCATTTTATTTTTCTTCTATCCAACATTTCTTATATACGCCCCGGTCTTTCCTTCTCCTCTTTGATATTTTTCCTCTCATCTCTGATTTTTCTCCCATCCATTCTCCCTAAATACAATCATACAATCAATTGTCTCATGTTTTCTTAACTTGCCAAAATAAAAACACATTTTGTTTGGTAAGTCATTACATTCTTACCAAATAAGTGCTTAATAATAAAACGGCAGGTAAATCATGGCGATTGCATACAAAAACTTGCTAAAATTTTAGCGTATAAATATATTAATAGACGTGCATTCATGGGCTAATCTACTAGAATGTTTATATTCTTATTGCAACTCACGAACAATTGTCTAGTAATACAAACAAATGTAAGCGAAATTTATAATAGGATATTAAAAGAAATGAAGATTAGTCTGAACACGGTGAGTTTGGTCAGTTTCCAAGCTCCTCCCCCGTGCACAAATCACAATTCAGACACATGCACATGTAGATAATTACCACGCCCGTTTATTCCTCCTTTGAGTTTTAATTCCTTCCTGAGTCCAGTTATGTAATCGCGCTCCTCTCTCTCTCTCCCATCAGCCCCTGCAGCAGAATTCCTTTTCTTTCTGTGCTTCTTAGGAGCGGAATATAATCCTTTTCTCCCTACTGGTTCATAACTGTCTCATTTATTCTTTCTTTGAAGTTCAATTCTTTTCCTTACGTGTCAGCACGTATCATACGGCTAGTCATAGTGGGAGTAATTTAGATAGTAACATATCGCACTCCAATTATTTTTTTGCTTATGTGGCATGTAGTTAATGAGGAGTGAGGTATATAGAGTAACATAATACTCCCTCCGTCCAGAAATACTTGTCGAAGAAATGCATAAAAATGGATGTATCTAGAACTAAAGTATGTCTAGATATATCCATTCCACCGACAAGTATTTCCGGACGGAGAGAGTATATTACTATAACATAACGCTTCTCGAGAAAGGATGAGTCTATAAGGTAATAAATGAAGTCATCTATGACACTACTACAATGTTACTTTGCACTATGAAAGTAGTAACTTAGACTAGTGTCATATGCATGACACTAGTACAAGTTACTTCCTATGATGACCAGCCTAATTTAATCTTCTTAATTTCTTTTCTTCCTAGCCCACAATCTCATTTAATTAAAAGAGATCTTCTCTGCACTGATAGGCACCGGTGTGCCGGCCCAAATTTGGGCCGGTCGCCGCGTGGCCGTAGGATGCAGCGCCCTTAAACCGTCCAGATCAATCGCTAAAAGGCCTGAAAAAAGTCAAACACACTGGAAACTGTCCCACGGACCGCCTGGACTTGTCCTCTGCATCCCATGTTTTCCGGCCACCCACGCCACTCGACCTCACCGCCGCTCGTGCCGCCGCGCTCACCTGTTCTCAGCCCCCACCGTCGTCGACTGCAAGATTGCAGCACGAGTGCCGGTGGGTTCCCAACTTCGAGTGCATCTCTCCAACGGCCGGTCCCAGCACTCGGTGACCGTGGTTGCAACGTCCCATCGTCACCGCCTCCGGCTCGCCGCCGTCATCAGCCTGCACCACCATGCTCAACAATCACAGAAGTCAGCAACGCAAATTTCCAAAAAGCCAGTAGCAGCAAAAAAATCAATTATTCCAGCAAAATAAATCATCGGTTCCAACACAAAATGCGTCGCCGCCCGTTGGTTGTAGCAAAAAATCTCTCTGATTCCTGCAAAAACAAATGCCTGTTCGAGCAAAAGTTACAAAGGGATTCAGCAAAAAAACATTGCCGTCGTAGCATGTCCCTTTGCTGGTTGTAGCCCGCCATGCCGCCGGTCGCAGCCCATCGACTAGCCGGTTGCAGCTTCAGCAAGGGCCGATCGTAGCTTGCCGGATGTAGCTTCTGTCATCGACGGATGTAGTTTTTGTCGTCAATGGATGTAGCTCTAGCCATAGGGGGGTGTAGCTTCTGCCGTTGACGGATGTAGCATGGGGGCACCATATTTGCAGCTCCCGCCCACCGTCGTTGCAGCTCGCGGAGTCACCAGATGTAGCTTTTGACGTCAATGGTTCTAGAACCGGCGGACACCGGTCCCAGCACCGTCTAGCGCTGGTCGCAACACCACCACCCGCGGGGCGCCGAGTCCACCCCTGGGCAGGGGATCTCGGAGCTCTCCGCAGCTCGTGATTTCCGGCGACATGCGGCGGCGTCGTCTCCACCGCGCGCAGCACCGCGGCTCCACTCTCTCCGCACGGCACCTGGCCGGTATCGGCGACCACCAGCAGTGGGACAAGCAGCCGTGCAGTAGCACCACCATCACCACCGGATCGAAGTAGCAGGTCAACGGTAGGGCTAGGCTGTGTAGAGAGGAGGAGCTCCGGTGAAAGCAACGAAGCAGAGAGAAACAGAATGAGCGATGGGGAACAGACGCAAGAGGATAAGCGGTGGAGAACAGACACGAAAGGATAAGGTTAGCTGAGATATTTTTTAAGAAGAACGGTGCTGGCTGCATCGTACGATCACACTCCATCGCATGTTTCTCGTGTGACCGGCGCAAAAGCTTGGCCGGCCTGCCGGTGTAAAACGTTTCCCATTTGTTTATTTATTTTTGAGGAGGCTCCTTGTTTATGCAGGAAACTCATGGACGAATTTAAATTGATGAGAATTTGTGCAAAGAGGCAAGGTGGGATTATCTAATTAGCATCCTTTTTTTGGCACAAAAAGGCCACAATAATTTTTTGGCCCAAAAAGCCCGCTAGTGACAGATAGATTGAGCCCCAGCGGAAGCCCGTTCTTACTTAGCGGCCGAGCTCTTTTGACCCATGCTTGGAGCGTAGTGAGCAACTGGATATGACCCAACACCCGTGGCTGCGACGGAAAATCCTATTTGACGCTCTTTGCGCGAAGTTGTTGGCCACACGCACATGGAAAACTATCGATCACGAGCAATGGGCCTACCCAGGGACAGAACCAGGATTCAAACATTGGGGAGAGGGGGCGCAATTTTTTTGCCTCTAATGTAGAGACTCGTAAAAAAACAAACAAAGACTGTCTATTTTTTTTGTGAAGGAGACAACCTAAATCTTCATCAAAACATGTGTCTCTGTGAGCAATTTCATTTTTTTTCTCAAAAGTTATCATAAAGAAAATGCCATAATTAATTCATGTGTTAATTAACTTAATATTTCTACTACATGATGTGATAAACAAAGCAAAACCTTGTCCCATGGGTAAAGGGATATATTCCCTAATTAATCGTGTAGTTACCACAATACGAATTGTGTAGTTGTGAAGGCATAGATTAATCAGATTTAGAAAGGCAAGCAAGGACTAACTAACGAGAATGACAAACGAGACTAACCTTAACCCCCTTTTCCTTCATTGCCGCTTCTCAATCTGATCGCGGCCGGTCGGCTGCGCGTCTGCGCAAGGATGGCCCTCGCCCCTCATCGGCACACACACGCCCTCGTGCGCGCAAGGATCATCCGCTCTGGCTCAGATTGAAACACTGCAGGTCAAGAACTTTTTTTAGGGTTGGTGCTTGTTAAGAATTGTCCTAGACGGCTAGACCTCAGCAACACGCATTGCACACAAGAAAAATAAGCGATCCTGATCTGATCGTGTCCCTTTTGCTTTTTTTAAGAAATGTGTCCCTTTTGTTTTTCTTAGGGATTGAAAACTAGGTTTTATTGATCATAATCCACGTGAAGCGGGATACAAAACTAATCATGAGGCTCCAACAACCAAAGATGTAGGCCGTGATTAAGGGAATGAGAAAACCTGGCTAATCTATCGGCTTCATAGTTTGCAACCCTACTTTCATTTAAAAAAGTGCAATTGAAACCTACTGATAGAGTCCTTATCACCGCGATGATAAGACCATGCAAGCCGTCCGTGCCTATCGTTGTGTTGCTGATTGCTTGTTTTGCATCCGAAGCCACGATGAAGCTATGTAAGTGAAGATCCTTCGATAGGGCCAACCATCTCGGCATGACATTGCTTCCAAAGCTGCAGCATTTGTGACACCATTGATTACTAAGGCCGAACTGCCCAGGAAATTACCAGCATTATCTCGACAGACTACTACTACTACTGCTCCACTCGTCTTCGATCTAGCAACTCCACTGTCTACATGTATCTTTGCATGACCTGCAGGTGGAGCTTTCTGCCTTACTCGAACTGAATCCGTCCTTTGCTGCCTCGATACAGGTTTCATGGGAAGCACCTTAAGGTCTAACAGGAATCTGTTAATGAATCCATGCATGTCTACTAGGCTCTGAAATATGTTGTCATGGATTGCTTTCCTTCAAGACCACCAAATCACCCATAGTGTGACAATAAGCTTAGTGAATGCCACATGCGATAATACATCAATCATTGCACAAAGGCATTGTCTAGCACTTCGTTCAGTTGTTTCACACAAATATTTAGCAAGCTCTCCATAAACCAAGGCCCAAATGCACCTTGCCATCGAGCATTCTAGAAGAGCGTGTCTTTGTGAGTCATGTGCACCGCATAGCTCGCAAGCTGGTGATGTCAGACATATTTCATTGTGCCTGCATGTCATTCCTTGGCAACGATTGCTTTGCCAATTTCCATAAGAACATGCACACCTTCCCTGGTACTTCTGTTATCCATAGGGCCTTCCATGATTTAGCATCCCAATCTCTACTAGATGATCCAGTTGTTCCATCAATCCATGCTTCCCAGTCTTTGTTGCCACCATCATTCTATACGCCGATCTCACGGAGAAATACCCATTATTCTCAAAATTCCATGCCCATGAATGCAAGACATTGGCTGTACACAGTGGTATGCCCAATATAGCCCGAACATCAATTGACAGGAAAAATTCTTCAATTCTTTCTCTGTGCCAAACAACTGTTGTTTGATCAATGAGTTCAGCTACCATACGTGGTGGATTATCACACTGGCATCCAAACGGACGCAACATGGCATCCCTAGGTATCCAATTATGTGCCCATATATCTGTGGACATCCCATCCCCTATTATTCTGATAAGACCCTGTTTGAGAATATTGCGCCCCTCGATAATGGCCCTACAAATCTGGCTTGGGTGACTACCAAGCTCTGTTTCTAATATGCAAGCATTTAGAAAGTAAACGCTCTTTAGGATCATCGCGTTGAGAGAGTCCGGTGTTTTAAGGATCCTCCATGCCTGCTTTGCGAGGAGAGCCAAGTTAAAAAGTTTGAAGTCCTTAAGTCCTAGTCCACCAAAACTTTTGGGTTGAGTCATTGATTCCCATGATACCCAGGCCGGTCTCCTCTACCCATTCTTATTTTCCCCAACAAAATTTGTGAAATAGCATGTTCAAGTGCTCACATAGACCCCGAGGAAGCTTAAAACATGACATGGAGAACACGGGCATGGCTTGGGCGACCGATTTTACAAGGACCTCCTTCCCTGCTGTTAACAGAGTTTGCTCCATCCACCCTTGCACTTTGCTCCACAAATAATCCTTAAGATACTTGAAAGCCCCATTTTTGGAGGCACCCACATCAGAAGGCACCCTAAAGTAGTTTTCATTCAAAGTCTCATTTTGTATATTCAACAAAACCTTCATCTATGTTTTCAAACTCTTAGGACAACCTTTCCCAAAATGATCATAGATTTACTATGATTTATCCTCTAGCCTAATGCTTGACAGTACATGTTCAACAACTGGTTAACTTCATTTACACCACTTACACTCGTCTTGACAAACAGCAGGCTGCCATCTGCAAAGAGTAAATGGCTAATAGGTGGTGCCGAAGGCATCACCTTCAAACCACTTAGGTTGGATGACTCATTTGTAGATTTTAGTAGGCACCAAAGGCCCTCTGCTGCAATGAAAAAGGAGCAAGGTGGAATTGGTCCCCTGTCGTATCTCGCGTGTAGGTGTAAATTCATGGAGCTTTTTTCCATTAAACAAAACTAAGAATTTGACTGTTCTTACGAGGCTCATCACAACCCCTACCCATATCTTATAAAATCCCAATTTCAACATCATTGCTTGCAAATAATCCCACTCCATCCTATCATATGCTTTCATCATGTCCAGTTTAAGAGCACAATGTTGGTTCCTCTTTAACCTGTTCCTTTTTATAAAATGCAAGCACTCATATGCAGTGATGATATTATTTGTTATAAGTCTAACAGGAACAAAAGAAGACTGTTCCTCAGAGATGATGTCAGGAAGAACCATCTTTAATCTATTTTCTATGACCTTGGAAGCAATCTTATAGAGCACATTACACAATGAGATAGGTCTAAACCGGGACATGAGCATGGGATTCTTTACCTTTGGTATTAGTACCAGGATGCTGTCAATTATGCTCTTCGCTGTCTCCGTCCCATTAACAATCCTCAACACCGCATTTGTCACATCTTCCCCACAAACCTCCCAATGGCGCTGAAAAAAGTGAGATGGTAGTGCATTCGATCCCAGAGCTTTAGTTTGGATTGGAAGAGTGCTTGTTTCACCTTATCACTAGTATAAGCCGCATTTAAGAGCTCATTCATTTCATGTGTGACCTAGCAAGGAACTGTATCTAGGACTCATTCCATATCTTCTACCCCCTCCAAGTATAAAGCTCACTTTAGAAATTTGTTGCCATCTCCTCCATCTCTGTAGGATCCTCCGTTAGGTTTCCATTATACTACTGCAGGATGCTGCTAACGCGACACTACGATCAGAGACCCTTTG
Source organism: Triticum dicoccoides (assembly GCF_002162155.2). NCBI lineage: Eukaryota > Viridiplantae > Streptophyta > Magnoliopsida > Poales > Poaceae > Triticum > Triticum dicoccoides. The sequence continues at coordinate 97,203,446 of NC_041390.1, forward strand.
ACGAAACTATGTGCGGTGCATTAATCACAAACAGTGGTGTAAAAAACCATCAAAAAAGATGCAAAACGTTTGCGATAGCGAAGCCATCAAACACGGTTCAGATTTTAGTTGCGTGTGCGATGCAGGGCACACGGTTAATCCATTTGAAATGTTTGCGATGAGGAAGAACAACAGAAACAGGCAGCCATATCAATGTGTGTGCGATATACGGCATACATTTCGCTCTGATGAACTATTTGCTATTAGGGAGTGCAACAGAAACGGTTAGCCAGATCAAGGCATGTGTGATATACGGTGTATGGTTCACTTGGATGAACTGTTTTCGATTAGGGAACACAACGGAAATGGTTAAACTTAACAAGATGTGTGTGATATGGGGCACACAATCCACATGAATGAACTGTCTGCGATGAGCCAAAAGAACACAAATGAGTCGTGTAAACATGATGTGTGTGATACGCAGCAAACAGCCGACTCGGATGAACTATTTGCGATGAGAAATTACAACACAAACGGTTAATACAGTTAGTTCATGTGCGATTCTGCGTGTACGAAAAACTTTGAAAAAATGCAAACTATTTGCTTGTGGTGGCTAGGAGTATCGCACACGATGCGTCTGCGAGTACTCGTGTGCGATGATTTGTAAGTTACACATACGTTTCCTCATGTTAACACGTGTGTGAATTTGCAATATGGACAGTTAATATGCAAATGCCTTCTGGACATCGGGCACACGCTTAAACTCAATGAACTGTGTACGATACTAATACTTTTCATGAAAATTTAAGAACTTGGCTAACAACATTTGAGTAACATATATATAATGGTTATACTATTTGACAAAAGGAGGATCTTCGTAACACGGTTTGGACAACCATATGGTCCATATCTACATACGTAACATAGTAATAACTATCACATTTTAAGAGGCTGAGGGCCAACAACCATATGGTCCATATCAACATACTTAACATAGTAACAACTAGCACATTTTAAGAGGCTGAGGGCCAACAATCACAACTATCCGCTGGAAGCAGTTTGATCACGACGACTCGGCATCTCGTCAATGAAAAAAGGAAGAGCCCTCATGTGCAGTGGTAGAGCATGAGTAGAACAGTGTCTCCAATTCTCCAATATGGATTCATTGCCACGACAAGCGAGAACTTATTAATTTGAATGGTTCCATTTCTGCGGGAAATGCAATATCTTGCAATCACTTTGGTGTTATTAGCAGGCACAAGTGTAATTCGACCACACCGGAAAATAGATCCAGGAACTGTTATAGCGGGCAATTTCTATTGAAATGTAGAATAAAAACCAATTGTAACATATCGTTGAAGATATATATATATATATATATATATATATATATATATATATATATATAGTTTATGAGCATCAATATTAAAATAAAACTTTTTACGATCGTTTTGTGCACACAATTGGTTTTGTTTAATGTGTGCACCATAGGTATAATTAATCCCATCCAAAATCCAGTGTTCATACGCTGTGCTATCTCTGTCAGATTATCAATAAAGTTTATGCCATGCTTCAAGTCCTTCTAGTGAAATTTGGTACACTTGTAACATACAGATCATTCACTATGCATCCAACATATCCTACTTAAAAGGCGGAAAGGTATTATTTATTCAGAACATGGCAGAAGAATATATAGTGCGCATAAATTAGTAAATAGAATTTGCTACTGCCTAGGAACGGAGTTAGAAAATGAAATCATAATTGGTTGCTTAAATAGTGATCAATTAGTCAAAAAAATACCCTGATTTTGCTAAGTAATATGATAACATGGAGAAAGTTGAAATGACACTAACCTCGATCATACTTTGATCGACTGATGACGTTGGGAAGTAAACATTCATGTTAATTAGACCAGGCTGTGGTGCACACACTAGAATTTTATTGCCAACTTTTAGTTCATAACACTTAGACATTTTTCTCCAAAGGTCTGCATCAAAATAGGAGTGACCATATTTATCAAGTTTTACGCTAACCGTCATTGTAAATCCATGTTGCGTTGTCAATATGACATCCTGGGAGTCATCAACAAAGTAAAGCCCAAGATTTCCTTCTACTCCTGTTCTTGCAAAGCAAGGGATGTACTGCTTGAAATGAAAATTAAGATCGTAAATTAGATATATTAAAATAACAGAGCAAGATTCAAATATGGGAGTAACTGATAGAACATATCAATATATAGATGAAAGCAAAGTACAAAAATATATAATGTAACAAAGATTTGATGCAAATATGAGAGTAACTGAATGAACAATACATCATATATTTTCCTAATATAGGGGGGGGGGGATCGGCTTCAACTTCTAGGCTGCATGTGGCACCGTACCTTTTATCCAAATGTAGCAATAGACGGTATATGTTCACAAATTTAGGCCATGCTGACCATGATAGGTTGAGATTGAACATACCGAGTGCTCCCTGAAGTCATCCGGAATGGTGAAATAGAACTTCGTTTCTGACTGGCCGCGACCACACTTGACCGATTTGTGCTCGGACTGTGGACACATGAATGAACACCCATGAATCAGCTAGAAAAAAATGAATCCATGGATATTTCCGCCGGTTAATTAACATCGACGGGCGGACTGCGATAAGAGATGAGTGAATATTTCGCTAAGTTGATTACCTTCTCCATGAGAAAAATCCCTGGCCCAATCCCGTAGAAAACCCCAATCGACCTGAGTCTAGAATGTCGGTGCAGATAGGTAGCGGAAAGCGGTAGGGGCGAAATCCCATGCCGTTTGGAGTGCAGCCTCCGCCCGTCGACAGCAGCCGTCGAGCTTAGGGTGGCCGACGTGATAGAAGTTGCTGAGGGGCAGAGTTGCGTAGGAGTCCACGACAAGTGGGTGGGGACGAAGTGGGCGAGGGTTATCTTTTTCCTTTTGCATGTGTGGGTGAACACACACGGTTCGCAGAGGTGACAAAGATGAATCGTGTGTGATAGTAAATCACCGAGATTGAATGGGAATCCAAATTTCCTTTGTCCTTTGTCCATGATTTTTTTATACGATGAACATAAACTCTGCAAATCACCGTGTTCAAATTTGGCACTTTTTCGGGTTCATTTACAATATTTAGGGGATTATGTGCATTTTCTATGCATTAATGCACATAATTCAAATTCAAACAATCGGTGCTTGAAAAGGTGCATGAGAACAATCTAGAAAACCATGATCATGATATTTAGTAAATTGGAGAATGATGCCTAGCCTGTGCCATGGTATGGCCTAACCATGTCCTGGTAAAAATTGGAGAATGTTTGTCTTATGTCGTCATGCACGCCATTCATAAATCGAACCATCACCGAGGAAATTTCATGGTTTCGAGGGGGGAAATCAACAAGATTGAAGGGGCTGGGAACCCAAATTTCCTTCATAGCTTGCCATTCAATTTTTTCTACAATCAACATACTCCCTCGAATGCAACGTGTTCAAATTTGGCATTTTTCCGGGCTCATTTACCATATTAGGGGATTATGTGCATTTTCTAGGCATTAATCCACATAATTCAAATTCGAACAATCAGTGCATGAAAAGGTGCTCAAGAACGGTCTGAAAAAACCATACTACTAGTATTTAGTAAATTCTCAATCTTTTTACAAGGAATGGGCGGAGATTTCAAGGGAATGCGTGGCAATAGTCAACCACAAACGCGTCATTTACTGGGTTATCAACTATAGAAAAATAAAATATGTGCTTGAAAAACATGACGCATGGCATGGTGCCATGGTATGGCCTCACCGTGCCCTGGTTAAAAGCTAAGAAGGTTTGATTTATGTCGTCATGCACGCCCTTCATAAATCAAACCATCACTGAGGAAGTTCCATGCTTTCGAGAGGGAAATCACCAAGATTGAAGGGGAAATCCAAATTTCTGTCCTAATTTGTCATTCAATTTTTTTCGATGATTAACATACCGCCTCAAATGCAATGTGTTCAAATTTGACATTTTCCGTGCTCATTTACCATATTTAGGGGATTATTTGCATTTTCTAGGCATTAATGCACATAATCAAATTCAAACAATCGGTGCATGAAAAGGTGCACAAGAACGGTCTGGAAAACCATGCTCGTGCTATTTAGTACATTCTCATGCCTTTTACAAGGAATGGGCAAATATTTCAAGGAAATGTGTGGCAATAGTCAACCATAAACACGTCGTTTACTAAGTTAACAATGATAACCCACAAGTATAGGGGATCGCAAAAGTTTTCGAGGGTTGAGTATTCAACCCAAATTTATTGATTCGACACAAGCCAAAGAATATTCTCAAGTATTAGCAGTTGAGTTGCCAATTCAACCACACGTGAAAGACTTAATATCTGCAGCAAAGTATTTAGTAGCAAAGTAGCATGGAAGTAACGGTAACGGTGGCAAAACTAATAGTAGCAATTTTTGTAGCAATCATAATAGTGGCAACGGAAAAGTAACTAAGCAAAGATTAATATGTGAAAAGCTCGTAGGCAATGGATCAATGATGGATAATTATGTAGGATGCGATTCCTCATGCAACTGTTATAACATAGGGTGACACTAAACTAGCTCCAGTTCATCAATGTAATGTAGGCATGTATTCCGAATATAGTCATACGTGCTTACAGAAAAGAACTTGCATGACATATTTTGTCGTACCCTCTCGTGGTAGTGGGGTCCTATTGGAAAGTAAGGGATATTAAGGCCTCCTTTTAATAGAGTACCAGACCAGATCATTAACACTTAGTGAATACATGAACTCCTCAAACTACGATCATCACCGGGAGTGGTCCCGATTATTGTCACTTCAGGGTTGCCGGATCATAACACATAGTAGGTGACTATTGACTTGCAAGGTAGGATCAAGAACTCACATATATTCATGAAAACATAATAGGTTCAGATCTGAAATCATGGCACTCGGGCCCTAGTGACAAGCATTAAGCATAGCAAAGTCATAGCAACATCAATCTTAGAACATAATGGATACTAGCTCTGGTGCGCGTCGGTCCTAAACAAACAGGTTTGAGCTATGGGAGGATTTTTTCTGGAAGAAGACAAAGTAAGTGGGTGCTGGAATAAGTGGAGGGGGTCCGTGTGGGGCCCACGAGGCAGGGGGCACGCCCTGTTCCCTCGTGGCAAAATGGTGCCCCCCTGGTGCATTCTCAGTGCCAGAAATTCTTAAATATTCTACAAAAAAAATCATATTTTAGTTTTAGGACATTTGGAGAACTTTTATTTCTGGGGTATTTTTATTGCAAGGATAATTCAGAAAATAGACAGAAAATACTGTTTTTTCTTTATTTAATCTAATTGACAGAAAGTAAAAGGAGGGTACAGAGAGTTGTGCTTTCTAACTTCATCCATCTCGTGCTCATCAAAAGGAATCCACTAACAAGGTTGATCAAGTCTTGTTAACGAACTCTTTCCGAATCGCATGAAACCGGAGAATTTTCGAATAACACTAGGTTACTTCAACGGGGATATGCATGTCCCCAACAATAATAATATCATATTTCTTCTTAATAGTAGGAAGAGAGAATTCAAAACCTCTAATAGTAATCGTTGAAATATTTCCAATAGAATTGATACTGTGGACTTGAGGTTGTTTCCTCGGAAAGTGTACCGTATGCTCATTACCATTAACATGAAAAGTGACATTGCCTTTGTTGCAATCAATAACAACCCCTGCAGTATTCAAAAAGGGTCTACCAAGTATAATAGACATACTATCGTCCTTAGGAATATCAAGAATAATAAAGTCCGTTAAAATAGTAACGTTTGCAACCACAACAAGCACATCCTCACAAATACCGATAGGTATAGCAGTTGATTTATTAGCCATTTGCAAATATATTTCAGCAGGCGCCAACTTATTCAAATCAAGTCTACGATATAAAGAGAGAGGCATAACACTAACACCGGCTCCAAGATCACATAAAGCAGTTTTAACATAATTTCTTTTAATGGATCATGGTATAGTAGGTACTCATGGATCTCCTAGTTTCTTAGGTATTCTACCTTTAAAAGTATAATTGGCAAGCATGATGGAAATTTCAGCTTTCGGTATATTTCTTTTATTTGTAACAATATCTTTCATATACTTAGCATAAGGATTCTTTTTAAGCATATCAGTCAAACGCATACGCAAAAAGATAGGTGTAATCATTTTAGCAAAGCGCTCAAAATCCTCATCATCCTTTTTCTTGGATGGTTTAGGAGGAAAAGGCATGGGTTTCTGAACCCATGGTTCTCTTTCTTTACCGTGCTTCCTAGCAACAAAGTCTCTCTTATCATAATGTTGATTCTTTGATTGTGGGAGATCAACGACAGGTTCAATCTCTACATCATTGTTATTGCTAGCTTGAGCATCAATATGAACATCATGATTAACATTATCACTAGGTTCATGTTCATTACCAGATTGTGTTTCAGCATCAGAAATAGAAATATCATTGGGATTCTCAGGTGTGTCAACAACAGGTTCACTAGAAGCATGCAAAGTCCTATCATTTTTCTTTTTCTTCTTCTTAGAAGGACTAGGTGCACCAACATTAGTTCTCTGAGAATCTTGCTCAACTCTCTTAGGGTGGCCCTCAGGATACAAAGGTTCCTGAGTCATTTTACCCCCTCTTGTCATAACTCTAGCAGCATTATCATTTTTCTTATTATTTACTTCATTAAGAAAATCATCTTGTGCTTTAAGCACTTGTTCTACCTGAGTGGTAACCATAGAAGCATGGTTACTAATAAGTTTAAGGTCACCTTTAACTCTAGACATATAATCACTCAAGTGTTCAACCATATAAGCATTACATTTCAATTGTCTACCAACATAAGCATTGAAGTTTTCTTGTTTAGCAATAAAATTATCGAACTCATCCAAGAATTGGCTAGCAGACTTATTACGAGGAATATCACCTTCATCAAATCTATAGAGAGAATTTACCTTTACTACCTGTGTCGGGTTATTAATACCATGTATTTCTTCAATAGGTAGTAAATTCTTAACATCTTCAGCTTTAATACCCTTTTCTTTCATAGATTTCTTTGCCTCTTGCATATCTTCAGGACTGAGACAGAGAATACCCCTTTTCTTTGGAGTTGGCTTAGGAGTTGGTTATGGAAGTGTTCAATCGTTATCATTACTCAATATATTATTTAATATCAATTCAGCTTGCTCAACAGTTCTTTCCCTGAAAACACAACCATCACAACTATCCAGGTGGTCTCTGGAAGCATTGGTTAGTCCATTATAAAAGATATCAAGTATTTCATTTTTCTTGAGAGGATGATCAGGAAAAGCATTAAGTAATCGGAGAAGCCTCCCCCAAGCTTGTGGGAGACTCTCTTCTTCAATTTGCACAAAATTAGATATTTCCCTTAAGGCAGCTTGTTTCTTATGAGCGGGTAAATATTTAGCAGAGAAGTAATAAATCATATCCCCGGGACTACGCACACAACCAGGAGCAAGAGAATTACACCATGTTTTAGCATCACCCTTTAATGAGAACAGAAATAACTTAAGGATATAGTAGTAACGAATTTTTTCCTCATGAGTGAATATGGTGGCAATATCATTCCATTTAGTAAGATGTGCCACAACAGTTTCAGATTCATAGCCATAAAAAGGATCAGATTAAACCAAAGTAATTAACTTAGCATCAACAGAGAAATCATAATACTTATCAGAAATAAAGATAGGTGAAGTAGCAAAAGCAGGGTCATATTTCATTCTAGCATTCAAAGACTTTTCTTTCAGCTTAGCTAATAGTTTCTTAAGATCATATCTATCTTTGCAAGGAAAAAGGTCTCTAGCAGTTTCTTCATCCATAACATAGCCCTCAGGCACATCAGGCAATTCATATATAGGGGGAGAATCTTCATCATCACTTTCATCAATATTATCTGTTTCAATAATTTCATTCTCTCTAACCCTAGCAAGTTGTTCATCAAGAAATTCACCTAATGGCACAATATTATCAAGCATAGAAGTAGTTTCATCATAAGCATCATGCATAGCAGAAGTGGCATCATCAATAACATGCGACATATCAGAATCAATAACAGGTGTAGGTGTCAGCTATGCTCCCTGGCAACGGCGCCATAAAATAGTCTTGATAACCCACAAGTATAGGGGATCACAACAGTTTTCGAGGGTAGAGTATTCAACCCAAATTTATTGATTCGACACAAGGGGAGCCAAAGAATATTCTCAAGTATTAGCAATTGAGTTGTTAATTCAAACAAACCTGAAAGAATTAATATCTGGAGCAAAGTATTTAGTAGCAAAGTAGTATGGTAGTAACAGTAACAGTGGCAAAAGTAACAGTAGCAGTTTTTTAGCAATCGTAACAATGGCAACGGAAAAGAAACTAAGCAAAGATCGATATGTGAAAAGCTCGTAGACAATGGATCAATGATGGATAATTATGTTGGATGCGATTCCTCATGAAACTGTTATAACATAGGGTGACACAGAACTAGCTCCAGTTCATCAATGTAATGTAGGCATGTATTCCGAATATAGTCATACGTGCTTATGGAAAAGAACTTGCATGACATCTTTTGTCCTACCATCCCATTGTAACACCCTCGATGCGACTATAGCTCCCACGTGTCGAGGCACGACTTAGAGACATAATCGCATTGAAGGCATATGTCGCAAGTCAGGCAATCATCACAAACATCCCATGTAATATAGATAATAAAAGGGATAACATAGTTGGCTTACACTCGCCACGTCAATCAAGTACATAAATAACATTACATCAACCAAACACTCATGGCCCGACTACGGCGCCAAAATAAAAGATAACCCAACATGCGACATGGTCCCGATCACCCCCAACTGGGCACCACTACTGATCATCAGGGAAAGACACATAGGAACGTTGAGAGTCCTCGTCGAACTCCCACTTGAGCTCGAGCGCATCACCTGAAGCGGAATCATCAGGCCCTGCATCTGGTGTAATAGTAATCTGTGAGCCACAGGGACTCAGCAATCTCGCACCCTCGCGATCAAGACTATTTAAGCTTATAGGTAAAGGAAGGTAAAAATATATGTGGAGCTGCAGCAAGCGACTAGCATATATGGTGGCTAACTTATTCGCAAAAGAGAGCAAGAAGAGGAGGCAAAGCGCGGGCGAGAAACTAGAGGGCAACCTGCGCAAACATTACTCCAACACCGTGTCCACTTCCCGGACTCCGCCGAGAAGAGGCCATCACGGTAACTCACACGGTTGATTCATTTTAATTAAATTAAGGTTCAAGTTATCTACAACCGGACATTAACAAATTCCCATCTGCCCATAACCGCGGGCACGGCTTTCGAAAGTTCAAATCCCTGCAGGGGAGTCCCAACTTAGCCCATGACAAGCTCTCACGGTCAACGAAGGAATAGACCTCCTCCCGAGACGTTCCGATCAGACTCGGTATCTCGGTTCTTCAAGACACTTCGACAGGTTAAAAAAAGACCAGCAACACCGCCCGAATGTGCCGACAAATCCTGATAGGAGCTGCACATATCTCGTTCTCAGGGCACACTCAGATGAGCTCTCCATACAACTAAAACCAAACCTCGAGTTTCCCCGAGGGGGCGCTACACAGGACTCTAGTTAGGACCAACACTCA
>NC_041390.1:97213415-97225303 GCF_002162155.2 Triticum dicoccoides
TCCGGAAACCCAAGGGAAAAAGAGGCTAGGTGGAAAATGGTAAAACCAAGGTTGGGCATTGCTGGAAAAGCTTTAATCAAGGCGAACTATCAAGGGGTTCCCATTATAACCCAACCGCGTAAGGAATGCAAAATCCGGGAACATAACACCGATATGACGGAAACTAGGGCGGCAAGAGTGGAACAAAACACTAGGCGAGAGGCCGAGCCTTCCACCCTTTACCAAGTGTATAGATGAATTAAGATAACATGGCAATATAATGATATCCCAACAAGTAAATAAATGTTCCAACAAGGAACGGCCTCCAATCTTCACCTGCAACTAGCAACGCTATAAGAGGGGCTGAGCAAAGCGGTAACATAGCCAATCAATGGTTTGCTAGGACATGGTGGGTTAGAGGTTTGACATGGCAATTTGGGAGGCTGGAAATAAAATGGTAGGCATCGTAGCATTGGCATAGCAAAAGAGCGAGCAAACTAGCATAGCAAAGATAGTAGTGATTTCGAGGGTACGATCATCTTGCCTGCAAAGTTGTTAGAGCTGACTGGATCCTCGAAAGCAAACTCAACGGGCTCCTCATTAGCGAACTCATCTCCCGGCTCTACCCAAACAAGACAAACAAGCAACAAAGACACAATCAACCACGTGCAAGGATCAAACAATATGATGCAATGATGATATGCTAAGCGGGATGCGATGCGGGATGCATATGCGAGATTTGACAAGGGATGCATGAACCTGGCCTCAACTTGGGAATCCAAGTGTGCCATTGGAAAGATGAGATGAAATCGCTTGAAAACAATATAAAGAACGCCGGAATCGGAGTTACGGTTTGGAAATGGCAAGCGATTCAAATATGACACCGGTCTGCGATTTACAGCAGGTAGCCAACTAAATGCAATGAGACGAACATGCTACAGCACTCAAACATGACAACAAAATACATGGCAGGGATGCATTCAAGATTCTTAACAAAAGTCTAGCACTGAGTACGTCCAATTCATCCATTAACAGGTTCAAACAAGCATGGCAAAAATGCATATGGTAAACAGATCTCAGACTTAGTGGAATTAACACTTGTCTGGAATTTCAGATCAGGTAGCCCTCTTCGGATCTGAACATGGCAAAGTAAAACATGGCATGGAGCTACTCAAAAAGCTTAACAAAAGTCCCTTAGTGACCTTGAGCCAAAAGGGATCAGAAAGCATATTAGCAAGCATGAGAACATAGCAAAAGCATAATCAGTTTTCAGACTTAGTGAAAACCGGCACATGCTGAAACAGATATCAAGTAGGCATGTTTACGAGCTCGATGCACTCACTACGGAGCAATTCATGATAAGCTAAGCATACATCTATCAAGAACACACAAAATGCAAGCTAGACATGGCAAGAACAATAGCATAGCATGCACGGATCATCTACAACAACATCGGCAAAATTGCAAACAAGTTGACAATCTGCCTAGATTCACAAAGTAGCGAAAGTAGAGCTCGATTGACTCAAGCTAGGGTGCTCCATAATTGCAAACAAAGACATGGATAGATAGAGCACTACAAGATTAATAAAACATCCTTACTGATCATCCTCAAAAGAGGCACGGATCGCTCGGAAACAACATGAACATATGACAACATGAGATAAACAGCTCAAGGACTTAGTGGAAATGCAAGTCCCTGAAAACAGAATTACCAAGTGCCTCACTTGGCAAGCTTGCACTAGGCACCACACACATCACAAAAATACATGGGCTGCACCTCTGGAAAGATCGCAAAACCCTTAACAAAACATATGTAGAGCATCAGGGCATATCATGCACACAATAATCATGGCAAAAATGACAAATATCTAAATGGAGTATCAGATCTGACAATTATCTCAAGTAGCCCTCTTCTAACAGCATTTCGGGCATCAAGATGAACTCAAATGAAAATGATGCAATGGAATGAAATGATGTACTCTCTGAGGCGAACATTTTGATATGCTATATGCCCAAAACGGAGCTACGGATGCAAAGTTACGGCACGACGAACAGGAGCATATGGATCTGGGAAAACGGGGACTTAGAAGAATTCAACCTCCGGATCTAGGGTTTGATGGCACGCGGACCAAGGCGGCGGCGGACTCGCCGGAGAAGGGCAGGGCGGCGACAGGATCTCACCGGCGACCCAGATCCGGCCGCGGGACGGCGGGGAGCGGCGCGGCAGGCGCGGTGGGGAGGCGCGGGCGCGGCGGGGCCGCAGCGGCGGTCATCGGCGGCAGGGCCGTGGCCGGTCGGCGAGAAGGGCCGGCGGGGCGGCGGCGTCGGCGCGGGAGGCGTGGCGGCGCGGAGAGGATCGGCAGCGGGGCCGCGCGGGCCATGCGGGGGCCCGGCTCGGGCTCGCCTGGGCCGGCGGTGGGACAGGCGGCGGGGCGCCACATGGCAGCTTGCCACTGGTGCGGGCGGTGGCGGGAATTCGTGCGCCCAGGGCGGACGTGTCCGGCGGCGGCGAGAGGAGGATTTTAGGGTTTGAGAGAGAGGAGATCCGCGAATTTCGGGAGGGGACTTTAAATAGATGTAGAGGGACCTAGGAGAGTCCAAATGAGGTGCGGTTTTTGGCCACGCGATCGTGATCGAACGCTCTAGATGATGGAGAGGGTTTAGGTGGGTTTTGGGCCGAATTAGAGGGGTGTTGGGCTGCAACACACACGAGGCCTTTTCGGTCCCTCGGTTAACCGTTGGAGTATCAAACGAAGTCCAAATGATACGAAACTTGACAGGCGGTCTACCGGTAGTAAACCGCCGCTTGGCAAATCTCGGTCCAATCCGGAAATGTTTAAACCCCAGACACGAAAGAAAGCTAGAAAAGACCACCGGAGGAGAACGAAGCACCAGAATGCAAAACGGACAACGGGGAAAATGCTCAAATGCACGAGATGAACACGTATGCAAATGCAATGCACATGATGACATGATATGAGATGCATGACAACGATAAAAACACACGGAGACAAAAACCCGAACCCGAGAAAATAAAATAACTTAAAGCCGGAAACAGCAAGAGTTGGAATACATATTGGGAAAGTTACATCCAGGGTGTTACAACACTCCACCACTATGAAAGGATCTCGTCCCGAGATCTAGGACTGAAAGAACGCCGGGTACTCAGAACAGAGGTGATCCTCGCGTTCCCAGGTAGCTTCACGGTCGGAATGGTGTGACCACTTGACTTTGAGAAAGTTGATTGACTTGTTGCGAGTCTTGCGTTCAGTCTCTTCGAGAATAGCAACTGGGTGCTCACGATAAGAGAGATCTTCTTGGAGCTCAATGTCCTCGAATTTGACGGTGCGGTCAGGAGTCTTGAAGCACTTTCGGAGCTGAGAGACATGGAACACATCATGAACATTTGCAAAGTTTGAAGGAAGCTCGAGTTGATAGGCGAGGTCGCCTCTCTTGCTAACAATCTTGAAAGGTCCCACGTATCTGGGGGCAATCTTCCCTTTGATACTGAAGCGACGCGTACCTTTCATAGGAGAGACGCGGAGGTAAACATGATCTCCGATCTCGAAAGCCAAATCGCGGTGCTTACTATCATAGTAGCTCTTCGGAAGGGATTGGGCTGCTTTGAGGTTATCTCGAATGACTTTGCACATTTCCTCTGCCTCTGTGATTAAGTCATTTCCGAGAAGCTGACATTCACCGGTTTCAGACCAGTTGAGAGGGGTACGGCACTTCCTGCCATTCAGAATTTCAAATGGGGCCTTGCCCGAACTTGCTTGAAAACTGTTGTTGTAGGAGAATTCAGCATAAGGAAGACAATCCTCCCACTTCATGCCAAAGGAGATCACACAAGCCCTGAGCATATCTTCAAGAATCTGGTTGGCACGCTCGACTTGACCGCTAGTTTGAGGATGGAAAGCTGTGCTGAAGCGGATGTTCGTGCCCATGGCCTTCTGAAAAGAATCCCAAAACTTGGAGGTAAAGATGCTGCCACGGTCTGAAGAGATCACTTGTGGAATACCATGCAGAGAGACAATTCGAGAGGTATAGAGTTCCGCCAATTGAGCTGCAGTGATCGACTCTTTGATAGGCAGAAAGTGAGCCACTTTGGTGAGTTTGTCGATGACAACGAATATAGCATCATTGCCACGCTTGGACTTTGGAAACCCAGTCACGAAGTGCATCTCAATGTGGTCAAACTTCCATTCTGGAATGGCAAGAGGTTGGAGGAGACCAGCTGGTCTTTGGTGTTCCGCCTTCACTCTTCTGCAGACATCACATTCATTCACAAATTGAGCAATCTTGCACTTCATTCGAGTCCACCAATAAGCCTGCTTAAGGTCCTGATACATCTTCGTGCTCCCAGGGTGGATGGAGAGGAGAGAATTGTGAGCCTCGTTCATGATCACTTTACGAAGGTCACCTTTGGGCACAACAATACGATCCTCGAAGAAGAGAGTGTCCTTGTCATCAAGGCAGTAGCACTTGTACTTGGGTTGACTCTTGGCAATCCCAATCTTCACCTTTTTCACCATAGCATCAAGAAGCTGAGCTTGGCGAATCTGGTCTTCCAAGGTAGGAGAGACTTGAAGGTTGGCGAGGAAACCTTGAGGAACAACTTGCAGATTAAGTTTGCGGAAAGCTTCACAAAGCTCGGGTTGATAAGGCTTGAGAATCAGGCTGTTACAATAAGCCTTTCTGCTCAACGCGTCAGCAATCACATTGGCCTTGCCTGGAGTTTACTCAATACTCGGATTATACTCTTGAATCATTTCGACCCATCGAGTTTGCCTGAGGTTGAGATTAGGCTGAGTGAAGATGTACTTGAGACTCTTGTGGTCAGTGAAAATGTCCACTTTTCTTCCCAATAAGAGATGTCTCCAAGTCAAAAGAGCATGCACAACTGCCGCCAACTTGAGATCATGAGTGGGGTAGTTCTTCTCATTGGGCTTCAATTGGTGAGAGGTATAAGCAACAACTTTCTTCTCTTGCATCAATACTGCGCCAAGACCTTGGAGAGAGGCATCACAAAAGACCTCATACGGTTTGGATTCATCAGGCGGAGTCAGAACTAGAGCAGTGATCAATTTCTCTTTCAAAGTATTGAAAGCAATATCACACTCCGGAGACCAAACGTACTTGACGTGCTTTTGGAGGAGATTTGAGAGAGGCTTCGCGATCTTAGAAAAGTTTTCAACGAATCTTTGGCAATAGCTTGTGAGACCGAGGAAGCTGCGGAGTTGCTTCATGTTCTGAGGAGGTTCCCAATTCACAATTGCAGACACCTTCTCAGGATTCACGGCAATGCCCTTGGCAGAGATGATATGACCAAGATAAAGAACCTCATCGAGCCAAAATTCGCACTTGGAGAACTTGGCGTAGAACTGATGTTCCCTCAACTTATCGAGCACCAAACGCAAGTGCTTGGCATGATCTTCCTTGTTCTTCGAGAAAACCAGAATGTCATCGAGATAGACCAAAATGAAGTCATTGGTGTAGGCATTGAAGATGAAATTCATCATGCGAGAGAACGTCGGAGGAGCGTTGACGAGGCCAAAAGACATGACAGTGTATTCATATGAACCATAGCTTCTCCTGAAAGCCGTCTTGGGAATATCTTGCTCACGGATACGAATCTGATGATAACCCATACGGAGATCAAGCTTGGAGAATACTTGGGCACCTTTAAGTTGTTCGAACAGCTCATTGATGTTGGGAAGTGGGTATTTGTTCTTGATGGTCTTCTTGTTCAATGGACGGTAATCAACACAAAGTCGGTCTGTTCCATCCTTCTTCTTCACAAAAATAACACCACAACCCCATGGAGAAGAACTAGGCCGGATGAGACCCATTCTTTCTTGAATATCGAGTTGCTTCTTCAGCTCCTTCAACTCTTCAGGTCCGAGCTTGTAAGGACGCTTGCACACAGGTTCCGTACCGGGCTCAAGATCAATAACGAATTCAACTGGCCGGTGCGGAGGCATTCCTGGAAGCTCTTCTGGAAAGACGTCTTGATATTCGCAAACAACTGGAATTTGCGAGATAGCATCCAGTTCACCCTTCTCATTAAGAGAAAACAGACGGATGGTATCATCACGAGCGACAAAGACAATTACATCCTCAGACGAATGAGTCAATTGAATCTGCCTGGCAGCACAATCAAGATGCGCCTTGTGCTTAGAAAGCCAATCCATACCGAGAATAAGATCAATATCAGAGTCACCCAGAACAATAGGAGAAGCCAGAAATTTGTAGTCACCCAATGTGATAGTAATATCCGGGACATAGAAATTAGCTGTCATTTGCTTGCCCGGTGACATGATTTGCAGGGAACTTTGTAGATACTGATAATCACACTCATACTTAGATGCAAAAGGTTTGGAAATGAAACAATGCGATGCACCAGTGTCAAAAAGAACTCTTGCAGGAATATCCGTTAATAGGAAGGTTACCCATGATGACATCTGATGAATCCTCTGCCTGAGCTGCATTCACCATATTGACCTTGGCATACTTGGGGTTATGCTTGACCACAACTGTACTTGCCGATCTGACAGGAGGAGGAGGAGGAAGACGCCTCTAATTGGGACACTTGTTGGCATAGTGACCCTTCTGTTGGCACTTGTTGCACGTGACCTCTGAAAGCGGACGGTGATATGGAGCACTCGATCTTGGAGCTTGAGATGAAGTCTTGTTCTGAAAGCCAGTGTTGGGTGGGTGGGAAGAACCACTGCCACCTTTGCTCTTCTGCTGATACGGCCGACGAAACGGAGGAGGAGGAAGCCAATACTTCTGCTGCTTGGTCACTTGAGTAGAGGAAGAAGGAGTAACATCTCTGACTCGCTTCTTGGAAGCATCACACCTCAACTGAGCAGCCTCTTGCTTCAGTGCCATGTTGTAGAACTCATCGTACTTCAAGGGCTCAAAGAGAACAAGAGCTAGCTGAATTTCTTCTCTGAGACCACCCCTGAACAAGTACATCATGCTCTTCTCATCAGGGACGTCCTGCTTGGCAAAGCGGGCGAGCTTCTGAAACAACTTGTTGTAGTCATAGACAGACAAAGAGCCTTGCTTCAGGTTGCGGAATTCCTCACGCTTGCTTTCAACCACGCTTTGAGGGATATGATGAGCTCGGAAATCTTGACGGAATTCATCCCAAGTGATAACACGTCCACCTCTGGAATCCTTGTACTGCTGGAACCATTCTGCAGCTTGATCTTTGAGTTGGAAGGAAGCAAACTTGACAAAATCCTCAGGCCTGACGTTACTGCACTCGAAATGCTTGCACAGATCCACAAGCCAATCGTCAGCATCGGTTGCCTCAACACAATTGCTGAAAGTCTTTGGCCCGTTAGCAAGGAACTGGTTGAGTGTAGCAAAGTGATTCTGATTGTTACCTTGATTCCCTTGGTTGCCTTGATTGCGCTCTTGGAGAATTTGCATGATCAACTGTGTGTTTGCATTGGTTGCGGCCATCACAGCTTGCCATGCCTCCGGAGGAGGTGGAGGTGGTGGCGGATCTTGATTCTGATTCTGATTGGTGCTCTTAGCGGGAGCCATTCTGAAGAGGTTGACCACCGTTAGCACATAGACAGATAAATGAAGCTGAATCGAACGGAATGAAAATTGCAACATATAGTCTTCACATCCGAACAAAATGAACAAATGCATTCCTCTTGAAATGGTCACATATCCATAAATTGAGAAGCCACTTAGAATTAAGGTAGAGAAATAAATCAACAAGGTACGGATCAAGAACGAATAATCGGTAAGAAATCCCAATCTCAAACCAATATCCGTGGAAGAAGAACTAGAGCTACAAGAATTCCCACCTATGAAACTCCCGAACCTTTCCGGTTATGCAATCAGGTGTTGGGAATACAGGGGAAGCATAATATCTCACCCAAATCTAGCAAATTCTACATCCAGCTGTATCCATCCTTCAACACATAACCGAGAAAAACTTCGGAAACCATCTACCTCAACCTTCGAAAAGCATCCGTCATACAAGTTATGGCGATACTCCCGAACTCCCGCCCCAGTACTGGGTGGCATCGAGGTTATCTCACCAACGAACTGCATAAAAGAGATTTTCGATGTCGGCGTGCTAAAACTCAGGTATTCCAGAACTACAACGATAAAATTATGACGACAACACCTCAGAGCTCAACTCCCCGGGACACTTCCACAAAACCCCTGACAGGAGGCACCAAGACAATGTTCTCATCATAAAACCATCGGAACAATTCCAAGATACCCGTGTGATCCTAATTTTTTTAGTGAAATTTGAGAAGAGAAGAGTCAAAACTCTATGTCAGGATGCCTTACCAGAGCAATGAGGAGACTGGGAAGTAAAAAGAATTCCTAAACTCTCTGATATATAATTCCTAAATGACTCAAAACATTTTTCTAAACACAACTCTGCTGCTAGAACGATCAAGCAATGGGGCTCCTAAGGTCGGGGAAGGCTCTGATTACCAACTTGTAACACCCTCGATGCGACTATAGCTCCCACGTGTCGAGGCACGACTTAGAGACATAATCACATTGAAGACATATGTCGCAAGTCAGGCAATCATCACAAACATCCCATGTAATATAGATAATAAAAGGGATAACATAGTAGGCTTACACTCGCCACGTCAATCAAGTAGATAAATAACATTACATCAACCAAACACTCATGGCCCGACTACGGCGCCAAAATAAAAGATAACCCAACATGCAACACGGTCCCGATCACCCACAACTGGGCACCACTACTGATCATCAGGGAAAGACACATAGTAACGTTGAGAGTCCTCGTCGAACTCCCACTTGAGCTCGAGCGCGTCACCTGAAGCGGAATCATCAGGCCCTGCATCTGGTGTAATAGTAATCTATGAGCCACAGGGACTCAGCGATCTCGCACCCTCGCGATCAAGACTATTTAAGCTTATAGGTAAAGGAAGGTAAAAATATATGTGGAGCTGCAGCAAGCGACTAGCATATATGGTGGCTAACTTATTCGCAAAAGAGAGCGAGAAGAGGAGGCAAAGCGCGGGCAAGAAACTAGAGGGCAACCTGCGCAAACATTACTCCAACACCGTGTCCACTTCCCGGACTCCGCCGAGAAGAGGCCATCACGGTAACTCACACGACTGATTCATTTTAATTAAATTAAGGTTCAAGTTATCTACAACCGGACATTAACAAATTCCCATCTGCCCATAACCGCGAGCACGGCTTTCGGAAGTTCAAATCCCTGCAGGGGAGTCCCAACTTAGCCCATGACAAGCTCTCACGGTCAACGAAGTAATAGACCTCCTCCCGAGACATTCCGATCAGACTCGGTATCTCGGTTCTTCAAGACACTTCGACAGGTTAAAACAAGACCAGCAGCACCGCCTGAATGTGCCGACAAATCCCGATAGGAGCTGCACATATCTCGTTCTTTGGGCACACTCAGATGAGCTCTCCATACAACTAAAACCAAACCTCGAGTTTCCCCGAGGGGGCGCTACACAGGACTCTAGTTAGGACCAACACTCAGAGGAGCACTGGCCCGGGGGGGGGTAAAATAAGATGACCCTCGGGCTCCGAAAACCCAAGGGAAAAGAGGCTAGGTGGCAAATGGTAAAACCAAGGTTGGGCATTGCTGGAAAAGCTTTAATCAAGGAGAACTATCAAGGGGTTCCCATTATAACCCAACCGCGTAAGGAACGCAAAATCCGGGAACATAACACCGATATGACGGAAACTAGGGCGGCAAGAGTGGAACAAAACACTAGGCGAGGGGCCAAGCCTTCCACCCTTTACCAAGTGTATAGATGAATTAAGATAACATGGCAATATAATGATATCCCAACAAGTAAATAAATGTTCCAACAAGGAACGGCCTCCAATCTTCACCTGCAACTAGCAACGTTATAAGAGGGGCTGAGCAAAGCGGTAACATAGCCAATCAATGGTTTGCTAGGACATGGTGGGTTAGAGGTTTGACATGGCAATTTGGGAGGCTTGAAAGCAAATGGTAGGCATCGTAGCATTGGCATATCAAAAGAGTGAGCAAACTAGCATAGCAAAGATAGTAGTGATTTTGAGGGTACGATCATCTTGCCTGCAAAGTTGTCAGAGCTGACTAGATCCTCGAAAGCAAACTCAACGGGCTCCTTGTTAGCTAACTCGTCTCCCGGCTCTACCCAAACAAGACAAACAAGCAACAAAGACACAATCAACCACGTGCAAGGATCAAACAATATGATGCAATGATGATATGCTAAGCGGGATGCAATGCGGGATGCATATGCGAGATTTGTCTAGGGATGCATGAACCTGGCCTCAACTTGGGAATCCAAGTGTGACACTGGAAAGATGAGATGAAATCGCTTGAAAACGATATAAAGAACGCCGGAATCGGAGTTACGGTTTGGAAATGGCAAGCGATTCAAATATGACACCGGTCTGCGATTTACAACAAGTAGCCAACTAAATGCAATGAGATGAACATGCTACAACACTCAAATATGACAACAAAATACATGGCAGGGATGCATTCAAGATGATTAACAAAAGTCTAGCACTGAGCTACGGCCAATTCATCCATTAACAGGTTCAAACAAGCATGGCAAAAATGCATATGGTAAACAGATCTCAGACTTAGTGGAATTAACACTTGTCTGGAATTTCAGATCAGGTAGCCCTCTTCGGAGCAACGAAACTACATTCTACAGGATCTGAACATGGCAAAGTAAAACATGGCATGGAGCTACTCAAAAAGCTTAACAAAAGCCCTTAGTGACCTTGAGCCAAAAGGGATCAGAAAGCATATTAGCAAGCATGAGAACATAGCAAAATCATAATCAGTTTTCAGACTTAGTGAAAACTGGCACATGCTGAAACAGATATCAAGTAGGGATGTTTACGAGCTCGATGCAGTCACTACGGAGCAAGTCATGATAAGATAAGAATACATCTATCAAGAACACACAAAATGCAAGCTAGACATGGCAATAACAATAGCATAGCATGCACGGATCATCTACAACAACATCGGCAAAATTGCAAACAAGTTGACAATCTGCCCAGATTCACGAAGTAGCGAAAGTAGAGCTCGATTGACTCAAGCTAGGGTGCTCCATAATTGCAAACAAAGACATGGATGGATAGAGCAATACAAGATTAATAAAACATTCTTACTGATCATCCTCAAAAGAGGCATGGATCACTCGGAAACAACATGAACATATGACAACATGAGATAAACAGCTCAAGGACTTAGTGGAAATGCTAAGTCCCTGAAAACAGAATTACAAAGTGCCTCACTTGGCAAGCTTGCACTAGGCACCACACACATCACAAAAATACATGGGTTGCACCTCTGGAAAGATGGCAAAACCCTTAATAAAACATATGTAGAGCATCAGGGCATATCATGCACACAATAATCATGGCAAAAATGACAAATATCTAAATGGAGTATCAGATCTGACAATTATCTCAAGCAGCCCTCTTCTAACAGCATTTCTGGCATCAAGATGAACTCAAATGAAAATGATGCAATGCAATGAAATGATGAACTCTCTGAGACGAACATTTTGATATGCTATATGCCCAAAACGGAGCTATGGATGCAAAGTTACGGCACGACAAACAAGAGCATATGGATCTGGGAAAACGGGGACTTAGAAGAATTCGACCTCCGGATCTAGGGTTTGATGGCACGCGGACTGAGGCAGCGGCGGACTCGCCGGAGAAGGGCAGGGCGGCGACAGGATCTCACGGCGACCCGGATCCGGCCACGGGACGGCGGGGAGCGGCACGGCAGGCGCGGTGGGGAGGCGCGGGCGCGGCGGGGAGGCGTGGGCGCGGCGGGGCCGCAGCGGCGGTCGTCGTCGGCGGGGCCGTGGCCGGTCGGCGAGGAGGGCAGG
>NC_041390.1:97225942-97260343 GCF_002162155.2 Triticum dicoccoides
CGGCGGGGCACCACGTGGCAGCCGGCCACTGGTGCGGGCGGCGGCGGGAATTCGTCCGCCCGGGCGGACGTGTCCGGCGGCGGCGAGAGGAGGATTTTACGGTTTGAGAGAGAGGTGATCCGCGAATTTCGGGAGGGGACTTTAAATAGAGGTAGAGGGAGCTAGGAGAGTCCAAATGAGGTGCGGTTTTCGGCCACGTGATCATGATCGAATGCTCTAGATGATGGAGAGGGTTTAGGTGGGTTTTGGGCCAAATTGGAGGGGTGTTGGGCTGCAACACACATGAGGCCTTTTCGGTCCCTCGGTTAACCATTGGAGTATCAAACGAAGTCCAAATGATACGAAACTTGACAGGCGGTCTACCGGTAGTAAACCAAGGCCGCTTGGCAAATCTCGGTCAAATCTGGAAATGTTTAAACCCCACACACGAAAGAAAGCTAGAAAAGACCACCGGAGGAGAACGAAGCGCCGGAATGCAAAACGGACAACGGGGAAAATGCTCGAATGCACGAGATGAACACGTATGCAAATGCAATGCACATGATGACATGATATGAGATGCATGACAATGATAACAACACACGGAGACAAAAACCCGAACCCGAGAAAATAAAATAACTTAACGCCGGAAACAGCAAGAGTTGGAATACATATTGGGAAAGTTACATCCGGGGTGTTACACCCGTGGCAGCGGGGTCCTATTGGAAACTAAGGGATATTAAGGCCTCCTTTTAATAGAGTACCGGACCAAAGCATTAACACTTAGTGAATACATGAACTCTTCAAACTACGACCATCACCGGGAGTGGTCCCAATTATTGTCACTTCGGGGTTGCCAGATCATAACACATAGTAGGTGACTATTGACTTGCAAGATAGGATCAAGAACTCATATATATTCATGAAAAGATAATAGGTTCAGATCTGAAATCATGGCACTCGGGCCCTAGTGACAAGCATCATGCATAGCAAAGTCATAACAACATCAATCTTAGAACATAATGGATACTAGCACTGGTGCGCGTCGGTCCTAAACAAACAATTTTTAACCCCTTTTCGTGACGGCATTTGGAACCGCTGCCAAGTGAGTGTGGGCGATAGGGGGGTCCTCCCCACATGACCTAGAAACCGTTGGGGATATGCCCTCCTGGCACACACTTTTGGCAAAATGAGGTCGTGTGCGACCGGCGAGCACTCAAATACGGAAATATGCACAATAGAGCTAAAAAATACAATTATTAGCGAATGTTTCCGGTCGCAAGTACATCCCACATAGTCAGTCCCCGCTAAACGTTTCTGTTCACATGCACATCCCACATAGTTGCTCCAAGGAAAATGTTTCCGTTCACAGGTACATCACACACAATTTTTCCCGTTAAATCGTTTGCATTATTGAATGTATCACACACGGTCCGTAGAAGAAACTGTGTGGCAAAGGCTGTCCATTACACACAGTTTTTATGTGGTAAACGTTTGCGCAAGGTGGCCTAACGCAAACAGTTTTCAAGAGAAAGTCGTGTGTGATTGTTCATTGATCCAACACGGTTTATTCCTAGAAACTGTGTGCATTGCCTAAGGTCATCGCTCACGGTATTTTTTTGAACAACGTTTGCAATAGCAAAACACAATTAGCAGGCTAATTCGCCATTAGCAGGCTAATTATCCAATTATTCATAATCTATTTATTAATATAATTGACATTTCATATTAAGAAGACAATATATTTCATTTCCATATTAAGGAAGCAACATTTCATAATTGGAATACATCAGAGTACAACATGATATAGCTTGAGCACTCAGCTACCCCATTAGACAACTGCACCAACAGCAAGTTCCACATGCAACATGTAGAACCTTTCGAAATTAGCATCATAGACGGTATATAGACAGATGCATCTCATTTGGAAACTTCATTCATGTTGAAAGTCTTTGCAACTTTAGGCGAGTGCCTGTGAATGATCGACCGTCCGTCCTTCATCCCCATCTCATAAGCGGAAGGCGAATATTGAGCCTTCATTCATGTTGAAGGTCTTTGCAACTTTAGGCCAGTGCCTGTGGATGATCGACCGTCCGTCCTTCGTCCTCTTCAGGAACACCTCAATATTGAACCATGGGTGTTGTATGATGCAACACCCCTAGTGTCATGGTACAATAACCCCCCGTTGCGGTTGCCCCGCCTACGCACGCCTGCAGCGCCCGAGCCATGCCACTGCCCACGCTGCTCTATTGTACTACTACTATCTACTGTAGCTGCTACTAGTTAGCTTTTGGATTTCTACGTTGACTAAGTGTAACACCCCGGATGCGATTTACCTAATATGTAATCCAACTCTTGCCGTTTCCGGCGTTAAGTTATTTTATTTTCTCGGGTTCGGGTTTTTGTCTCCGTGTGTTGTTGTCACTGTCATGCATCTCATATCATTTCATCATGTGCATTGCATTTGCATATGTGTTCTTCTCATGCATCCGAGCATTTTCTCCGTTGTCCGTTTTGCATTCCGGCGCTCCGTTCTCCTCCGGTGGTCTTTTCTACCTTTATTTCGTGCGTGGGGATTAAACATTTCCGGATTGGACCAAGACTTTCCAAGCGGCCTTGGTTTACTACCTTTAGACCGCCTGTCAAGTTTCATACCATTTGGACTTCGTTTGATGCTCCAATGGTTAACCGAGGGACTGAAAAGGCCTCGTGTGTGTTGCAGCCCAACACCCCTCCATTTTGGCCCAAAACCCACCAAAACCCTCTCCATCATCTAGAACGTTCGATCACGATCGCGTGACCGAAAACCGCACCTCATTTGGACACTCCTAGCTCCCTCCACCTCTATAAATAGACCGCCTTCCCCAAAAATCCGGGAGAAACCCTAGATCCACCCACCTCGCGCGCATTGGACACGTCCGGCCGCAACCGGACACGTCCGCCGCCTCCGCCGACCAACCCGGTGCCGCCACATGTCCCGCCCGTGCCCACATCACCGCTCCCGCCGCCGGCCCGCGAGGGCTCGAGGCCGGCTCTCCAGCCGCCCGACTGGGCCGAGCCACTCCAGCCGGTGTCGCCCCTTCTTCCCCGCGTCCGGCGCGTCTCCACCGGATCCGGCCGCCGCGGTCCATTGCCGGCCGGCGCCCGAACCTCCTCGCCGGCGCCCGAAGCTCCTCGCCGGCGCACCGCCATCGCCGGCCACCGCCATCGCCACCGCCGCCCCGGACTTCTTCCCCTCCTCCGACGCCCTCCAACTCTTTCTCCGGCAAGTCCGGCGACGAACCTGGCGAACCTCGGGAAGCGCGCCGATCCGGATCCAGATCTGGGATTTGTCTCGGTTGACCTTTTTGCCCGAAACCCTAATTATTTTTGCTATGTTCGTCGTGCCGTAACTTTGCGTCCGTAGCTCCGTTTTGGGCATATAGCACATCAAAATGTTTGCCTCAAAGAGCACATCATTTCATCTCATTGCATCATTTTAATTTGAGTTCATCTTGATGCCCGAAATGCTGTTGGAAGAATGCTATTTGGGATAATTGTCAGATCTGCTGCTCCAATTAGATATTTGTCATTTTTGCCATGATTATTGTGTGCATGATATGCCCCTGAGCTCTACATGTGTTTTGTTATATGTTTTTCCATCTTTCCAGAGGTGCAACCCATTATTTTTGTGATGTGTGTGGTGACTAGCACAAGCTTGCAAAGTGGTGCATTCGTTAATGCTGATTTCAGGGACTTAGCAATTCCACCAAGTCCTTGATCTGTTTATCTCTATATGCCATATGTTCATGTTGTTTCCTAGTGATCCGTGTCTCTTTTGAGAATGATCAGTAAGGATGTTTTGTTAATCTTGTAGTGCTCTATCCATCCATGTCTTTGTTTGCAATTATGGAGCACCCTAGATTGAGTCAATCGAGCTCTACTTTTGCTATTTCGTGAATCTGGGCAGATTGTCTACTTGTTAGCGATTTTGCCGATGATGTTGTAGTTGATCCGTGCATCCTATGCTATTGTTCTTGCCATGTCTAGCTTGTATAATGTATATTCTTGATGGGTGTATGCTTAGATTGTCATGACATGCTCTGTAGTGAGTGCATCGAGCTTGTAAACATGCCTACTTGATATCTGATTTTGCATGCTCCAGTTTTTCACTAAGTCTGTGATCTGATTATGTTTTTGCCATGTTCACATGCTTGCAAATGTATTTTCTGATCCCTTTTGGCTCAAGGTCACTAAGGGACTTTTGTTAAGCTCTTTGAGTAGCTCCATGCCATGTTTTACTTTGCCATGTTCAGCACCTGTGGCATATAGTTTTCATGCTCCAAAGTGTGCTACATGATCTGAAATTCCAGACAAGTGTTAATTTCACTAAGTCTGAGATCTGTTTACCAAATGCATTTTTGCCATGCTTGTTTGAACCTATTAATGGATGAATTGGCCGTAGCTCAGTGTTCATCTTTTGTTAAGCATCATGAGTGGATCCCTGCCATGTATTTTTTTGCCATGTTTGGGTGTTGTAGCATGTTCATCTTGTTGCATTTAGATGGCTACTTGCTGTATATCGCAGACCGGTGTCATATTTGAATTGCTTGCCATTTCCAAACCGTGACTCCGATTCCAGCGATCTTTATATCGTTTTCAAGAGATTTCATCTCACCTTTCCAGTGGCACACTTGGATTTCCAAGTTGAGGCCAGGTTCATTCATTTCTTGTCAAATCTTGCATATGCATCACATATCGCATCCCGCATAGCATACCATCTTTGCATCATATTGTTTGAGCCTTGCACATGGTTGATTGTGTCCTTGTTGCTTGTTTGTCTTGTTTGGGTAGAGCCGGGAGACGAGTTCGCTAATGAGGAGCCCGTTGAGTTTGCTTTTGAGGATCCAGTCAACTCTGACAATTTTGGAGGCAAGATGATCATACCCTCGAAATCACTACTATCTTTGCTTTGCTAGATGCTCGCTCTTTTGCTATGCCTATGCTATGATTCCTACCACTTGCTTTTCATGCCTCCCAAATTGCCATGTCAAACCTCTAACCCACCATGTCCTAGCAAACCGTTGATTGGCTATGTTACCGCTTTGCTCAACCCCTCTTATGGCGTTGCTAGTTGCAGGTGAAGATTGGAGACCGTTCCTTGTTGGAACATTATTTACTTGTTGGGATATCATTATATTATCTTGTTATCTTAATGCATCTATATACTTGGTAAAGGGTGGAAGGCTCGGCCTCTCGCCTAGTGTTTTGTTCCACTCTTGCCGCCCTAGTTTTTGTCATATCGGTGTTATGTTCCCGGATTTTGCGTTCCTTACGCGGTTGGGTTATAGTGGGAACCCCTTGATAGTTCGCCTTGATTAAAGCTTTTCCAGCAATGCCCAACCTTGGTTTTACCATTTGCCACCTAGCCTCTTTTTCCCTTGGGTTTCCGGAGCCCGAGGGTCATCTTATTTTAAACCCCCCGGGCCAGTGCTCCTCTGAGTGTTGGTCCACCTATCAGCTGCCGGTGGCCACCAGGGGCAACTTTGGGCTGGCCTACCTGTACCTAAGACAATCTGAGTGTGCCCTGAGAACGAGATATTTGCAGCTCCTATCGGGATTTGTCGGCACATTCGGGCGGTGTTGCTGGATTTGTTTTAACTTGTCGAAGTGTCTTGTAGAACCGGGATACCGAGTCTGATCGGAATGTCTCGGGAGGAGGTCTATTCCTTCGTTGACCGTGAGAGCTTGTCATGGGATAAGTTGGGACTCCCCTGCAGGGATTTGAACTATCAAAAGCCATGCCCGCGGTTATCGGCAGATGGGAATTTGTTAATGTCCAGTTGTAGATAACTTGAACCTTAACTTAATTAAAATGAATGAACTGTGTGAGTTACCGTGATGGTCTCTTCCCGACGGAGTCCGGGAAGTGAACACGGTGTTGGAGTAATGCTTGCCGCAGGTTGCTCTCTAGTTACTCGTTCGCTCTTTGCCTTTCTCTTCTCGCTCTCTTTTGCGAATAGGTTAGCCACCATATATGCTAGTCGCTTGCTGCAGCTTCACATATTTACCTTGCCTTACCTGTAAGCTTGAATAGTCTTGATCGCGAGGGTGCGAGATTGCTGAGTCCCCGTGGCTCACAGATTACTTCCAAACCAGATAAAGGGCCTGACGATTCCGTTCCAGATGACGCGCTTGAGCTCAAGTGGGAGTTCGACGAGGACTCACGCCGATACTACGTGTCTTTGCCTGATGATCAGTAGTGGTGCCCAGTTGGGGCGATCGGGACCATGTCGCATGTTGGGTTTATCTTTTATTTTGGCGCCGTAGTCGGGCCATGAGTGTTTGAATGTTGTAATGCTATTTATGTACTTTGATTGACGTGGCAAGTGTAAGCCAACTATGTTTCTCCCCTTTTATTATCTATATTACATGGGATGTTGTGAAGATTGCCTAACTTGCGACATTGCTTTCAATGCGGTTATGCCTCTAAGTCGTGCGTTGACACGTAGGAGTTATAGCCGCATCGAGGGCATTACACTAAGCCCCTAAACAACCCCTAATCAGTGGTTAAACAGTTGTTAACATGTGTAAAAATAATATGAGTAGGTAGTACACTTGACAAGGCTCAAATGTTTCCATTGGACCAAATCCACTTGATACATGGATTAAATCCTATGAAAATCATAAGTTGCTATCTTGTGTTAAATAGAGAACATTTTTAACCTCTAGCATTTGTGTTGCATGTTCTGTGTGTGTGTCGTGCACGTGGCCGGCTGGGTTCTGCCCATTAGTGGCCAGCCCTTCCTGGTTTAGCTAGTAGTTCTAATTAGTGGCTAGTTTAGCCTATGTGTAGATGACATGTGGGTCCCTTTCAATTAGATTGGTTTTATTTATTTGTTTAGGTACAACCTATGACATGTGGGCCACACCCTACCCTTTTGACTAGTCAAAGTTGACTTGGTCAACTCGGTTTAAAACAAATTACAATAAACCAAAATTTTTAGAATTTATTTAAAACTTTGAAAAACCATATAAAATAAACTGTAGCTCGGATGGAAAAACTTTATACATGAAAGTTGCTTAGAACGACGAGATGAATCCGGATACGCAACCCGTTCGTCCGCCACATGTCCCTAGCTCGGATGGTAAGGCATCCTGACGTAGATTTTTGACTCTTCTCTTCTCAAATTTCACTAATATTTTTTTAGGATCACATGGGTATCTTGGAATTGTTTCGATGGTTTTGTGACGAGAACATTGTTCATGGTGCCTCCTGTCTTTAGGGGTTGTGGCAGTGTCCCGGGGAGTTGAGCTCCGAGGTGTTGTCGTCACAATTTTATCGTTGCAGTTCTAGAATACCTGAGTTTAGTATGCCGACATCGAAAATATCTTTTATGCAGTTCGTTGGTGAGATAACCTCGACGCCACCTAGTACTGGGGCGGGAGTTCGGGAGTATCGCCATAACTTGTATAACAGATGCTTTTCAAAGGTTGAGGTAGATGGTTTCCGAAGTTTTTCTCGGTTATGTGTTGAAGGATGGATACAGCTGGATGTAGGATTTGCTAGATTTGGGTGAGATATTATGCTTCCCCTGTATCCCCAACACCTGATTGCGTAACCGGAAAGGTTCGGGAGTTTCATAGGTTGGAATTCTTGTAGCTCTAGTTCTTCTTCCACGGATATTTGGTTTGAGATTGGGATTTCTTACCGAGTATTCGTTCTTGATCCGTACCTTGTTGATTTATTTCTCTACCTAAATTCTAGTGGCTTCTCAGTTTATGGATATGTGACCATTTCAAGTGGAATGCATTCGTTCATTTTGTTCGGATGTGAAGACTATATGTTACAATTTCATCCCACTTGATTCAGCTTCATTTTATCTGTCAATGTGCTAACGGTTGTCACCCTCTTCAGGATGGCTCCCGCTAAGAGCACCAATCAGAATCAGAATCAGGATCCACCACCACCTCCACCTCCTCCGGAGGCACGGCAAGCTGTGATGGCCGCAACCAATGCAAACACGCAGTTGATCATGCAAATTCTTCAAGAGCGCAATCAAGCGAACCAAGGCAACCAAGGCAACAATCAGAATCACTTTGCTACACTCAACCAGTTCCTTGCTAACGGGCCAAAAATTTTCAGCAATTGTGTTGAGGCAACTGATGCTGACGATTGGCTCGTGGATCTGTGCAAGCATTTCGAGTGTAGTAACGTCAGGCCTGAGGACTTTGTCAAGTTTGCTTCCTTCCAACTCAAAGACCAAGCTGCAGAATGGTTCCAGCAGTACAAGGATTCCAGAGGAGGCCGTGTGATTACCTGGGATAAATTCCATCAAGATTTCAAAGCTCATCATATCCCCCAGAGCGTGGTTGAAAGCAAGCGTGAGGAATTCCGCAACCTGAAGCAAGGCTCTTTGTCTGTCTATGACTACAACAAGTTGTTTCAGAAGCTCGCCCGCTTTGCTAAGAAGGACGTCCCTGATGAGAAGAGCATGATATACCAGTTCAGGGGTGGTCTCAGAGAAGAAATCCAGCTAGCTCTTGTTCTCTTTGAGCCCTTGAGGTACGATGAGTTCTACAACATGGCATTGAAGCAAGATGCTGCTCAACTGAGGTGTGATGCTTCCAAGAAGCGAGTCAGAGACACTGCTCCTTCTTCCTCTACTCAAGTGGCCAAGCAGCAGAAGTATTGGCTTCCTCGTCCTCCGTTCCGTCAGCCGTATCAGAAGAGAAAAGGTGGCAGTGGATCTTCCCACCCACCCAACCCTGGCTTTCGGAACAAGACTTCGTCTCAAGCTCCAAGATCGAGTGCTCCGTATCACCGTCCGCTTTTAGAGGTCACGTGCAACAAGTGCCAACAGAAGGGTCACTATGCCAACAAGTGCTTCAACCAGAGGCGTCTCCCTCCTCCTCCTCCTGTGAGATCGGCAAGTACAACTGTGGTCAAGCATAACCCCAAGCACGCCAAGGTCAACTTGATGAATGCAGCTCAGGCAGAGGATTCATCAGATGTCATCATGGGTAACCTTCCTGTTAATGATATTCCAGCTAAAGTTCTTTTTGACATGGGTGCATCGCATTGTTTCATCTCGAGACCGTTTACATCTAAGCATGGTTTGGCTTTGCAAATTTTGCCTTGTCCATTAGCAGTTGTCTCTCCCGGTAGGCGCATGCATGCAAACTCCATTGCTTCGGACGTTACTATCACTTTGGGTGACTACAAATTTCTATCTTCTCCAACGGTTCTTGGTGACTCGGATATTGATCTTATTCTCGGGATGGATGGCTTTCTAAGCACAAGGCGCATCTTGATTCTGCAGCCAGGCAGATTCAATTGACTCATTCGTCTAAGGATGTAATTGTCTTTGCCGCTCGTGATGATACCATCCGTCTGTTTTCTCTCAATGAGAAGGGTGAACTGGATGCTATCTCGCAGATTCCAGTCGTTTGCGAATATCAAGACATCTTTCCAGAAGAGCTTCCAGGAATGCCTCCGCACAGGCCAGTTGAATTCGTCATTGATCTTGAGCCTGGCACGAAACCAGTGTGCAAGCGTCCTTACAAGCTCGGACCTGAAGAGTTGAAGGAGCTGAAGAAGCAACTCGATATTCAAGAGCGAATGGGTCTCATCCGACCTAGTTCTTCTCCGTGGGGTTGTGGCGTTCTTTTTGTGAAGAAGAAGGATGGAACGGACCGACTTTGTGTTGATTACCGTCCATTAAACAAGAAGACTATCAAGAACAAATACCCACTTCCCAACATCAACGAGCTGTTCGAACAACTCAAAGGTGCCCAAGTATTCTCCAAGCTTGATCTCCATATGGGTTATCATCAGATTCAAATCCGTGAGCAAGATATTCCCAAGACAACTTTCAGGACAAGCTATGGTTCATATGAATACACTGTCATGTCTTACGGCCTCGTCAACGCTCCTCCGACTTTCTCTCGCATGATGAATTTCATCTTCAAAGCCTACACCAATGACTTTGTTTTGGTCTATCTCGACGACATTCTGGTCTTTTCGAAGAACAAGGAAGATCATGTCAAGCACTTGCGGTTGGTGCTCGATAAGCTCAGGGAACACCAGTTCTACACCAAGTTCTCCAAGTGCGAATTTTGGCTCGATGAGGTTCTTTATCTTGGGCATATCATCTCTACCAAGGGCATTGCGGTGAATCCTGAGAAGATGTCTGCAATTGTGAATTGGGAACCACCTCAGAACATGAAGCAACTCCGTAGCTTCCTCGGTCTCGCAAGCTACTGTCGAAGATTCGTTGAAAACTTTTCTAAGATCATGAAGCCTCTCTCAAATCTTCTCCAGAAGCACGTCAAGTACGTTTGGTCTCTGGAGTGTGACATTGCTTTCAACACTTTGAAAGAGAAATTGGTCACTGCTCCAGTTCTAACTCCTCCTGATGAATCCAAGCCGTACGAGGTCTTTTGCGATGCCTCTCTCCAAGGTCTCGGTGCAGTGTTGATGCAAGAGAAGGAAGTTGTGGATTATACCTCTCGCCAGTTGAAGCCCAACGAGAAGAAGTACCCCACTCATGACCTCGAGTTGGCGGCAGTTGTGCATGCTCTTTTGACTTGGAGACATCTCCTATTGGGAAGAAAAGTGGACATCTTCACTGACCCCAAGAGTCTCAAGTACATCTTCACTCAGCCTAATCTCAACCTCAGGCAAACTCGATGGGTCAAAATGATTCAAGAGTATAATCCGAGTATCGAGTATACTCCAGGAAAGGCCAATGTGATTGCTGACGCATTGAGCAGGAAGGCTTATTACAACAGTCTGATTCTCAAGCCTTATCAACCCGAGCTTTGTGAAGCTTTCCGCAAACTTAATTTGCAAGTTGTTCCTCAAGGTTTCCTTGCCAACCTTCAAGTCTCTCCTACCTTGAAAGACCAGATTCGCCAAGCCCAGCTTCTGGATGCTATGGTGAAAAAGGTGAAAATTGGGATTGCCAAGAGTCAACCCAAGTACAAGTGCTACCGCCTTGATGACAAGGATACTCTCTTCTTCGAGGATCGTATTGTTGCGC
This sequence comes from Triticum dicoccoides, assembly GCF_002162155.2. Taxonomy (NCBI): domain Eukaryota; kingdom Viridiplantae; phylum Streptophyta; class Magnoliopsida; order Poales; family Poaceae; genus Triticum; species Triticum dicoccoides. The sequence goes on from NC_041390.1 coordinate 97,236,946, forward strand.
CCAAAGGTGACCTTCGTAAAGTGATCATGAATGAGGCTCACAATTCTCTCCTCTCCATCCACCCTGGGAGCATGAAGATGTATCAGGACCTCAAGCAGGCTTATTGGTGGACTCGAATGAAGCGCGAGATTGCTCAATTCGTGAATGAATGTGATGTCTGCAGAAGGGTGAAGGCAGAACACCAAAGGCCAGCTGGTCTCCTCCAACCTCTTGCCATTCCAGAATGGAAGTTTGACCACATTGAGATGGACCTCGTGACTGGGTTTCCAAAGTCCAAGCGTGGCAATGATGCTATATTCGTTGTCATCGACAAACTCACTAAAGTGGCTCATTTTCTGCCTATCAAAGAGTCGACCACTGCAGCTCAATTGGCGGAACTCTATACCTCTCGGATTGTCTCTCTGCACGGTATTCCACAGGTGATCTCTTCAGACCGTGGCAGCATCTTTACCTCCAAGTTTTGGGATTCTTTTCAGAAGGCCATGGGCACGAACATCCGCTTTAGCACAGCTTTCCATCCTCAAACTAGCAGTCAAGTCGAGCGTGTCAACCAGATTCTTGAAGATATGCTCAGGGCTTGTGTGATCTCCTTCGGCATGAAGTGGGAGGATTGTCTTCCATATGCTGAATTCTCCTACAACAACAGTTTTCAAGCAAGTTCGGGCAATGCCCCATTCGAAATTCTATATGGCAGGAAGTGCCGTACCCCTCTCAACTGGTCTGAAACCGGTGAATGTCAACTTTTGGGAAATGACTTAATCACAGAGGCAGAGGAAATGTGCAAAGTCATTCGAGATAACCTCAAAGCATCCCAATCCCGCCAGAAGAGCTACTATGATAGTAAACACCGTGATTTGGCTTTCGAGATCGGAGATCGTGTTTACCTCTGTGTCTCTCCTATGAAAGGTACTCATCGCTTCGGTATCAAAGGGAAGCTTGCCCCTAGATACGTGGGACCTTTCAAGATCGTTAGCAAGAGAGGCAATCTCGCCTATCAACTCGAGCTTCCTTCAAACTTTGCAAATGTGCATGACGTGTTCCATGTCTCTCAGCTTCAAAAGTGCTTCAAGACTCCTGACCGCACCGTCAACTTCGAGGACATTAAGCTCCAAGAAGATCTCTCTTATCCTGAGCACCCCATTGCTATTCTTGAAGAGACTGAACGCAAGACTCGCAACAAGTCAATCAAATTCCTCAAAGTCAAGTGGTCACACCATTCCGACCATGAAGCTACCTGGGAACGCGAGGTTCACCTCCGTTCTGAGTACCCAGCATTCTTTCCGTCCTAGATCTCGGGACGAGATCCTCTCGTAGTGGTGGAGTGTTGTAACACCCTGGATGTGATTTACCTAATATGTAATCCAACTCTTGTCGTTTCCGGCGTGAAGTTATTTTATTTTCTCGGGTTCGGGTTTTTGTCTCCGTGTGTTGTTGTCATTGTCATGCATCTCATATCATTTCATCATGTGCCTTGCATTTTCATACGTGTTCTTCTCATGCCTCCGAGCATTTTCTCCGTTGTCCGTTTTGCATTCCGGCGCTCCGTTCTCCTCCGGTGGTCTTTTTTATCTTTCTTTCGTGCGTGGGGATTAAACATTTCCAGATTGGACCGAGACTTGCCAAGCGGCCTTGGTTTACTACCGTTAGACCGCCTGTCAAGTTTCGTACCATTTGGACTTCGTTTGATGCTCCAACGGTTAACCGAGGGACCGGAAAGGCCTCGTGTGTGTTGCAGCCCAACACCCCTCCATTTTGGCCCAAAACCCTCTCCATCATCTAGAGCGTTCGATCATGATCGCGTGGCCGAAAACCGCACCTCATTTGGACACTCCTAGCTCCCTCCACCTCTATAAATAGACCTCCTTCCCCAAAAATCTGGGAGAAACCCTAGATCCACCCACCTCACGTGCATCGGACACGTTCGGCCGCAACCGGACACATCCGCCGCCTCCGCCGACCAACCCGGTGCCGCCACGTGTCCCGCCCGTGCCCACATCGCTGCTCCCGCCGCCGGCCCGCGAGGGCCTGAGGCCGGCCCTCCAGCCGCCCGACTGGGCCGAGCCGCTCCAGCCGGCGTCGCCCCTTCTTCCCCGCATCCGGCGCGTCTCCACCGGATCCGGCCGCCGCGGTCCATTGCCGGCCGGCGCCGGAACCTCCTCGCCGGCGCCCGAAGCTCCTCGCCGGTGCACCGCCATCGCCGGCCACCGCCATCGCCACCGCCGCCCCGGCCTTCTTCCCCTCCTCCGGCGCCCTCCAACTCTTTCTCCGGCAAGTCCGGCGATGAACTTGGTGAACCTCGGGAAGCGCGCCGATCCGGATCAAGATCTGGGATTTGTCTTGGTTGACCTTTTTGGCCGAAGCCCTAATTATTTTTGCTATGTTCATCGTGCCGTAACTTTGCATACGTAGCTCCATTTTGGGCATATAGCATATCAAAATGTTCATCTCAGAGAGCACATCATTTCATCTCACTGCATCATTTCCATCTGAGTTCATCTTGATGCCCGAAACGCTGTTGGAAGAGTGCTATTTGAGATAATTGTCAGATCTGCTGCTCCAATTAGATATTTGTCATTTTTGCCATGATTATTGTGTGGATGATATGCCCCTGAGCTCTACATGTGTTTTGTTATATGTTTTGCCATCTTTCCAGAGGTGCAACCAATGTATTTTTGTGATGTGTGTGGTGACTAGCACAAGCTTGCAAAGTGGTGCATTCGTTAATGCTGATTTCAGGGACTTAGCAATTCCATTAAGTCCTTGATCTGTTTATCTCAATATGCCAGATGTTCATGTTGTTTCCTAGTGATCCGTGCCTCTTTTGAGGATGATCAGTAAGGATGTTTTGTTAATCTTGTAGTTCTCTATCCATCCATGTCTTTGTTTGCAATTATGGAGCACCCTAGCTTGAGTCAATCAAGCTCTGCTTTTGCTATTTCGTGAATCTGGGCAGATTGTCTACTTGTTAGCGATTTTGCCGATGATGTTGTAGTTGATCCGTGCATGCTATGCTATTGTTCTTTCCATGTCTAGCTTGTATAATGTGTATTCTTGATGGGTGTATGCTTAGATTGTCATGACATTCTCTGTAGTGAGTGCATCGAGCTTGTAAACATGCCTACTTGATATCTGATTTTGCATGCTCCAGTTTTTCACTAAGTCTGTGATCTGATTATGTTTTTGCCATGTTCACATGCTTGCAAATGTATTTTCTGATCCCTTTTGGCTCAAGGTCACTAAGGGACTTTTGTTAAGCTCTTTGAGTAGCTCCATGCCATGTTTTACTTTGCCATGTTCAGCACCTGTGGCATATAGTTTTCATGCTCCAAAGTGTGCTACATGATCTGAAATTCCAGACAAGTGTTAATTTCACTAAGTCTGAGATCTGTTTACCAAATGCATTTTTGCCATGCTTGTTTGAACCTATTAATGGATGAATTGGCCGTAGCTCAGTGTTCATATTTTGTTAAGCATCATGAGTGGATCCCTGCCATGTATTTTGTTGCCATGTTTGGGTGTTGTAGCATGTTCATCTTGTTGCATTTAGATGGCTACTTGCTGTATATCGCAGACCGGTGTCATATTTGAATTGCTTGCCATTTCCAAACCGTGACTCCGATTCCAGCGATCTTTATATCGTTTTCAAGAGATTTCATCTCACCTTTCCAGTGGCACACTTGGATTTCCAAGTTGAGGCCAGGTTCATTCATTTCTTGTCAAATCTTGCATATGCATCACATATCGCATCCCGCATAGCATACCATCTTTGCATCATATTGTTTGAGACTTGCACGTGGTTGATTGTGTCCTTGTTGCTTGTTTGTCTTGTTTGGGTAGAGCCGGGAGACGAGTTCGCTCACGAGGAGCCCGTTGAGTTTGCTTTCGAGGATCCAGTCAACTCTGACAACTTTGGAGGCAAGATGATCATACCCTCGAAATCACTACTATCTTTCTTTGCTAGATGCTCGCTCTTTTGCTATGCCTATGCTACGATGCCTACCACTTGCTTTTCATGCCTCCCAAATTGCCATGTCAAACCTCTAACCCACCATGTCCTAGCAAACCGTTGATTGGCTATGTTACCGCTTTGCTCAGCCCCTCTTATAGCGTTGCTAGTTGCAGGTGAAGATTGGAGACCGTTCCTTGTTGGAACATTATTTACTTGTTGGGATATCATTATATTATCTTGTTATCTTAATTCATCTATATACTTGGTAAAGGATGGAAGGCTCGGCCTCTCGCCTAGTGTTTTGTTCCACTCTTACCGCCCTAGTTTCCGTCATATCTGTGTTATGTTCCCGGATTTTGCGTTCCTTACGCGGTTGGGTTATAATGGGAACCCCTTGATAGTTCGCCTTGATTAAAGATTTTCCAGCAATGCCCAACCTTGGTTTTACCATTTGCCACCTAGCCTCTTTTTCCCTTGGGTTTCCGGAGCTCGAGGGTCATCTTATTTTAAACCCCCCGGGCCAGTGCTCCTCTGAGTGTTGGTCCACCTGTCAGCTGCCGGTGGCCACCAAGGGCAACTTTGGGCTGGCCTACCCGTACCTAAGACAATCTGAGTGTGCCCTGAGAACGAGATATGTGCAGCTCCTATCGGGATTTGTCGGCACATTCGGGCGGTGTTGCTGGATTTGTTTTAACTTATCAAAGTGTCTTGTAGAACCGGGATACCGAGTCTGATCGGAATGTCTCGGGAGGAGGTCTATTCCTTCGTTGACCGTGAGAGCTTGTCATGGGCTAAGTTGGGACTCCCCTGCAGGGATTCAAACTTTCGAAAGCCGTGCCCGCGGTTATGGGCAGATGGGAATTTGTTAATGTCCGGTTGTAGATAACTTGAACCTTAACTTAACTAAAATGAATCAACTGTGTGAGTTACCGTGATGGTCTCTTCTCGGCGGAGTCCGGGAAGTGAACACGGTGTTGGAGTAATGCTTGCCGCAGGTTGCTCTCTAGTTACTCGTTCGCGCTTTGCCTTTCTCTTCTCGCTCTCTTTTGCGAACAGGTTAGCCACCATATATGCTAGTCGCTTGCTGCAGCTTCACATATTTACCTTGCCTTACCTGTAAGCTTGAATAGTCTTGATCGCCAGGGTGCGAGATTGCTGAGTCCCTGTGGCTCACAGATTACTTCCAAACCAGATGCAGGGCCTGACGATTCTGTTCCAGATGACGCGCTTGAGCTCAAGTGGGAGTTCGACGAGGACTCACACTGATACTACGTGTCTTTTCCTCATGATCAGTAGTGGTGCCCAGTTGGGGCGATCGGGACCGTGTCACATGTTGGGTTTATCTTTTATTTTGGCGCCGTAGTCGGGCCATGAGTGTTTGAATGTTGTAATGCTATTTATGTACTTTGATTGACGTGGCGAGTGTAAGCCAACTATGTTTCTCCCCTTTTATTATCTATATTACATGGGATGTTGTGAAGATTGCCTAACTTGCGACATTGCTTTCAATGCGGTTATGCCTCTAAGTCGTGCCTCGACACGTAGGAGTTATAGCCGCATCGAGGGCATTACACTAAGCCCCTAAACAGCCCCTAATCAGTGGTTAAACAGTTGTTAACATGTGTAAAAATAATATGAGTAGGTAGTACACTTGACAAGGCTCAAATGTTTCCATTGGACCAAATCCACTTGATACATGGATTAAATCCTATGAAAATCATAAGTTGCTATCTTGTGTTAAATAGAGAACATTTTTAACCTCTAGCATTTGTGTTGCGTGTTCTGTGTGTGTGTGTGTGTGTCATGCACGTGGCCGGCTGGGCTCTGCCCATTAGTGGCCAGCCCTTCCTGGTTTAGCTAGTAGTTTTAATTAGTGGCTAGTTTAGCCTATGTGTAGATGACATGTGGGTCCCTTTCAATTAGATTAGTTTTATTTATTTGTTTAGGTACAACCTATGACATGTGGGCCACACCCTACCCTTTTGACTAGTCAAAGTTGACTTGGTCAACTCGGTTTAAAACAAATTACAATAAACCAAATTTTTTAGTATTTATTTAAAACTTTGAAAAACCATATAAAATAAACTGTAGCTCGGATGGAAAAACTTTATACATGAAAGTTGCTCAAAACGACGAGATGAATCCGGATACGCAACCTGTTCGTCCGCCACACGTCCCTAGCATAGCAAACCTGCAACCGTCCCCCTCTGTTTCATCTGTCCGAAAATGCCTAACTCTAGGAAAACTTTCCTGGATGTTTCCCCCCTTCGCCAGTATCGCCTAGTACTGCGTTAGGTCACCCCTGGCACGGCGTTTTGCCTTGTTATATTTTGTGATGCTTCTTTGCCCCGTATTTACTGTTTCTCCCCCCTCTTCTTCTCCGGTAGACCCCGAGACCAACGTTGATGCGACTGAGTACGACTACATCCCCGACGACCCCTCCTTGCCAGAGCAACCAGGCAAGCAAACCCCCCTTGAGCATTCCGATATCGCCATTTCTTTCCCTCTCATTCTTGCATTAGAACTGCTACTGCTTTCTGTATGATCCTACTCTGATGCATAGCCTGTTGTTGTTACCTGCTTTCATACCTTACCTGCTTATCCTAAACTGCTTAGTATAGGTTGGTTAGTGATCCATCGGTGACCCCACCTTGTCCTAGTTGCCCCACTTTATGTTCGATGACTCGATCAAAGTGATTGACGTCCAGGCCCCGACACCGCACATCACCCCCTAGTTGTACGACTCTGCAGAGTTACTATCCAGTGCCGAGGATGACACCTCATACATCACTCCTGATGAGATCTCTGTAGTGTAGCTATTTGTTCATGGTCATCGAGGCTGATTTCCTCCTTAACCACTTCCGATACGACTCTGTCGTGCAACCCCTCAAGTGTGAACCTTGAGGGTGGTTCCTCTTATGTTCACCTCGATGATTACGTCGAGTGGAATCCACCGAGGGTGATTCCTCAGGGTTTCCCTTGGTGTTAGACACACAGTTACTATGGTTACTATGACTTTACACTGAACCATGTTACTAAAGATGGGTCGGCCCTGAGGGGTACCCGCGTGATCTTAATTGCGAGTGATGTGGAGTCGGGTTGACCTGGAGGGTGCCCGCGAGATAACTACAAGGCGTGGCCGGGCATTCTTAGCCTTTGCCGCAAGTCCTCGAGACGGGGCGACGGGGTCATGTCTTTCGTGTGTCTCTGCTTGTTACCACGCATTTCTAATCCACTATAATTTGGATATTTGATCCGAGGGCCTCTGTCCTGATAGCACTAACCATCACGTGGGCATTGTATGGGCATTCTACGTCGTATGCATCAGCCGAAGCTTAATAGACGTCAGCGACTAAGCGGCGCGCGCCGGGTTGGACTGCGTAAGCACCTGCCTTTTTAAGGAGGTAGCTAGGTCTGCTCACTGGCCGCGTTCGCAATGTGCAGGAGTTCCCGGGGCGATGGCCCATGACCCCTGGGGGCATAGGTTTAGTCCGGTGTGATGACCTCTCTATTAAGCCTAGGTCGTGTTGCGGCGTATTGTTTGGCTGAGGCCGGGCATGCCCCAGGAAAGTGTGTCCGGCGGGAGTTAATCGAGTGTGGTGGGTAAGTTGGTGCACCCCTGCAGGAAAGAAAACATCTATCGGTAGCCTGTCCTACGGTAACGGACACTTGGTGTTGTATCCCAATTGATACAACTAGAACTGGATACTTGTGATGAGAAATGGATGGTGATGAGAAATGGATTGTGATGACAAATGGATAGTATGGCTCTGGGATTGCTTTCTTGCAGGGAGTCGAGAAAGGATCTCTGGCCGAGGTTGATAGCACTTCTACGACTTTACTTTATGCTACTCTATTCCCTCCTGTTGCTGCAAGATGGTGGGTTCCATAAGATGCTAGTCTTCAATAGGCTAGGCTTTCCCCCTTCTCTTCTGGCATTCTGCAGTTTAGTCCACAGATACAACCCATTTCCTTTGATACAGATGCATACTTAGTTTAGATCTGATGTAAGTCTTGCGAGTACTTTGGATGAGTACTCACGGCCGCTTTGCTACCTTTTTCCCCCATACCCGATTGTTGCGACCAGATGGCAGATCCAAGGAACCAGACAACACCACTGATGATTACTACTACCCCGAGGGTGCCTACTACTACGTGACGACCACTGACGACCTGGAGTACTTAGGAGGCTCCCAGGCAGGAGGCCTTGCCTTTTTGATCGATGTTGCTTTTGTGCTAGCCTTCTTAAGGCAAACTTGTCTAACTTATGTCTGTACTCAGATATTGTGGCTTCCGCTGACTCTTGTGTATTCGAGCTTACGTATTCGAGCCCTCGAGGCCCCTGGCTTGTAATATAAAGCTTGTATTATTTTAATTTGTGTCTAGAGTTGTGTTGTGATATCTTCCCATGAGTCCTTGATCTTGATCGTACACATTTGCCTGTATGATTAGTGTACGATTGAATCGAGGGCGTCACATATGAAAACCTTCCTCGCCTCCTGACCATAGAGGTGGTTTGAGAGGTAATCATCAGTGAACTGCTTTGGAAAGGCCTGAAAACAAGGATGTGCGTAAATATCTTCTCTATATTGGAAATGGGGCAAAGGAATAAAAAAGGCAAGGTATAATAGTTAGTACCATCTTGTAGTAAACTGATGTCTTCTTTTGTGCACACAAAGATCTTGTTGTTTTTTGTTGCTAATTTCTTTATCCTAACAATCGTTCTGAGTTTCTTGATTTGATTGATATTCATGGACAACTCATTTCCCCATATGCAAAAAGGGTCGAACAGTGGGTCAAAACCTTTGATAGCAGGACCTACATGTGCAAGACCAAATTATTAAAAACCAAAATATTAGAATGGTTCCTGTAATTGCACAATAATGTGCTATTAGACAACGGACCATGCACATGCTAACCTCGATTGTGAACCTCAATGCTTCCCATTGTTTCCCTGCAACACATATAAGGTACTTAGTCATCAGGTTAAGTAAGGGTTCGCATGCTATGAGTAAAATATGCTGATGAAAAATAAGCACATTGCAGATTCATCAGATTAATTGAAGCCACAGGGAAAACCCATTTACCCAAACCAAGCATGATTAAGAACTAGGAAATGTAGCACTTATATATGTTTCTCATGTATTAAGTGCAGCCAAATTCGATTTATTGCTCACATGCAAAACAATACAAAATTCTACCCACGACAATTGGACATCGCATTGCAGAATTGAACCAAGCAGTTAACTAAACACCACAACAAATGAACCAAACATTAACTGAGCACCACATTGCACTATATAACATACTCCTAATAGAAGATCAGAGAGTTAACCAAACAGTTAATTACAACCAATTGTAGCAATTGTATTTGTTTCTCATGTATTTACTACAACCAAATTCAATTTATTCCTCACATGGTATACAATAACAGAATGCACCCACAATTTTTTAAAGATAAATTCAATTTATTTCTCACATGGAAGATAATACAAAATTGCAGCCAGAAGAATTGAACATCACATTTGCAGAAGAACCAAATAGTTAACTAAAGACGACAACTAATTAACAAAACAGTTAATAAGTGAACACCACACTGCACGACATATAGAACATATACACTAGAGCAACAGATTGCATGGTGAAATTAGATAGCACAATTCACTAGAATTTGTGAAGGAAAGGCAGGAGCAACACACACAACGGGTAAATCGAGCATGCTTAACCGGCACAACTAGCAATTGGCAAGGTGCTCCTTCAAGATCCGGGGGTCGGCACGAATGGCAGCCATCGCAACCTCATCCGCACGTGCGGCCGCGATTTGCTTCTCTGCTGCCAAGTGCTCCTTGAGGTCCTGGCTATACTGCGTGCACCATGGCTTAGGCCGGCGCTTTTTTGGTGGAGGGGTTGGTGATTTGGGTGGAAGGTGTCGCGCTAGCACCGGCGTTGGGGCATGTGGGATGTGGAAGGAGGAGGAGGATGGGGGTCGGGTGTGGATTACCTGCCTGGATAGAGGAGGCCGAGCTGCGTGAAGGAGGGTCGCCGGCGAGGAGGTGGCGGCGCTGCAAGCAAGGAGTTGTTGGAAATATGCCCTGGAGGCAATAATAAAATGGTTATTATTATATTTCCTTGTTCATGATAATTGTCTATTGTTCATACTATAATTGTGTTATATGGAAATAGTAATACATGTGTGAATACATAGACCACAACATGTCCCTAGTGAGCCTCTAGTTGACTAGCTCGTTGATCAATAGATGGTTACGGTTTCCTGACCATGGACATTTTTCTATAATTTTTGATACGTCTCCAACGTATCTATAATTTTTGACTGCTCCATGCTATATTATCTACTGTTTTGGACATTATTGGGCTTTATCATCCACTTCTATATTATTTTTGGGACTAACCTATTAAACGGAGGCCCAACCCAGAATTGCTGTTTTTTTGCCTATTTTAGGGTTTCGAAGAAAAGGAATATCAAACGGAGTCCAAACGGAATAAAACCTTCGGGAACGTGATTTTCTCACTGAACATGATCCAGGAGACTTGGACCCTACGTAAGAAACAAAGGAGGAGGCCACGAGGTAGGGGGCGCGCCTACCCCCCAGGCGCCCCCTCCACCCTCGTGGGCCCCCTGTTGCTCCATCGACGTATTCCTTCCTCCTATATACACTACAAGAAATATGCCAACTTGTGACCCTCACTATTGGCCGCTGAAAGGTCATAGTTTTTCATTTGCGACCTTTTTGTGACAAAAGCATAAGGTCAAAAGCTGGCGGTCGTAAACTGAAATTAACGACCTTCTCTCAGAAGTTCGTTGAACCCATGACCTTTTGTTTTGGTCACTGGCTGTCTGCCTAGGCCACGTCGGATCCAACGTGGCATTCTGACATGGCAAAATTGTGACTAATTGAAAAGGTCAACAATTAGAATCGGCCCGGTCCAATTGGGTGTTTATATGGGCCGAGCCCATCAGTTCAGCCCATTTGTTGTTTTTTTTCTTTCAATTTGGGTAAGCTACACGGGCCAGGCCCTATAATTCGGCATTTTTATTTTTGGGTTATGGCCCTTCTTTTTCCTTTTTCAAATGGGTCCCAATTGTCAGATTCTGATAAGCGGGTCCTAAATGTCCATTTCTGGTTTGTGGATTCTTGTTGTCATGGTCATGTTTCTCATATTTCAATATGCCAATAATTAAGCAACCAATATTTAAATCAAAATAGACAGAAAACAGGTGTAATACTTCAAATAACAAGAAGCAACAATCTGTTACATCAACACATACAAATGCGATCACAGTATAACAAGCTCTACAGGTGTACAATATGTCACATGAGTCGATGAGCATCAAGCTCTACAGTATAACAAGCTCTATATGTCACAGTTCATGCTTCAATTTGTTCCAATACGGATCAGCATCAAGGGCTTCATTACTCCTTGAACTAGCTCCGATGAGCTTGAACTATGCTTCTTCCGACTTCTTCGTCTTGATGCTCGTGACGAAACATGAAACGCCAGCATCCGCATGTTATAGAACAAAATGGTTAGGTACAAAATGAAAGCAAATCTAACAGCATATATCTAACAGTAGATACAAAATAATGAAGGCCAATCCGTGTGCATATATACTAGTGTGCATATATACCAGTAGAACACATAAACCCATCCATCAAAAATCTTGTTTCTAAACATTGGCATCAAATCAACACAAACGCTGAATTAACGTGCACAAAAGGAAAGAGCTAATACATGGCAAGTATATGGGTATCAAAACAAACTAGAAGGAAACTACAATCTATTTTAAGTAAACTCTTACAAGAAAGATGCCCCAGTAAGTAAGCTGAATGGGTGACAAACTAAATAGTGAAACAAGTTGATAGTTGTACACTATAGTGTTTACGCACAGTGGAACTAAATGAATTTCAGATTATGTTGCATGCAAGAAGAGGAGCGGCAGTGCGCTCTAGCTAGTATCCTTGTCAGCTTGTGCAAAACAAGCAACATTCATCAGGATTAATTCATGGAGGAAGAAGAAATACAGAGACATCATCATCATCTGATGATGCGCTAACCAATCAACGGCTTTGTTTGTCCAGATCACAAGCGGCATGACAGAAGAAGAGATTACCTGGACATCCTCGACGGCGGCACAGAGGCCGGGCGAGTCCTTGACAGCCTTGATGTGGTGAACGACGTTCAACCTGTCGACGATGCGCTCGAGCGGGTGGACCAAGCGCTCCCACGCAGGCTCCACGCCCTTCTCAAGCTCCTCCAGCTAGCCCTCCTGCATACAGAGAAACTTCAGATGAGCTAGACTGAAACTCAACTTGTGTGGCAGCAGGAGTATTCAATAGCAGCGTGAAGGATTTGTAACACTATTCTTTCATGTCAAAAGGACTACATGAAGACTTGCGTTCACTTGGGGAAACCAAGCTAAGTAGCAGTCTAGAGAGACAATACAAGTACATGCATTAGATAAACGCCACTGTAGAAATTGCAAGATGAGGATTATTACACACGACACTATAGAAGAAAGGAGCGACATTATCTCTTTATAAATGCACATGATCCACATTGATCATGCTGTTTAAAGAAAACATAAACTCTGCATTTGTCGTAATCTAGTACTCCATGCAGTGCTCTAGTACAAAGTTAGCCTTGACAAAATTTTAGTAGAACAAAATGTTCTATGCTGAACAAATAAGTCATAACTGTCATCCTAAGCTCTAACTGTAGAAACTATCAATCATTAGAAAAAAATAGATGGACAGTAAAATCCAAAGGAAGGAAGCCTACTCTTTCAGACCCGACTGCTTCATCCAGCACTAAGTTCAGCAGTAGGTCATATCCCTTTAAAGTTCCTGTAACTACAAATATGCATATGCCACGTCAGTATATGACTGCTAGCAAGAACACAACAGGAGATAAACAGGTAGTACCTCCGTTCACAAATTAAGATGTTTTGGATATTTCAATATGGACTACATACAGAGTGAACACTAAAATGTGTTGATATACATCTAGTTCATAAATAAGTTGGAACATCTTATATTTATGAACGAAGGGAGTACATGCGTTTCATAGACCTGGCCACCATAGGAGATTAAATAATTTTCAACTACTAAGGTAAGAGACGCCTCATACCCACATACATAAAAATCTATAGACAAACATGCCCAACAAGAAAGAGGTGCAAGCAAGCACAAGCCTGTAACTGATTTGCGATGAAAAGCCCATGCATCAGGCTAACACATGATGAATTACCATGATCCAGGTTTAACTTCTATTTCCCACCTGTCGGTGTCAAAACCGGCGGATCTCGGGTAGGGGGTCCTGAACTGTGCGTCTAGGCGGATGGTAACAGGAGGCAGGGGACATGTTGTTACCCAGGTTCGGGCCCTCTTGATGGAGGTAATACCCTACGTCCTGCTTGATTCTTCTTGATGATATGAGTATTACAAGAGTTGATCTACCACGAGATCGAAGACGCTAAACCCTAGAAGCTAGCCTACGGTATGATTATTGTTTTTTGGTCCTACGGACTAAACCCTCCGGTTTATATAGACATCGGAGGGAGCTAGGGTTACAAAGAGTCGGTTACAAGGAAGGAAATCTACATATCCGTACTGCCAAGCGTGCCTTCCACGCCAAGGAGAGTCCCATCCGGACACGGGACAAAGTCTTCAATCTTGTATCTTCATAGTCCAACAGTCCGACCAAAGGATATAGTTCGGCTGTCCGGATACCCCCTAATCCAGGACTCCCTCAGTAGCCCCTAAACCAGGCTTCAATGACGATGAGTCCGGCGTGCAGATTGTCTTCGGCATTGCAAGGCGGGTTCCTCCTCCGAATACTTCATAGAAGATTTTGAACACGAGGATCGTGTCCGGCTCTGCAAAACAAGTTCCACATACAACCGTAGAGAGAATAATATTTTCACAAATCTAATCTGCCGACGCATTTTGCAGTGTGACATCACACCACAGCCAGGTCTTTATTCGAACCGTTTTTCATAACCAATCTCAGCATGTTTCGCGAGGCGGTTTCCTTGGCACGTCTTGTCGAAGCAGAGATCGTGTCCCCTTTATTACGAGATTCTCATCAATATGGACGTGGGTAACCCAAGCGTGCCTATTGGTAGGACTCCTAGATCTTAGGCAAGTCCCAAACGACCACGAGGAGGACGCTTGATATTCACCCTCTTTATAAAGGGGACAAGGCTTTTTCTTTTTTCCCTCTCGTGCTCAATCAAATCCTTCCCTCGCCTCGAGCTCTAACACCCAAAACTCAGGTCAGGTGCTTCGGACCTTCAACTTGTCCGGATCCAACCTTCAAGGTCGGTGGATGCCTTCCTCCATCATGGAGGAGGACATCAAGAGGTTGAGAGAGGCCAGATATCTGACCGCTGAAATTTCGCATCGGCTGCCCACCAGAGGGCAGGTCGTCCCTACTCCCGAACCCAACGAGAGCGTCGTGTTCGTCTCCCACTTCCTCTGAGGACTAGGCCTCGCTCTGGATCCCTTTGTTAGGGGTCTTATGTTCTATTACGGGCTAGATTTTCACGATCTGGCCCCGGATTCCCTTCTTCACATCTCGACATTTATTGTTGTAGGTGAGGCCTTCCTACGCATTACCCCTCACTTCGTCCTGTGGCTCAAGAACTTCGATGTGAAGCCGAAGATGATCGAGGGGCAGCATGCAGCGTGCGGAGGTGCTTTAAGAAACAAAATTGCTGACGCTCCATGGCCTCAGGGTTGCTTCCCAAATGTGTCTGGATTGTGGCAGCGGGAGTGGTTCTACATCACAGCTCCCCGAAATGCCAAGTGGGTAGCTGCCCCCACCTTTCGCTCAGGCCCCCACCACAACTGCTGTCATGGATCAGCAGGGGGCTGAGCTGGGGTCCAGCCAAGGACGTGCCAATACTGCAAAGCTGTATCCGAGATCTCTTTGAGAGAGATTTCAGTCTGGTTATGGTAGTGCAAGTTATGCTTGTTCGTCAAGTCCAGCCTTGCAAACGCCAGCCCCTTCGCATGTGGGAATTCAACCCGGAAGGACTGCGAGCTATTCAACATTTCCTCGGCATGACACACGAAGAGATGTACAAATTGTTCTTCGGACCACAAATAATGTGTCCGGACATCACTGAGCATGCAGGTCTCAGCTGCATTCGCCCGGAGACCCAAGTAAGTAGCCCTGCATCCAAACACACTGTCCGTTTATTTATCGCAACATTGCCCTAAAAAGCCGGTCTTTGACCAGGATTGGATAGCGAAGGCAAAGTTGATCAGGTGTCCGGCCCCCCTCCCTAAGACTTCACCAAATCCTGTGCTAACCAGGATGCTGGAGATCGCGCCTTATCAAGCGCCCTCAGGAGAAGATAAAGGGGGGAACAAGGAGGCTAGCGCCTCCACGAAGGAGGCTAGCTGGGGAGGAGGAACTGAAACTTCCTCTCCCCAGGGAAGGAATAGAACCGCCTCTGAGGACCCGGAGACAATAGTCTCCAAACGGGGGAAGAAATCTCCGCCAGAGGGTCCTGCCCTGGGGGATACCCTGGCCGCACTATGCCCTCAAGGGGATCAGCCCTCCACCGAGCTGTAAGTAAAAGGGTACTTAATAATGAAAATATCTTGCTTTACTTCTAAGGAAAATAATCGAAGCATTTATCTTGCAGTTCGGATCTTAGCCCTTCTCAGCAGAGCTCGTCTTTAGGGGATCTTCTTCCAGAGATGATGGAGAGCGAAACGCCTCCCCCTGCCACACCACCTCACGAGGCGGGCGATCCCAAGGTGTCGTCGCGAAGGGTTTCTCCTGATCCGGCAAGGCCAGAAGGTAACCCTATGGCCACCTAAAGTCCTCAGTATCCGGCTCTTGAAGAGAGCAATCAAAAGAGTCCGACACCATCTGGTGTGCGGTCGGACGTACTTAGGGATCTGCTAGAGCAAGCCGCTATCTCAGACGAGCACCGCACGTTGATGGGTATGGTGATTGAAAGGATTTCGTCCGCCGAAAGCGGGTTGCATGAAGCCTTTATGAGTCTACTGACGAGTTTTGAGGTACACGAAATGATGTACATTGTTGACAGTACCGCACATTTTTAGATGTGCCCTGTGTAGATAGTAGCCCCTGAGACTCTGGTTGTCGTCGAAAACGACGGCAAACAGAGGATCATAGTCCCAGGTAATAACCAGACCGCCTTTATGTGCAGGTGGTTGAAGCTCCGATGGCTAGCCGGGCTGATGGGTTTGCCGAACTAAGGTAAATGCTGACATCGTGCTTGTTAACAAGCGGCTTGACGAGGCACAGGATAGGTGATTTTTCTGGTGATTGTCACACAATAAGAGCATCATGATGCCAGTATCTTAATATGTTGTGACTACAGATGGAGCTGCCACCGTGGAGACCCTTCGGGCGGAGCTTGCTCGAGCCAAGGAGCAAGCAAGGAGTAGCAATGCGGCCGCTTTAAGGGCGGCCGGAGAGTTAAGGGCCGAACAGGCCGCGCATTGCGAGAGCAAAGAAAAAATAGCCAAGATGATTGTAGAGTTAAAAGATGCTGCTGACCGTTGCCAGCTTCTTGAAGAAAAAAACCAGGCAAAGGCGACGGACCTGGAAAAGGCCCAGGTGGCTGCCAAGGAAGCCCGCTCCAAAATTAGAGCGACGAAGGAGGAGCTGCATCAAGCTGCGGATATTGTATCTGGGAAGCCCTTCTTGTTGCAGACTAAGTTCGGGGATCCGAAGTATGCACTTCTGGACCGGCTATGGAGTTCTGCGGATGCCTACGTGGATTTGGCTGCAAGTACCACTGATGCGGCCGAGTACTTCAAGGATCGGAAAGATCACGAAGTGGAAAAACTGTTTTGGTCACAGTTTCATGCTCCAGCCCATCCGCTGCTGTTGAATGAGCAAATGGCCGAGTGGGCCGAGCTCCATAGATTATCCGGACTTGCCATGAGGTCCGTTGTGGATCATTTGTGGCCGAAAGCGCCAAGGACGAATAGCTACTTTAGCTTAGTGCAACAATTCATTGGTGTTGTGCCACACATCGATGCTGTAAAGAGGTCGGCGTGCATAGAAGGCTCGCGGATGGCCCTTGCCCGTGTCAAAACATACTGGGCAGAGATGGATGCCACCACTGTTGTGGCACAGGGTTCGGCCATAGGCCGAGTGGCTGCCGAGCACTACTTTGAAGAAGTTCTTGAAGGCGCTCGTTCGATAGAGGCTCAGTGCTTGAAGAATATTATGTTTGAGTGACATGTATTCCCATTGTAAAAACAATGTTTTATTGAGTTTATCAAGGCTGTATTTATACTTTTTCCCAAAAGTACTATGATGCCTCCTGTGCGGCCGTTTATGTATATATGTATATAACCTGAAAGATGGCAGTCGTCGGCTTCAGCCCCCATGCCTATAATGCGGGGGTGTTCACAGAAGACGCATGTTCACACTTTATCCAACGTCTTGGTCCATTAAGGAGGTGATAGCGTAGCGAACTAGGCAATTGGACTATAATGCTTTAACACTTTCACTTAGCCATAGGAGTTTGACAGTGGGGCTACTATATAGCCCCTGGTGGCTCCACACTCATCCGAATTCGGGGCGCGTACATACCTGGCCGAGAAACGGCCCTTCGTCAATGCGGAGGAATCCCGAAGATTCCGCTAGGTCATCGAGTGGTTGACCAGTCTCACGCTATATCATGACAGTCAGTTTTTGGCTTTCTCTACTGAGGTGCTCGTCCGGATGAACCAGGGCACAATCGCAGTAGTTCTCCTGGTGCCGCCTTAGCCGATAGAGCAGAACGTAAGGCAGCAAAACACAGGAGCCGGGCAAACCCAACATTTGAGAGAAGACATGATTCGGAGCTGATGCATATAAGGCCAAACTCGCGACGCCGAACACTCCCTAAGGTATTCGGTCTTTATGATGTAAACCGGGCTTAACAGTGCCCTTTGTAATAAGCCCCTGGTGTCTAGGTACGTGCAATATTCTGACGTGGCCACATGCCAATACGTCAGCATCCTTCTCAATTGTACTAAGAATCCGAGGCATGTGTATCAACAAGAGACAGTAAAAAAGGTTTACGCAGGGTCTTAATCTAAAAAGAATCCTTGGAACGGGTCCCTGCTGCACGTCTGCGCCTGTGTCTCCGTTGTGCCGTATCCTGGGCGGGTGTAGCACGATGGTCATCTATAAAAGAGAGGAACTTAGTTGAAAAGTTGTCATGCAAAAAGGTAGGTTATACTAAATAAACCATGTACAGTTCAAGATGAGTAAAGTTGAGCCTAATTGTCACTTGTTTACACGCGTTGAGCCCCTTGTATTGTTATAGGGGTATAGCCATCAAACCTATATCAATTATATATAGCTGCACCGGACTCGTCTAACCATGTCCGTGGTCTTAACGACCTATCAGATGCTCTATTTGGTGAGGCCGTCTAGTGTGCGGCTGCCAAGGCGGCAACACGGTCTTCTGCGCGCAAGGAGCGCTCAATATTTCCATTTACTGTAATGATGCCACGTGGACCGGGCATCTTAAGCATGAGAGAAGCGTAATGCGGTATTGCGTTAAATCGAGCGAAAGCTTCGCGTTCGAGTAGTGCTTGATAGTCACTTTGGAACGGAGCGATGTGGAAGGTTAAATTTTCGCTGCGGAATTTATAGGGAAAGCCGAATATAACCTCTAGTAGCAGGGAGCCCGTGCAATGGGCTTCTGGGCCTGGCGTTACTCCTTTAAAGGTAGTATTGCTATGGCTAATTTTTGTTGGGTCTATCCCCATTTTGCAGACTGTGTCCTGATATATCAGGTTTAAACTATTGCCGCCGTTCATCAGGACTCGTGTGAAGTGGTATCCATCAATTATCGGGTCTAACACCAAGGCAACCCATCCTGGATGCCGGATACTTGCCGAGTAATCCTGATGGTCAAAGGTGATCGGTTGGGTCGACCAGTGGCAGAACTCCGCGGTGATAGGCCCTGGGGCACGTCTCTCTAGGAGTGCCGCTTTGTTTCTCCCCTTCATCACGTGTAACACATTTACTATTTTGATTTCTGGTGGGAATTTCTTCTATCCCCAGTGCTTTGCTTGCGAGGCTCGTCCTCGTCTTCGCTTGGTCTATCCTGCCCCTTGTGTTCGGCGTTGAGCTTGCTGGACTGCTTGAAGACCCAACATTCTCTATGGGAATGATTTGCAGGATTATCGGGGGTGCTGTGGATCTGGCATATTTTGTCCAGAATCTTGTTCAGGCTGGACCGTTTGTCTCTGTTGCCTTTGGAGGGCAACTTTTGCTGACCTGGCCGAGAGCTTCTGAATCCGGCGTTTACCGCCGTGCTCTTCGGGCTGCCTTCTTTATTCCGGCGCTTGTTTTTGCTGCGTCGTGGCTTCCCGTTTCCGTCCCTAACTTCGGATGTACTTGGGTCGCTGGTGCTACATCGGGCTAACCAGCTGTCCTCGCCCGCGCAAAAGCGGGTCATGAGGCTTGTTAATGCGGCCATTGTTCTTGGCTTTTCTTGGCCGAGGTGTCTGGCAAGCCATTCGTCTCGAACGCTGTGCTTGAAAGCAGCTAAGGCTTCGGCGTCCGGACAATCGACTATTTGGTTCTTTTTAGTGAGAAACCTGTTCCAAAGCTTTTGGGCTGACTCTCCGGGCTGTTGAGTTATATGACTTAAATCGTCTGCGTCCGGTGGTCGGACATAGGTCCCTTGAAAATTTGCCCAAAAAGCGTCTTCAAGCTCTTCCCAGCTTCCAATGGAGTTTTCGGGGAGGATTTTAAGTCAGTGCCGAGCTGGCCCTTTGAGCTTGAGGGGTAAGTACTTGATGGCGTGGAGATCGTCTCCTCGAGCCATGTGGATATGGAGGATGTAGTCCTCAATCTAGACCGCAGGGTCTGTCGTTCCGTCGTACGCCTCTATGTTTACGGGTTTGAATCCCTCTGGGAATTCATGGTCCAGCACCTCATCGGTGAAACATAGGGGGTGTGCGGCACCCCTGTATTTAGGTGTACCGTGGTGTTCAGATTTTTGTTGTGTTGCATTGCGTGCTGGAGCGCGCTTTCTTGGCCCGTAGATGGATCTGGTTGCGCCGTCCTTTTGATGCGAGCCCTCACGTGGATTGCGTACTAGCTTGTGTGCGGCGTCGTTTGCCGCTCTATGTTGGCCACAAGGTCATCTATCCGACTGGATGACTGTTTTGTTTTTTCATTGCGGGGGATCTAAGGCCTCCTAGTCGAATTCAGGTAGCAGCTTTCGCTTCGGGTAGCTCTTTGTGTGGCGACTACCGCCGTACTTTTCTGGAATGTTGAGTACTTTACTCCATCTAATTCTGAGTGTGTCTTGTGCAGCCCTGAGCCTTTGCTTCTGCTTTTTCAGACTCCTCGAAGTGGCGACAAGCCTTTGATGGGTATTCTGTTGCTCCGGGTGCCTGTCCGGTGTGATGTCATCCAGACTGTTGTCTTCGCCGGAGACGGGTTGTTCGGTTTGATTTTCCGTGTTGCCGTGGTCGGATGGTGGTTCAATGCCGTGTTCGTCGTCCGCTGGCTCACCCTGCTCTATCGCTGGGTCTATATGATCGCTGTTTCTACCGAGGCGGGATTTGGAGTAGTGCTTACGCCGCCGCTTTGACTGCTTCTCGAGGGAACGATCCATCGCTGCGTCCTTCCGTTCCTCATCGTCATTTTCTTTGGGTGTGTCCATCATGTATACAACATATGATGAAGTGGGCGTCCAGTGCCCTGTGGGCAGTGGCTCCTGTTCGTCTCCTGCATCGTCGTCTATACTGTCGATGTCTTCGGAGTCGAAGTCGAGCATGTCGGTCAAATCGTCGACAGTGGGTACTAAGTGGGTGGTGGGTGGGCGGTGAATTTCTTTGTCATCCGCATCCCAATCCTGCCGGACATAGTTCGGCCAGGGCTCTCCTAACAAGGAGAGAGACTTCAATGAATTCAGTATGTCGCCGAAGGGCGAGTGCTGAAAGATATCCGCGGAGGTGAACTCCATGATCGGCGCCTAGTCGGATTCGACAGGCATGGGCGCCGACGGTTCGGAGTCCGTGGCCGGGGAAGGATCCGGAAGTTCGGCGACACGACTCTCGTTAGGGGTGAAGTTAGTATTTGGCTCTATCGCCGCTGAGAGTGCGGCCTCCATGGCGGGGTCTATCCACCCGTTCTTGGATGGCGCAACTGGCTCCAAATTGAGGGTTAGAGCGGTCGCTGGTGCGATCTCCCGAACATTGTTCGATGGTAGAGCTAAATCATGCTCATCGTGACCGTGCGGTGCACTCGGCAAGGGCTCGAATCCGTCGAAGATCAAGTCTCCGTGGATGTCGGCCGTGTGGTTTATGCTTCCAATCCTGACCTGGTGGCCAGGGGCGTAGCTCTCGATCTGCTCTAGATGGCCAAGCGAGTTGGCCCGCAATGCGAAGCCGCCAAATACAAAGATCTGTCTGAGGAGAAAAGTCTCACCCCGGACTACATCTCTATTGATGATTGAAGGAGCCATCCAGCCTAACAATGACGACACAGAGGAACTCTCAATGAAAGCACCAATGTCGATGTCAAAACCGGCGGATCTCGGGTAGGGGGTCCCGAACTGTGCGTCTAGGCGGATGGTAACAGGAGGCAGGGGACACGATGTTTACCCAGGTTCGGGCCCTCTTCATGGAGGTAATACCCTACGTCCTGCTTGATTGTTCTTGATGATATGAGTATTACAAGAGTTGATCTACCACGAGATCGAAGAGGCTAAACCCTAGAAGCTAGCCTACAGTATGATTGTTGTTTTTTGGTCCTACGGACTAAATCCTCCGGTTTATATAGACACCGGAGGGGGCTAGGGTTACACCGAGTCAGTTACGAGGAATGAAATCTACATATCCGTACTGCCAAGCGTGCCTTCCACGCCAAGGAGAGTCCCATCCGTACACGGGACGAATCTTCAATCTTGTATCTTCATAGTCCAACAGTCCGGCTGTCCGGATACCCCCTAATCCAGGACTCCCTCACCACCCCACCTGTTTCCTCACTATAGTAATAGGTATCCTAGCACATATATCTAGACAAGATAAACTCACACAGAGGCATTTGTTTTGCTGACTAGAATGACAACAGCCAACAACTTACCAACTAAATCAGACAAAGGCCAGCTAACAAGTCGCTTTAGTAATGTTCGCAACATTCTCTATGAATCTCTCGACACCAAACACTGCAACGGTGGCAGAGCCTAAATCAAAACAAATAGGGATCCCTCTAGTGGATCTGACGATGTATCTATCATAACACTGGGAAGGGACAGAAGAAAAACGAGGGGATTTGGGCTGTGCGAATCGAATCAACCTTGGCGGTCGCCGGTGAGCTTGACCTGGACGCCCTTGTCGATGAACTTGGCCAGGTTGAGCGCCGTCTCCTTACGGCCCGCCTGACAAAAAAAACAGACAAGAAAGCATCAACGACACGCTCGCACCAGCATGAATTGAATCACCGAACCAGCCTGCAGCACCAGCTTACCATCTCACTAGCCAAATCCTCCTCTGCCGACCTGCAGCTCCATAATTGTCGTGGAATTGTCACGGCAGATGTAACACCCCGGATGTAACTTTCCCAATTTGTACTCCAACTCTTGCCGTTTCCGGCGTTAGGTTATATTTATTTACTCGAGTTCGGGTTTTTGTCTCCGTGTGTTGTTGTCGTTGTCATGCATCTCATATCATGTCATCATGTGCATTGCATTTGCATACGTGTTCATCTCATGCATTCGAGCATTTTCCCCGTTATTCGTTTTGCATTCCGGCGTTTCGTTCTCCTCCGGTGGTCATTTCTGGCTTTCTTTCGTGTGTGGGGATTAAACATTTCCGGATTGGACCGAGACTTGCCAAGCGGCCTTGGTTTACTACCGGTAGACCGCCTGTCAAGTTTCGTACCATTTGGACTTCCTTTGATACTCCAACGGTTAACCGAGGGACCGAAAAGGCCTCACGTGTGTTGCAGCCCAACACCCCTCCAATTTTGCCCAAAACCCACCTAACTCTGCTCCACGTTCTAGAGCATTCGATCACGATCGCGTGGGCAAAAACCACACCTCATTTGGACTCTCCTAGCTCCTCCTATGCCTATATAAAGACCCCCTCGAAAAATCCCGGATCCCCTCCTCCTCAAACCCTAGATCCAACCCACCGCGCCGTGCCGGACAAAACCGCGCCGACGGACACGTACGGATCCTCCCTGCCGCGCCAAGTGGCACGCTGCCGTTCGCCGCGCCGCCCGCCCCACTTCGCCACCGCCGCCGGCCCGGGAGGCCCAGGAGGGGCCCCCGGGGCCCGTTGACCCGCGCCGCCGCCCGGTGCCTTCATCCCCGCTGCCGGCCGCCCGCAGGAACTCCAGCCGCCGCCCGCCCGAAGCTCCTCGCCGGGGCCGCCGCTCCGCCGCGCCGGCGCCGCCTCGACCCGGCCCGACCGCCCC
>NC_041390.1:97260583-97265535 GCF_002162155.2 Triticum dicoccoides
GCCGCCGCGCCCGCCACCGTCGACCCCGTAGTCCGCCGCCTCCTCCTCTCCCTCGGGTCCGGCCGGCGAGCCCCCCCCTCCTCCGGCGAGTTTCTCCTCCGTCCGACGAACCTCGTGCTCTGTGCGATCCAGATCTGGATCGGGGTGAACAGTGAGACCCTAGGTAAAATTTCGTCTAAGTCCCTGATAATTTTAGTTCAAGTGCTCATGTTCACGGCTCCGTAACTTTGCATCCGTAGCTCCGATTCATGCATATAGCATATCAAAATGTTCATATCGGTGAGTACATCATTTCATTCCATTGTATCATTTTCATTTGATTTCATCTTGATACCCGAAATGCTGTTAGAAGAGGGCTACTTAAGTTATTTGTCAGATCTGCTACTCCGTTTAGGTTTTTGTCATTTTTGCCATGATTATTGTGTGCATGATATGCCCGTGTGCTCTACATATGTTTTGTTAAGGGTTTTTTCATCTTTCCAGAGGTGCAACCCATGTATTTTTAGGATGTGTGTGGTGAGTTGTGCAAGCTTGCAAAGTGGTGCACTTGCTAATTCTGTTTTCAGGGACTTAGTGATTTCACTAACTCCTGGAGCTGTTCATCTCATGATGCCATCTGTTCTTGTTGTTTCCTAGTGATCCATGCCCCTTTTGAGGATGATCAGTAAGGATGTTTTGTTAATATTGTAGTGCTCTAACCATCCATGTCTTTGTTTGCAATTATGGAGCACCCTATCTTGAGTCAATCGAGCTCTACTTTTGCTACTTTGTGAATCTGGGCAGATTGTCAACTTGTTTGCAATTTTGCCGATGATGTTGTAGTTGATCCGTGCATGCTATGCTATTGTTATTGCCATGTATAGCTTACATTTTGTGCCTTCTTGATGGGTGAATGCTTGTCTTGCCATGACTTGCACCATAGTGAGTGCATCAAGCTCGTAAACATGCCTACTTGAGTTATATTTCAGCGTGTGCCAGTTTTCACAAAGTCTAAAAACTGATTATGTTTTTGCTATGTTCACATGCTTGCAATTGTATTTTCTGATCCATTTTGTCTCAAGGCCACTAAGGGACTTTTGTTAAGCTCTTTGAGTAGCTCCATGCCATGCTTTACTTTGCCATGTTCAGGTCCTGTAACATGTAGTTTTGTTGCGCCGAAGAGGGCTACCTGATCTGAAATTCCAGACAAGTGTTAATTTCACTAAGTCTGAGATCTGTTTGCCATTTGCATTTTTTCCATGCTTGTTTGAACCTGTTAATGGATGAATTGGCTGTAGCTCAGTGCTAGACTTTTGTTAAGAATCTTGTGTGCATCCCTGCCATGTATTTTTTTGTCATGCTTGGGTGCTGTAGCATGTTCATCTCATTGCATTAAGATGCCTACTTGCTATAAATCGCAGACAGGTGTCATTTTTGAATCGCTTGCCATTTCCAAACCGTAACTCCGATTCCGGCGTTCTTTATATCGTTTTCAAGCGATTTCATCTCATCTTTCCAGTGGCACACTTGGTTTTCCAAGTTGAGGCCAGGTTCTAGCATTTCCTGTCATATCTTGCATTTTGCATCCCGCATCGCATTCCGCATAGCATATCATCTTTGCATCGTGTTGTTTGAGTTTGCACGTGGTTGATTGTATCCTTGTTTCTTGTTTGTCTTGTTTGGGTAGAGCCGGGAGATGAGTTCGCTAATGAGTAGCCCGTTGAGTTTGCTTTTGAGGTTCCAGTCAACTCTGACAACTATGCAGGCAAGATGATCATACCCTCGAAATCACTACTATCTTTGCTATGCTAGTTTGCTCGCTCTTTTGCTATGCCATTACTACGATGCCTACCACTTGCTTGCAAGCCTCCCAAATTGCCATGTCAAACCTCTAACCCACCATGTCCTAGCAAACCATTGATTGGCTATGTTACCGCTTTGCTCAGCCCCTCTTATAGCGTTGCTAGTTGCAGGTGAAGATTGGAGGCCGTTCCTTGTTGGAACATTTATTTACTTGTTGGGATATCATTATATTACTTTGTTATGTTAATGCATCTATATACTTGGTAAAGGGTGGAAGGCTCGGCCTCTCGCCTAGTGTTTTGTTCCACTCTTGCCGCCCTAGTTTCCGTCATATCGGTGTTATGTTCCCGGATTTTGCGTTCCTTATGCGGTTGGGTTATAATGGGAACCCCTTGACAGTCCGCCTTGAATAAAACTTCTCCAGCAATGCCCAACCTTGGTTTGACCATTTGCCACTGTGACGCCCCTGATCCAATCGTACACTAATCATGCACGCAAACGTGTACGATCAAGATCAGGGACTCACGGGAAGATATCACAACACAACTCTAAAACATAAATAAGTCATACAAGCATCATAATACAAGCCAGGGGCCTCGAGGGCTCAAATACAAGTGCTCGATCATAGACGAGTCAGCGGAAGCAACAATATCTGAGTACAGACATAAGTTAAACAAGTTTGCCTTAAGAAGGCTAGCACAAACTGGGATACAGATCGAAAGAGGCGCAGGCCTCCTGCCTAGCACAAACTGGGATACAGATCGAAAGAGGCGCAGGCCTCCTGCCTAGCACAAACTGGGATACAGATCGAAAGAGGCGCAGGCCTCCTGCCTAGGATCCTCCTAACTACTCCTGGTCGTCGTCAGCGGGCTGCACGTAGTAGTAGGCACCTCCGGTGTAGTAGGGGTCGTCGTCGACGGTGGCGTCTGGCTCCTGGGCCCCAGCATCTGGTTGCGACAACCAGAAAGAATGGAAAGGGGGAAAAAGGGGGGAGAAAGCAACCGTGAGTACTCATCCAAAGTACTCGCAAGCAAGGAACTACACTACATATGCATGGGTATATGTGTAAGGAGGCCATATCAGTGGACTGAACTGCAGAATGCCAGAATAAGAGGGGGATAGCTAATCCTGTCGAAGACTACGCTTCTGGCAGCCTCCGTCTTGCATCAAGTAGAAGAGAGTAGATTGAAGTCCTCCAAGTAGCATCTCCAAGTAGCATCTCCAAATAACATCTCCAGATAACATCTCCAGTAGCATAATCCTACCCGGCGATCCCCTCCTCATATCCCTGAGGTAGAGCGACCACCGGTTGTATCTGGCACTTGGAAGGGTGTGTTTTATTAAGTATCCGGTTCTAGTTGTCATAAGGTCAAGGTACAACTCCAAGTCGTCCTGTTACCGAAGATCACGGCTATTCGAATAGATTAACTTCCCTGCAGGGGTGCACCAACTTACCCAACACGCTTGATCCCATTTGGCCGGACACACTTTCCTGGGTCATGCCCGGCCGCGGAAGATCAACACGTCGCAGCCCCACCTAGGCAAAACAGAGGGGCCAGCACGCCGGTCTAAACCTAAGCGCACAGGGGTCTGGGCCCATCGCCCATAGCACACCTGCATGTTGCGAGGGCGGCCGGAAGCAGAACTAGCCCCCTTAATACAAGAGCAGGCTTACGTTCCAATCCGGCGCGCGCCGCTCCGTCGCTGACGTTTGAAGTGCTTCGGCTGATACCACGACGTCGGGATACCCATAACTACTCCCACGACGTCGGGATACCCATTACGTCGGGATACCCGTATAGGCTCGTAGCCGACTCAGATCAAATACCAAGATCTCGTTAAGCGTGTTAAGTATCTGCGAACGCCGAACAGGGCCAGGCCCACCTCTCTCCTAGGTGGTCTCAACCTGCCCTGTCGCTCCGCCACAAGTAACAGTCGGGGGCCGTCGGGAACCCGGGCCCACCTCTACTGGGATGGAGCCACCTGTCCTTTCAGCCCCCTCATCAGAATCACTTGCGGGTACTCATCGAGCTGACCCGACTTTAGTCACCATCTGTATAGTATGTATGTATGTATAGTATATACCCGTGATCACCTCCCGAGTGATCACGGCCCCATAGTATAACAAGGCAGACTGACAAGAATGTAGGGCCAATGATGATAAACTAGCATCCTATACTAAGCATTTAGGATTGCAGGTAAGGTATCAACAGATGTAGCAACAATGTCAGGCTATGCATCAGAATAGGATCAACGGAAAGCAGTAACAGGCTACACTACTCTAATGCAAGCAGTATAGAAGAGAATAGGCGATATCTAGTGATCAAGGGGGGGGGGCTTGCCTGGTTGCTCTGGCAAGAGAGAGGGGTCGTCAACTCCGTAGTCGAACTGGTCAGCAGCAGCGTCAGTCTCGTAGTCTACCGGAGAGAAGAGGGGGAAGAAATAATGAATATAGAGCAAACAAAGCATCACAAAATATAACAAGGCAATACGCGGTGTTCGGTGTGCCCTAACGCGGTAGTAGGTGATACCGGTTAAGGGGGGAAACATCCGGGAAAATATCCCCGGTGTTTCGTGTTTCCGGGCAGAGGAGCCGGAGGGGGAAAGTTGCGAGTTCGATAGGTTAGGGGTGTGTGGCGGACGAACGGACTACGTAACCGGATTCGTCTCGTCGTTCTGAGCAACTTTCATGTTGAAAATATTTTAATCCGAGTTACGGATTAAAAGATATGATTTTCTAAAGATTTTATTAATTTTCAGAATTTATTTAACTATTTAATTCTAACATTATCCAGAATAGTGCATGCTGACGTCGTCATCATGACGTCAGCATGACGTCAGCAGTCAACAGGGAGTTGACTGGGTCAATCTGACGTGTGGGTCCCGCATGTCATACACTGTTTTAGTTAACTAACAGTTAATTAGGTTAATTAGTGATTAGGTTAACCTAATTATAATTAATTAACTTAATTAATTCCTTAATTAATTAATTAATTAATTTTATTATTATTATTATTATTTATTTATTTTGATATTCTCTTTTTTTTTAACGTTTTGGGGCCGTGGGGCCCCCGTGTCATAGGCCCACAGGCCTTAGCGGGTCAACGGGCGCGGGCGCTGGGCTAGGCGGGTGCGGGCGCCCGAACAGGATGCAACCAGTCGGCGCCACG
>NC_041390.1:97266064-97268487 GCF_002162155.2 Triticum dicoccoides
GGGCGCGGCCAGGGGCAGCGGTGACGGACGCCGGTGGAGCCGCGAGTAGAGGCGCGCGGGGAGGCGGGCGCAGCACGGCATCAGCAACGCCAGCAATGGGCGGAGGCGGGGCACGGTGCAGAGGAGCGAGGCACGCGCGAGTGGCGCGTCCATGCGGGGCTGTCGGCGAAGGCGGGGCGCGGTTCGGGCGCATCGAGGCGCGGGTGTGCACAGCCGGGCGCGGCGACAGGCACGGGGGCGCGGCGAGGAGCTCGTCGAGGCGGTCGGGCGCGACGCGGTGACAGGGGAAGGAGGAGGGGCACGTGCGTGCTCACATCGAGAAGTAGGGTCTAGGGCAGCGGGTGTTAAGGAGGAGGGCGGAGACCACGGCGTCGAGGAGGCAGCCCGGCGACGCGGTCCGGGGCGGCGTGGTCTCCAGGCGGCAACGGGCGACGGCGTCGGGGAGGAGGACGGTGGCGCCGGGGACGGCTTCGGGCGACGGGGACGTGCACCGGGGCGGTGTCGGGCGGCTTCGGGCTTCTCCCGATCTCGATCCAGAACTGGATCGGGGGAGGGGGAGAGAGCGAGTGGGGGGGCGGCTAGGGTTTTCGGGATGGGGAAGTGGAGATAAGGGAGTGGGGGGGCCGGCCGGCATGTGGGTGGGCCGAGGCCCAATGGGGGGAGGCCTTTTCTGTTTTTATTTCTTTTGTTCTATTTTGTTTATTATTCCTTTTCTGTTTTCTATTTTATTTTAGCTCCTCATTTATTTTAGCTTTATAAACTATAAAAGTAGTCCCTAATTTAGCGTTAGTAATTAGCTACTGCCACATAAGTTTGGGCAACAAAATAAAATAGTTTAATATTTTATTTATTGTAAAAGGCATTCAACTAATTGTTTTGCTACTGTTTAAAACATTTTAGAGTATTTTACACTTTTATAAAAGTGTGGTTTCTCCACCATACTTACTTATGAATTATTTGGCTCACTCCGAACATTTTAGTTTTAATATTTGAAAACTTTTGTTGTTTGCCTATATTTTAAATTTGAATTTGAATCGTTTTGAACTAACACGAGTTTACCAACAGTAAACGAGGTGACGTGGCATCAGTAGCAGAGGTTCACTGTAGCTTAAATACCCGGGCGTCACAATTCTCCTCCACTACAAGAAATCTTGTCCCGAGATTTAGGAGCGGGAGTAAGGGGGAATGGATTTGGTTACGAAATTTTTAACGAATCTTCTCATTGTGGCTTGCTCTTCTCGAAGAGACCGACCCATTATATTGATGTCTTCCTTTCTCTGCTTCAGGTCATCATGATGAAGTCATCATCCTTTCTTCGAAAATTTCATCGTACTAACGAAAGATTAACGGGGTATACCGAAGAATGGATCTCTGCAGGGTAGATTATTTGGTAGACAACAGCGAGGAAGGTGGCGGGAAGTAACTCTCGAATTGAAATTCAAGACAATATCGAGAGCAAAGCAAGAAGGTGCAAAATAGAAGTTTCAAGCGCATAGGCAATCGTTCGTTGCCCGAAGCGAAGTGTGAAAGGGGTTCATAGCAATGGGAATAAGTATTGCGTCTGATACCAGATTGATGATCTCATCGGAAGGTGGCTCGTGAATTAGACACGAGGCCACGCGTGAGGAATAACTTTGGGAACAGGGGGTGTACAGGAGAGTCAGGTTTCGATCCTGTGGAACTGTGGGTTATGGGCCCACCATGTGGGTTAAAAATAGGAAGGGCGGAGACGCCTTGCGCGATCATGCAAGCAAGGCATGTCAGAGGGTAGTCTGTCGATTAAGTCGGCAACAACGTCGATACCAAGGGCGAGGGACGAAGAGAACCATTTTCCTGCTCGTTGAACGAGGCGGGCCAATAGGAAAAGTTCTCGTCCATCGGTGGTTACCGAAATGTCATCAACAATAGTAACAGGGTCTTACTGATCGAGTTGTACACCACGGTGTTTACATAAGCAGGGAGATATTACTGCTTATGTCATATAGATCATAGAAAGGTTAAACAAAACAATTGGAAAGGAAAGTGATTGTCAGGTTTAATCAAAACAATGGAAAGGAAAATGTGTATCCACACCTATTTCAGGGGGTATATCCTTTCCAACGACAAGCAGAGCAAGATATCCACGACAGAAGATAAGGTAGAAAACCCTGTAGGTAAGGGGAGAGAAAATTCATGACATTACCCATACAACGGTGTTTGGATAATTGAGCAAGAAACATTTAGCATTGGGCTTCAAATGGTCTTGTTGAAAACCGGAGTACCAGAGACATGCTTCGAGATAGCATTGACATGGTCTTCAAGCAAAGGTCAGACTTTGGATATAGGAAGGATCCATTAGGAACAACTTGTAGGATAAGTCTTACAACTTCCTCCAGGAAGAATGGTTATCTTGCAAAAGAAATCATAATGATAGGTCCTCCAGC
>NC_041390.1:97268813-97274347 GCF_002162155.2 Triticum dicoccoides
TCATGTTACCGGGTCACGTAGAGATCAATGTTACAACTCTTGGAGATATGTCCCAACCATCATATCTGACCGAGATTCAGATCCGGTTGGTGTCAGGATACCTTAGACTTAGGATACCTGAGAAGAAAAGGTGCAACGCAAATTGACAAGATGACATTGTAAGATTCTCGGGGAAATGAACTATGAAGTGATTTCCGTTATCAAGAGTCCATCATTAACCCAAGGAGAGGACAAGGAGGTGTCTGGTGAACTCAACGGCAATTCACCGAGATTCCCAAAAGATGGATGTCCACAATTAAGTGAACAAGGAGATAACATTTGTCAGATCAAATGATATAAGGAAGTATGCTCGAGGAAAACATACACAATTAAACATTGGTTGAAAGGTGCGCCCAAAATATGGGTTGGGTTGCACGACCAATGTCAGAATGGTGATGCAATAATCAATAGCCTAAGAATGAACTTTCGACCATTAACTTCAAAGAGATAAGGTTGCTAGAAGGAAAGAATCCAAACAACACCGTTCACTTGTTGGAATTAACACAGGGACCAAGAAAGAATGGTGATGGTGAGAAGTATTTCTATGTCAAGAATTCTCAAGAGGTGGAACAAATCTCAGAACATTCTTGACATAAAGGACGATAATACTCCAAGGTAAAGAAGAACAATTACTGGATAGCAAGGAAACCAAGGTACAACACAAATTGTGAACAAGTTTGTGTTGGGGGGGGGGAGGCAAGAATGTTGCCGATGATAACTCAAATCATCGAGGGACAAGGATGGTATTTCTCATCATGAATTCAATTGATATCCTGGAAGAACTCATAAGGTTGATGAGGATCACGACACATTTGTCGACAGATTTCATGAAGAAGTAATCAATCAGCGACGACATCAAGTCAAAGGAATGATGATGCCAAAAGTCATTGGAACCATGGGTACGACACAAACTCGAACTCAAGCTTGTTGTTTAAGGTGAAAGGGTATGACGAGGAAAATCGATGTAAGGTTAGTTCATCGTCGAAAATTGGTGCTCCGAGAATAAGGACCAGGTAGCACCGTTAGAATCGTCACGACAATGATATAGCCAAACAGGCTAGGAATGGCGTGATCGGGTACAAACTCGTACTTATAGAAGCTTACTGAAGAGTTGTTGAACCGTAGAGCGGACTCGATTCAGTTATCGGTGTCTTTGAGTGTTCAATAACTCCGAGCCCATGAAAAATTGTAATCGGTGAGTATGTAGTACTTGATGAAGAACTCATAAGAAATTATGCAGTTCCAAGATAATCTCGAGATACCAGGTGGTAATACTCGACGACAGATCAAACTAGAAGTTGAACTGGGGTATTGCTCTATAGAAGACAAGTGCTTAAACTTGCACATGACATGATATTTAAAGGAGAACATGGTCAGAACCACGATTGCAAAAAGGCCAGATCTCAGATATAAGATGAACTTATACCAAGGGAATAATTGATTTTAAAAGAAACTTCGATGAGAAGATGTACATCGTGTCCATGGGCATGAACGCAAAGTTCAAGGTCGACTCCCACTTCTCCAATGCACAACCTTTCATTCACTTCTCGCGTTCAATGAAGTTGTAGTGTTGAAATTTTATCTGGCAAAATATCAGAAGAGTACGACTCGT
The DNA here is from genome assembly GCF_002162155.2 of Triticum dicoccoides. NCBI lineage: Eukaryota > Viridiplantae > Streptophyta > Magnoliopsida > Poales > Poaceae > Triticum > Triticum dicoccoides. Next base: position 97,270,465 of record NC_041390.1, read on the forward strand.
GAAAACTATCGAGCCCACACATATTAAGGAAGGCATAGGTTCAACCCATTGGGGCATCTTAGAATCATATACCAGAATCTTTAGAAGTAATTAACTCAAGCTCGAAGACAGAGCATGGTTGAGAAAGCAGACGATACAATTTACCAAAGGCATTATGTATCAGAGAAAAGGCTCACAAGGTTATTGAATATGAAGGGCGTTGTCAGGTAAAATCCAACAATGGATCGGGCGATCCACAACGGAGCTGATGTGAGTATCGGTACCCAATCAGAGGAAGAAAAAAAATGCACGAGCATCATATTATAGGACAACTGAATAATTTGATGCTTCGATAACAAAGGAATTATGATTTCCAAAACAAAGGATCAGAAGCAGACGTTCTGACCAAGGATGGATAAATTCAATAGACTTAGGGGCACAATCGACGACAATTGATTGGTCAAGAACCAGCTCATGTTCAAAAATGATGTCTGAGCCGGAAGGAGGAGTTCTAGGATCTGTTTGAGGATTGCGAGCATTCGCAACAAATCGAATCAACGTACTCAAATGATAATGACAATGGGTGTCAACAAGATTTCTAGACTTATGGGATTAACCATAATGCAAGTAATCAAGAATTTCAAGAGCAATAGGATGCTCAGGATTTTCGAAAGATCGAATGGTATTTCGAGGATTCGTGACATACATGCATCAACTGGGGATGAGTGGATACTCGGTAAGTGAGAGAAATTATCCGTAGGGGTATTCAGGCGACAAGGAACTGCAAGGCAGTAGGCACAAAAGGATTCTCGGAACATTAGAGAGAATTTCGGGGTATCTTATAATAACAAGATCAACTGGGAATAAAAGTAAGAACGACAGGTGTAAGTATTTATCCATAGGGATGTTTCGATGGTAGGGAATTGCAAAAGCGACAGGCATAAGGTCTCGAGAGAATATCGGAGAGTATCTTCAAATCCTTCTGGTTCACGGAGCAATCACCTGTAGTGAGGGGTTCTCCGGGAGGAAGTAGTAACGAGATCCTAAAGTTAGATTTTAGTAAATTCATTAAACCCGAATAGACGAGAGATCGGAGTCCCAGAGTAAAGGTCGAGGAGTAAAAGATCCTAGTACCACCCAATGGCGACGTGGGCCCGTAAGGCACACAGCCATGTTAGTAAAAGTTTTTGCAATGTCTAGACTCGACTTCGGCCAAGGAGTGTGGAACGGGGATTCCTACAGGCAGTCGGCTCTGATACCAACTTGTGATGCCCCCGATCCAATCGTACACTAATCATGCACGCAAACGTGTACGATCAAGATCAGGGACTCACGGGAAGATATCACAACACAACTCTAAAACATAAATAAGTCATACAAGCATCATAATACAAGCCAGGGGCCTCGAGGGATCAAATACAAGTGCTCGATCATAGACGAGTCAGCGGAAGCAACAATATCTGAGTACAGACATAAGTTAAACAAGTTTGCCTTAAGAAGGCTAGCACAAACTGGGATACAGATCGAAAGAGGCGCAGGCCTCCTGCCTAGCACAAACTGGGATACAGATCGAAAGAGGCGCAGGCCTCCTGCCTGGGATCCTCCTAACTACTCCTGGTCGTCGTCAGCGGGCTGCACGTAGTAGTAGGCACCTCCGGTGTAGTAGGGGTCGTCGTCGACGGTGGCGTCTGGCTCCTGGGCCCCAGCATCTGGTTGCGACAACCAGAAAGAAAGGAAAGGGGGAAAAAGGGGGGAGAAAGCAACCGTGAGTACTCATCCAAAGTACTCGCAAGCAAGGAACTATACTACATATGCATGGGTATATGTGTAAGGAGGCCATATCAGTGGACTGAACTGCAGAATGCCAGAATAAGAGGTGGATAGCTAATCCTGTCGAAGACTACGCTTCTGGCAGCCTCCGTCTTGCATCAAGTAGAAGAGAGTAGATTGAAGTCCTCCAAGTAGCATCTCCAAGTAGCATCTCCAAATAACATCTCCAGATAACATCTCCAGTAGCATAATCCTACCCGGCGATCCCCTCCTCATATCCCTGAGGTAGAGCGACCACCGGTTGTATCTGGCACTTGGAAGGGTGTGTTTTATTAAGTATCCGGTTCTAGTTGTCATAAGGTCAAGGTACAACTCCAAGTCGTCCTGTTACCGAAGATCACGGCTATTCGAATAGATTAACTTCCCTACAGGGGTGCACCAACTTACCCAACACGCTTGATCCCATTTGGCCGAACACACTTTCCTGGGTCATGCCCGGCCACGGAAGATCAACACGTCGCAGCCCCACCTAGGCAAAACAGAGAGGCCAGCACGCCGGTCTAAACCTAAGCGCACAGGGGTCTGGGCCCATCGCCCATAGCACACCTGCACGTTGCGAGGGCGGCCGGAAGCAGAACTAGCCCCCTTAATACAAGAGCAGGCTTACGTTCCAATCCGGCGCGCGCCGCTCCGTCGCTGACGTCTGAAGTGCTTCGGCTGATACCACGACGTCGGGATACCCATAACTACTCCCACGTAGATGGTTAGTGCGTATAGGCTCGTAGCCGACTCAGATCAAATACCAAGATCTTGTTAAGCGTGTTAAGTATCCGCGAACGCCGAACAGGGCCAGGCCCACCTCTCTCCTAGGTGGTCTCAACCTGCCCTGTCGCTCCGCCACAAGTAACAGTCGGGGGCCGTCGGGAACCCAGGCCCACCTCTACCGGGATGGAGCCACCTGTCCTTTCAGCCCCCTCATCAGAATCACTTGCGGGTACTCATCGAGCTGACCCGACTTTAGTCACCATCTGTATAGTATGTATGTATGTATAGTATATACCCGTGATCACCTCCCGAGTGATCACGGCCCCATAGTATAGCAAGGCAGACTGACAAGAATGTAGGGCCAATGATGATAAACTAGCATCCTATACTAAGCATTTAGGATTGCAGGTAAGGTATCAACAGATGTAGCAACAATGTCAGGCTATGCATCAGAATAGGATCAACGGAAAGCAGTAACAGGCTACACTACTCTAATGCAAGCAGTATAGAAGAGAATAGGCGATATCTGGTGATCAAGGGGGGGGGGGCTTGCCTGGTTGCTCTGGCAAGAGAGAGGGGTCGTCAACTCCGTAGTCGAACTGGTCAGCAGCAGCGTCAGTCTTGTAGTCTACCGGAGAGAAGAGGGGGAAGAAATAATGAATACAGAGCAAACAAAGCATCACAAAATATAACAAGGCAATACGCGGTTTTCGGTGTGCCCTAACGCGGTAGTAGGTGATACCGGTTAAGGGGGGAAACATCCGGGAAAATATCCCCGGTGTTTCGTGTTTCCGGGCAGAGGAGCCGGAGGGGGAAAGTTGTGAGTTCGATAGGTTAGGGGTGTGTGGCGGACGAACGGACTGCGTAAACGGATTCGTCTCGTCGTTCTGAGCAACTTTCATGTTGAAAATATTTTAATCCGAGTTACGGATTAAAAGATATGATTTTCTAAAGATTTTATTAATTTTCAGAATTTATTTAACTATTTAATTCTAACATTATCCAGAATAGTGCATGCTGACGTCGTCATCATGACGTCAGCATGACGTCAGCAGTCAACAGGGAGTTGATTGGGTCAATCTGACGTGTGGGTCCCGCATGTCATACACTGTTTTAGTTAACTAACAGTTAATTAGGTAAATTAGTGATTAGGTTAACCTAATTATAATTAATTAACTTAAGTAATTCCTTAATTAATTAATTAATTAATTAATTAATTAATATTATTATTATTATTATTATTATTTATTTTGATATTCTCTTTTTTTAACGTTTTGGGGCCGTGGGGCCCCCGTGTCATAGGCCCACAGGCCTTAGCGGGTCAACGGGCGCGGGCGCTGGGCTAGGCGGGTGCGGGCGCCCGAACAGG
>NC_041390.1:97275245-97310723 GCF_002162155.2 Triticum dicoccoides
ATCGGGGGAGGGGGAGAGAGCGAGTGGGGGGGCGGCTAGGGTTTTCGGGATGGGGAAGTGGAGATAAGGGAGTGGGGGGGCCGGCCGGCATGTGGGTGGGCCGAGGCCCAATGGGGGGGGGAGGCCTTTTCTGTTTTTATTTCTTTTGTTCTATTTCGTTTATTATTCCTTTTCTGTTTTCTATTTTATGCTCCTCATTTATTTTAGCTTTATAAACTATAAAAGTAGTCCCTAATTTAGCGTTAGTAATTAGCTACTGCCACATAAGTTTGGGTAACAAAATAAAATAGTTTAATATTTTATTTATTGTAAAAGGCATTCAACTAATTGTTTTGCTACTGTTTAAAACATTTTAGAGTATTTTACACTTTTATAAAAGTGTGGTTTCTCCACCATACTTACTTATGAATTATTTGGCTCACTCCGAACATTTTAGTTTTAATATTTGAAAACTTTTGTTGTTTGCCTATATTTTAAATTTGAATTTGAATCGTTTTGAACTAACACGAGTTTACCAACAGTAAACAAGGTGACGTGGCATCATTAGCAGAGGTTCACTGTAGCTTAAATACCCGGGCGTCACAGCCACCTAGCCTTTTCCCTTGGGTTTCGTGGACTCAAGGGTCATCTTATTTTAACCCCTCCGGGCCAGTGCTCCTCTGAGTGTTGGTCCAACCTAGAGCACCGTGCGGGGCCGTCCCTTGGAAACTTGGGTTACGTTGGCTCCCGTACGCTTAGCTTATCCGGTGTGCCCTGAGAACGAGATATGTGCAGCTCCTATCGGGATTTGTCGGCACAGCGGGCGGTGTTGCTGGACTTATTTTACCATTGTCGGAGTTGTCTTGAATTACCGAGATACCGAGTCTGATCGGAATGTCTTGGGAGGAGGTCTATTCCTTCGTTGACCTTGAGAGCTTGTCATGGGCTAAGTTGGGACTCCCCTACAGGGATTTGAACTTCCGAAAGCCGTGCCCGCGGTTATGGGCAGATGGGAATTTGTTAATGTCCGGTTGTAGATAACTTGAACCTTAATTAGTTAAAATGAATCAACTGAGTGTGTTACCGTGATGGGCTCTTCTCGGCGGGTCCGGGAAGTGGACACGGTGTTGGAGTAATGTTTGCACAGGTTGCTCTCTAGTTTCTCGCTCGCGCTTTGCCTCCTCTTCTCGCTCTCCTTTGCGAATAAGTTAGCCACCATACTTGCCAGTCTCTTGCTGCAGCTCCACTTATATTTACCTTCTCTTACCTATAAGCTTAAATAGTCTTGATCGTGAGGGTGCGAGATTGCTGAGTCCCTGTGGCTCAAAGATTACTATTACACCAGATGCAGGGCCTGATGATTCCGCTCCAGGAGACGCGTATGAGCTCAAGTGGGAGTTCGACGAAGACTCTCAACGTTACTATGTTTCCTTTCCTGATGATCAGTAGTGGTGCCCAGTTGGGGGTGTTTGGGACCGTGTCGCATGTTGGGTTCTCTTTTATTTTGGTGCCGTAGTCGGGCCATGAGTGTTTGGATGTTGTAATGTTATTTCTGTACTTGATTGACGTGGCGAGTGTAAGCCAACTATGTTATCTCCCCTTTTATTATCATATTACATGGGATGTTGTGAAGATTGCCTAACTTGCGACATATGCCTTCAATGCGATTATGTCTCTAAGTCGTGCCTCGACACATGGGAGCTATAGTCGCATCGAGGGTGTTATAAGTTGGTAATCAGAGCCTTCCCCGACCTTAGGAGCCCCATTGCTTGATCGTTTTTAGCGGCCGATTGTGTCTAGAAAAAAAGTTTTGAGTCATTAGGAATTATATATCTGAGAGATTAGGAATTCTTTTTTACTTCCCAGTCTCCTCATCGCTCTGGTAAGGCATCCTGACGTAGAGTTTTGACTCTTCTCTTCTCAAATTTCACTAAAATTGTTTTTAGGATCACACGGGTATCTTGGAATCGTTCCGATGGTTTTATGATGAGAACATTGTCTTGGTGCCTCCTGTCAGGGGTTTAGTGGAAGTGTCCCGGGGAGTTGAGCTCTGAGGTGTTGTCATCATAATTTTATCGTTGCAGTTCTGGAATACCTGAGTCTAGTACGCCGACATCGAAAATCTCTTTTATGCAGTTCGTTGGTGAGATAACCTCGACGCCACCCAGTACTGGGGCGGGAGTTCGGGAGTATCGCCATAACTTGTATAACGGATGCTTTTCGAAGGTTGAGGTAGATGTTTTCCGAAGGTTTCTTGGTTATGTGTTGAAGGATGGATACAGCTGGATGTAGGAATTGCTAGTTTGGGTGAGATATTATGCTTCCCCTGTATCCCCAACACCTGATTGCATAACCGGAAAGGTTCGAGAGTTTCATAGGTGGGAATTCTTGTAGCTCTAGTTCTTCTTCCACGGATATTGGTTTGAGATTGGGATTTCTTACCGATTATTCATTCTTGATCTGTACCTTGTTGATTTATTTCTCTACCTTAATTCTATGTGACTTCTCAATTTATGGATATGTGACCATTTCAAGAGGAATGCATTTGTTCATTTTGTTCGGATGTGAAGACTATATGTTGCAATTTTCATTCCGCTGGATTCAGCTTCAATATTGTCTATCAATGTGCTAATGGTGGTCAACCTCTTCAGGATGGCTCCTCCAACGCGCACGACTCCGAATCCTGATCCGCCACCACCTCCACCTCCTCCGGAGGCATGGCAAGCTGTGATGGCCGCAACCAATGCGAACACACAGTTGATCATGCAAATTCTTCAAGAGCGCAATCAAGGCAACCAAGGGAATCAAGGCAGCAATCAGAATCACTTTGCTTCACTCAACCAGTTCCTTGCTAACTGGCCAAATACTTTCAGCAATTGTGTTGAGGCAACCGATGTTGACGATTGGCTTGTGGATCTGTGTAAGCATTTCGAGTGCAGTAACGTCAGGCTTGAGGACTTTGTCAAGTTCGCTTCCTTCCAACTCAAAGATCAGGCTGCAGAATGGTTCCAGCAGTACAAGGACTCCAGAGGTGGACGTGTTATCACTTGGGATGACTTCCGTCGAGATTTCCGAGCTCATCATATTCCGCAGAGCGTGGTTGAAAGCAAGCATGAGGAATTCCGCAATCTGAAGCAAGGCTCTTTGTCTGTCTATGACTACAACAAGTTGTTTCAGAAGCTCGCCCGCTTTGCCAAGAAGGACGTCCCTGATGAGAAGAGCATGATATACCAGTTCAAGGGTGGTCTCAGAGAAGAAATTCAGCTAGCTCTTGTCCTGTTTGAGCCCTTGAGATACGATGAGTTCTACAACATGGCACTGAAGCAAGAGGCTGCTCGAGTTGAGGTGTGATGCTTCCAAGAAGCGAGTCAGAGATGTTACTCCTTCTTCCTCTACTCAAGTGGCCAAGCAGCAGAAGAATTGGCTTCCTCCTCCTCCGTTCCGTCAGCCGTATCAGCAGAAGAGCAAAGGTGGCAGTGGTTCTTCCCACCCACCCAACCCTGGCTTTCAGAACAAGACTTCTTCTCAATCTCCAAGATCGAGCGCTCCGTATCACCGTTCGCTTTCAGAGGTCATGTGCAACAAGTGCCAACAGAAGGGTCACTATGCCAACAAGTGTTTCAACCAGAGGCGTCTTCCTCATCCTCCTCCTGTTAGATCGGCAAGTACAGCTGTGGTCAAGCATAACCCCAAGCACGCCAAGGTCAACTTGCTGAATGTAGCTCAGGCAGAGGAATCATCAGATGTCATCATGGGTAACTTTCCAGTTAACTCTTTTCCAGCAAAAGTTCTTTTTGACACTGGTGCATCGCATTGTTTCATGTCAAGATCATTTGTTTCCAAGCATGACTTCGTTTCACAAATGTTGGGTAAACCTATGGGAGTGGTTTCTACGGCTAAGTCTATGAGGGCTACTTCAATAGTCCCGGATGTTTCTATCATGATGGGTGATTTCAAGTTTCTGGCTTCTCCAATGGTTCTTGGTAACTCGGATATTGATCTTATTCTCGGGATGGATTGGCTTTCTAAGCACAAGGCTCAGCTTGATTGTGCAGCCAGGTAGATTCAATTAACTCATTCATCTGAGGATGTAATTGTCTTTGCCGCGAATGACGATACCATCCGTCTATTTTCTCTCAATGAGAAGGGTGAACTCGATGCTATCTCGCAAATTCCAGTCATTTGCGAATATCAAGACGTCTTTCTAGAAGAGCTCCCACGAATGCCTCCGCACCGGCCAGTTGAATTCGTTATTGATCTTGAGCCTAGTACGGAACCTGTGTGCAAATGTCCTTACAAGCTCGGACCTGAAGAGTTGAAGGAGCTGAAGAAGCAACTCGATATTCAAGAGAAAATGGGTCTCATCCGGCCTAGTTCTTCTCCGTGGGGTTGTGGTGTTCTTTTTGTGAAGAAGAAGGATGGAACGGACCGACTTTGTGTTGATTACCGTCCAGTGAACAAGAAGACCATCAAGAACAAATATCCACTTCCCAACATCAATGAGCTGTTTGAACAACTCAAAGGTGCCCAAGTATTCTCCAAGCTTGATCTCCGTATGGGTTATCATCAGATTCGAATCCGTGAGCAAGATATTCCCAAGACGGCTTTCAGGACAAGTTTTGGTTCATATGAATACACTATCATGTCTTTTGGCCTCGTCAATGCTCCTTCGACGTTCTCTCGCAAGATGAACTTCATCTTCAACGCCTACACCAATGACTTCATTTTGGTCTATCTCGATAACATTCTGGTTTTCTCGAAGAACAAGGAAGATCATGCCAAGCACTTGCATTTGGTTCTTGATAAGCTTAGGGAACATCAGTTCTACGCCAAGTTCTCCAAGTGTGAATTTTGGCTCGATGAGGTTCTTTATCTTGGTCATATCATCTCTGCCAAGGGCATTGCCGTGAATCCTGAGAAGGTGTCTGCAATTGTGAATTGGGAACCTCCTCAGAACGTGAAGCAACTCCGCAATTTTCTTGGTCTCGCAAGCTATTGCCGAAGATTCGTTGAAAACTTTTCTAAGATCGCGAAGCCTCTCTCTAATCTTCTTTTGAAGCACGTCAAGTACGTTTGGTCTCCGGAGTGTGACATTGCTTTCAACACTTTGAAAGAGAAATTGATCACGGCTCCAGTTCTGACTCCGCCTGATGAATCCAAGCCGTACGAGGTCTTTTGTGATGCCTCTCTCCCAGGTCTTGGCGCAGTTTTGATGCAAGAGAAGAAAGTTGTTTCTTATACATCTCGCCAGTTGAAGCCTAATGAGAAGAACTACCCCACTCACGATCTCGAGGTGGCGGCAGTTGTGCATGCTCTTTTGACTTGGAGACATCTTCTATTAGGAAGAAAAGTGGACATTTTCACTGATCACAAGAGTCTCAAGTACACCTTCACTCAGCCTAATCTCAACCTCAAACAAACTCGATGGGTCGAAATGATTCAAGAGTTTAATCCGAGTATTGAGTATACTCCAGGCAAGGATAATGTGATTGCTGACGCTTTGAGCAGGAAAGCCTACTACAACAGTCTGATTCTTAAGCCTTGTCAACCCGAGATTTGTGAAGCTTTCCGCAAACTTAATCTGCAAGTTGTTCCTGAGAGTGCAACTATCCCTAGGTGGTTTTGGCAATTCATAACAACATATAGCTCATTGAGCTAATGCTATTCCAAGATGACTATTTCAGGAAAGCTCAATGATTGGCATGGCATGGATGTGAAAGTGGAACCCTCAAAATGCTAAGGACAAAGGATTGGCTCAAGCTCAAAAGCTCAAGACTCTTCATTTTATATTTTAGTGATCCAAGATCACATTGAGTCTTTAGGAAAAGCCAATACTATCAAGGAGGGATGATGTGTTACTTAATGAGCCTTTTGCTTCATGTGCTTAGTGATATGCTCCAAAACCCTCAACTTCTTTCCCATATCCACATATGACCTAAACCCTAAGCCAAACTCGGTCCTACCGATTCTTTCTATCCAGCGCCACCGAGTTTCACTTGTCATAAGCCACTGCCAAACCCTAGCAATTCGGTTCTACCGATAGGGATCTCGGTCTCACCGAGATGGGATTGCAAACTCTCTGTTTCCCTTCCGTAACTTTTCAGTCTCACCGAAAGAGCGAATCGGTCCCACCGAGATTGCAATGTAAACTCTCTGTTTCCCTTTTGTAACTTTTTGGTCTCACCGAAAGAGCAAATCGGTCCCACCGAGTTTGCCTGACCAACTCTCTGGTTAGGTTATTACCGAACTCGGTCTCACCGAGTTTGTCTAATCGGTCTCACCGAGATTACATTATGCCCAAACCCTAACCATATCTGTCCTACCGAGTTGCATGTCAGTCCCATCGAAAATCTCTAACGGTCACTAGGTTTACCTTTTCGGTCCGACCGAGTTTGTTGATTCGGTCCCACCGAGATTGGAAAACTGTGTGTAACGGTTGGATTTCGTGTGGAGGCTATATATACCCCTCCACCTCCTCTTCATTCGTGGAGAGAGCTATCAGAACACATACACAATTCCAACTCATATGTTCTGAGAGAGAACCACCTACTCATGTGTTGAGACCAAGATATTCCATTCCTACCATATGAATCTTGATCTCTAGCCTTCCCCAAGTTGCTTTCCACTCAAATCTTCTTTCCACAAAATCCAAATCCTATGAGAAAGAGTTGAGTGTTGGGGAGACTATCATTTGAAGCACAAGAGCAAGGAGTTCATCATCAACACACCATTTGTTACTTCTTGGAGAGTGGTGTCTCCTAGATTGGCTAGGTGTCACTTGGGAGCCTCCGACAAGATTGTGGAGTTGAACCAAGGAGTTTGTAAGGGCAAGGAGATCGCCTACTTCGTGAAGATCTACCGCTAGCGAGGCAAGTCCTTCGTGGGCGATGGCCATGGTGGGATAGACAAGGTTGCTTCTTCATGGACCCTTCGTGGGTGGTTGCTTCTTCGTGGACCCTTCGTGGGTGGAGCCCTCCGTGGACTCGCGCAACCATTACCCTTCGTGGGTTGAAGTCTCCATCAACATGGATGTAGGATAGCACCACCTATCCGAACCACGGGAAAAACATCCGTGTCTCCAACTGCGTTTGAATTCTCCAAACCCTTCCCTTTACATTCTTGCAAGTTACATGGTTTACTTTCGGCTGCCAATATACTCTTTGCATGCTTGCTTGAATTGTGAGATGATTGCTTGACTTGTCCTACAATAGCTAAAATCTGCCAAGAACTAAAATTGGGAAAAGGTTAAGTTTTTATTTGGTCAAGTAGTCTAATCACCCCCCATCTAGACATACTTTCGATCCTACAAGTGGTGTCAGAGCTTTGGTCTCCATTTGCTTTGATCTCCATAGCTTTTGGTGGTCATAGCCTTGGTTTCACAACCTAGGAGAGTATGGCGTCTAGCGAGGGAAATTATCACCATAGAGGTCCTTACTTTGATGGTACTGATTTTGCTAGTTGGAAGCATAAAATGAAAATGCATATTCTTGGACATAACCCCGCCATTTGGGCTATTGTGTGTGTTGGTTTGCAAGGTGACTTCTTTGATGGGAAAGAACCAAACCGTGAAGCTACCGCGGATGAGTTGAAGATGTTGCAATACAATGCTCAAGCTTGTGATATTCTCTTCAACGGATTGTGCCCCAAAGAATTCAACAAAATCAGCCGTCTTGAGAATGCAAAGGAAATTTGGGACACTTTGATTGATATGCACGAAGGTACCGACTCCGTCAAGGAATCCAAGTTGGATGTGCTTCAAAGTCAATTTGACAAGTTCAAAATGAAGGATGGTGAAGGTGTCGCTAAAATGTACTCTAGGCTTGCTCTCATCACAAATGAGATTGTCGGCTTAGGAAGTGAAGAGATGACCGATAGATTCATCATCAAGAAGATTCTAAGAGCCTTGGATGGAAAATATGATACCGTGTGCACATTGATCCAAATGATGCCCAATTACAAAGATCTCAAGCCAACGGAGGTGATTGGAAGAATTGTTGCTCATGAGATGTCACTTAAGGATAAAGAGGAACTTCACAACAAATCAAGTGGTTCCTACAAAGCCTCATGTGAAGCCCCTACATCATCAAGTGAGAAACAAAACTTCAATGAAGAATTGAGCTTAATGGTGAAGAACTTCAACAAGTTCTACAAGAGTAGAAGCAAAGATAGAAGCTTCAAGTCAAGGTCCTACAATGACAAAAGATCTTCTAGTCGAGAGCGAAACTGCTATAGTTGTGGAAGACCCGGACACTATTCCAATGAGTGTACGGCTCCCTACAAGAGAAGAGAATATTCTCCAAAAAGAAGAATCAAAGAATCACCACCAAGAGAGAGAAGGAGTAGAGATGATCGTTATGAACAAAGATACTCACGGAGAAGCAAGGATTCGGAAAGGAAGGAAAAATCATCAAGGAGCTACACAAAACGAAGACATCAAGCTCATGTTGGTGAATGGGTATCCGGCTCCGACTCCGACAGCCACTCCGAGAGAAGTTATCACTCCGACTCCGAAGATACTCAAGATGAAGGTGTTGCCGGTCTAGCACTTGTGTCAACCAACTCCTACAACATATTTGACTCACCAAATGAAGGAATCGGAAGATGCTTCATGGCCAAAGGTCCTAAGGTAACACACCCCGAGTATGTTGATTTCAATAGTGATGAAGATGACTTGTTAGGTGATGATTTGCTTGTTGACAACTCTAGTGATGAATACTATGATGAAACGTCAATTAATCATGCTAATCAAGATAAAATGAATGACAATGATAAGGAGAAGACTGAGGCTCTAACTAAAGAACTAAACACTATTAAGTTAGCTCATGAAACTATCTTCGAAGATCATCGAGAACTTTTAAGAGCTCATGAGAAATTACGCTTTGAAAAGCTCAATCTTGAGCAAGAGCATGAGTTCTTAAAAGCAATCAATGATCATCTCCGCAAGAAAAGTTCTTCTTACATTGCCAAGTGTTTACTCTTATCCACTTACATGCCTCAAGTCAAGTCTAGTAACAAGAACAAGAAAGATTCTTCCTCTAGCAGTAACAATGATCATGCTAAATCCAATATTGTTGCTTCTAGTAGTTCTCTTGATTCCACTAATGATTCTCTTAGCCAAGTTACACTTGAGCAAGAAAATAGCTTATTGAAGGGAATTATAGAGAAAGGAGTGTACAAAAGCCTTGCCGGGAGTAAGCAATTCGAGGAAATTGTGCGCAAGCAAGGAATGCACCGGAAGAATCAAGGTGTTGGTTTTGAACGAAAGTTCAATGCCAATGGAGTTGAGTGGGAAGAAGATCAATACCCCAAGACAAAGTTTGTTCCTCAACAAGAGAAGTATGATACTTCTTTCAAGGGGACACAAGCTCAAGATGATCTTCCACCACAAGACTACAAGCAAAAAGGCAAGGACAAGCTTCAAGAGGAAATTGATGCGTTTGAAGAAGCTCCTAAGACCTTAGTCAAGTGGATTCCCAAGACTACTTCAAGTTCCACTTCATCAAGTACGACTACAACTCCAAGGATTCCCATCAAGATGGTGTGGATCCAAAAGAAGAAGAACTAGAGAGTTCTTGAGGGTGACTCCGCCAACATACTTCACCCTTATCATTTTGGCAAGAACAAGTGCAATCAACTTCCACATCTTGCACTAGTTCAAGGAGTCACAAACCCTCTTGTTGGTAAGACAAGGGACAAGGTAACCTAAAAGTTTTCATGGACATCATCTTGTGTGTGCATCACTCTATGTCTATGGATATCCTTGTTTGTTCCTTGTGGGACTAACCCATGTAGGTATTGAAAGTGCAATTCACTCAAATGGATAGCTCCAAGTGATCTACATCAACATTGAGCATCCACATCTTCAACATCTACATGAAGTCATCATCGACAAAACCCGAGGTTAGTTCATCCCTCTAAGGGGGGATATCACATCTAGGGGGAGCTTTACTCTAAGACTTGAGCTAAAGCAACTCTAAAGATGTGAACACAACAATGCTTTATGTAAAAGTGGTAACCCCACTTGAGCTTAAACAATGAGTATGACCTATGATCAAGTGTTCTCACTTGACTCCTAAGTCAATATACTCATATATAGATGACCTTGTCATCGCAAATTGCTTGGTAGATGCTAGAATTGGTTGTGCATGCCTTGTCACATATTTCATTTGCCATCTTATTGTGTGAGCATGCTGGTTGCATATTTTACTCATTCGAGGACATCCACTTGTTGTTTTGATTGTTCAGTTTTATTTCCTTTTGCCAAGTGGATGGACAAGAATGCCTAAGAACCTCCTCTAGCTATCTATGCTTTTCTCGTCTCAAACTCTATTCATGCTACATCACAAAATTTGATCAAGTCAGATTCGAACCACTCTGTGTGAGGAGCGCTCGGAGTCCCCGATTCGTCATAGACTTAAACTTCCAAAACCTCTTTATGATTCTCGGTCTGACCGATACCCTACTTTCGGTCCTACCGAGATCATTAAGTTGATCTAGGTTTTCGATCTCGGTGCAACCGATTTGAACCATTCGGTCACACCGAGTTGCAACAACTGTATACAGTTTTGCATCTCGGTGCCACCGAGTTGTTCCACTCGGTCACACCGACAGGGTCGGGCTATATATAGTCACGGGCAAAAATTTGGAAATTTCTCCAAACCCCTTCACCCGCGCGATAGCCTGCTCTGCCAACTTGGTCTCCGGATCGTCTCCTCGCCGCCAGCCGCCTCCAGTCGCTGGTCTCTGTCGCTGTCAACGGAAATTCAACCCCGCCGTTGCCGCCGTAGCGAGTCTCCGCCGAACTAGGGTATGGACTCGATCTTTGTGCTATTCCCCAATCCGATTCTTAGCACATTGTGATCATCATGACTCTTGCCACGTTTGTTAAACTTCTATCCAATCAATGAACTCGTAGATTAGGTTTAATTCGAAAATTTTAGGGTTAGGTTTCCGCCGAAACCATCTCGGACCCACTGAGTTGAAAAACTCGGTCCCACCGATTTGGCTTATGCAATTGCACAAGTGAGACTCGGTCTGGCCGAGAATTACTTATCGGTGTGACCGATTTTGGAACTCTGTGGCAGTCTCGGTGCCACCGAACTGTGACTCGGTCTGACCGAGTTCACTAGTTTAGGTGCCAAAACTGCTTCGGTATCACCGAGTTTAGAAATCGGTAGATCCGAGATGCTTTCAGTGGGAAACTAAAACTAAGTTTTTGAATTATTCTTTTGCAAAAATCTCTGCATTTTGCGATGCTTTTCCACTCTATCTCATCTATAACCTATTCACAGGGTCAGCAGTCAGAGTTTGCATCATGTCAGACCAAAGTGATAACCAGAACTTGTCAGAGCAGCAAGTGCAGATGAGTGAGGGCACTAGTCCCTCAAGTTCCTCAGATGATGGCAGCAGGAGCACCCCTAGCAATCTGCCTAAAGCTGCCACAAGACAGAGAAAGAAGAGAACCTCAGACTCAGAAGATGAGGATTATGTGGCAGAAGAGGAAGCAACTTCCAAGAGAGTTGAGCCAGCACAGGGCATAAAACCAGTGATGAAGATCAAAAGGCCAGCAGGCAGGCAGCCTATGTCAAAGGCCAGAGCTTCAACTGAGAAGCCCACTCCCATTGAGCCAGTTGCTGCTGAAGGCAAGAAGAGGAAAGAAAGGGTGAAGAAAACTGTAGCTAGAGTGCTTGGCAAGGCTTCCATCATGGAAGATGAGGAGGAAGAAGAAGAGGTAGCTGCACCAACACCTAAGGCACCCAAGCTGATGGGTGATGCCATAAGAACAGGGGCAGCTACTTCCAAGGCCAAGCCAGCTCCAAAGCCAAAGCCAAAGAGGAACACAAGAAGCATCCCAGCTACTGAGAAGAACAAGGCCCCAGTGCCTGAAGCTGCAGAAGAAGAAGAAGAGAATGTTCTTAGAAAGCTCAAGCCCAAGATCCCAGACCACAACGATGCTCATCCTGTGGCTGAGGATATGAAACTCAGGAGAGATTCAGGGCTCCGGAAGTGCAGAGAAGCAGACCCGTATGCTTCAAGGAGAAGGACTGTAGTTGACTACAGGTTTCACACCAAGGAGCAGCAAGACTTTTATGAGACAGTGCTGCTAGACAAGAAGCCAATTGTCTGTGATATGAGATGGGTTGATTGGCAATACATCAAGGACAACAAAGAGTACTGCCCTGGAGTGCAGGATAGCTTCAAGGCATGTGGAGTAGAGGACTTTGTTGGGTAGAAGCTCACAAAGTGGAACGAGGAACTCATCATACAGTTCTACTCCACAGCCCATTTCTATCCAGATGGCAGGATTGTATGGATGTCAGAGGGTACGAGGTACCAGTCTACAGTTGCTGAATGGGCTCAGCTGATTAATGCCCCAGAAGAGCATGACGATGACTTGGACATTTATGCCAAGAATAAGATGGACCACAACTCAATGTCAAACATGTACAAGGAGATTCCAAATGAAGCACTTGATACATTCAAGTTTGGCTCAGTACACTACCTTCTGTCAGGGCCGCCAACCATCAACTGGATTCTTAGGCACACCCTATTGCCCAAGTCTGGAGATCACAAGATGATCAGGGGCCACGCGATCAACTTGCTTCATATCTTTGTCGTGCCACAGAAATTCAAAGTCATGAGCCTTATGATTGAAACAATCAAGAGGACAGCAGCAGACCAGAAGAGGAGCTGTGGATATGCCCCACAGATTCAGGAGCTCATCAACTCTAATATGGGCACGGGCATATACTTATTGGACAAGGAACACCTGCCCATCCGTCCAGACTTTGAAGATAATCAAGTGGTCATGACTGAGAATGAGCCGTCATCTGCCCAAGCACAAGCCAAGAAGGATAAGGCGAGGAAGGAGAAAGCTGCCAAGATGCCTACTCAAGGGGAGGCATCTGAATATTTCCTGAAAACCAAACAAGAGCAGCTTGGTTACTTGATTGCATCCACCCTGCGGATTGAGCAAGGACTAGCCACCCTAACTCAGAACCAGGCAAGCTTAGAGAGGATCATGGAACACAAGTTCTATGACTTGGATGTCAAAGTGACAGAGATTCAAACTGAAGTGGAGCAGCTCCAGGATGACATGCAGGAGAGGAGAGGCAAGACTACAACTGATGCCTTTGCCAGAGTGCCACGAGGTTCGAGGTCGTCTGCAGTGCCAGTTGCTGACCCCAGAGCCACCACGTCTGCACCAGCTACAGCCTCAGTTCCACCAACTCCAGCGTCCACTTCAGCCTCGACTCCGACCACGTCTACAGAAGGCTTCGTCATTGGAGTGCTCCGGACTCCACCACCACCTGAAGATCAAGCCTGAGTGTCGACTTAGCACTATGCATTTTCTAGGAACTTTTTGGTAACTTGTTGCCAAAGGGGGAGAAAATGTATAGATCATAGGCTTCGAGAGAGAGTGTTGCTTTTAATGTTGCTTTTATTCTCTCTTGTTTTATTTGGTGTTTTTTCGAACTTTGTTTGCTTTTGTTTGAGATACTATGTCATTGCTCGTGAGACATTGATGATCATGTGTTTGATCATAAGCTACACTTAATGTTTGCTTAATATTATCATCTTATCTATCTTATGTGATCATTCACTATTCTTGGTGATGAGTGCATGTATTTCATTCTTATCATTTTAAGCGCTCCACCAAGATGTATGTGACATGGAAGAGTAACCCATGACTCTAACTCCTTGTGCATTTGCAGTCCAAAGCAAATTTTAAATATGCACAAAATTAGGGGGAGCTCTTACTTGTCACATACTTCTCAAAGCGACGATATATTTCATGCTTATTATCATTTGTCGAAGCTTTGATCTATATGTTGTCATCAATTACCAAAAAGGGGGAGATTGAAAGTGCAACTATCCCTAGGTGGTTTTGGTAATTCATAACAACATATAGCTCATTGAGCTAATGCTATTCCAAGATGACTATTTCAGGAAAGCTCAATGATTGGCATGGCATGGATGTGAAAGTGGAACCCTCAAAATGCTAAGGACAAAGGATTGGCTCGAGCTCAAAAGCTCAAGACTCTTCATTTTATATTTTAGTGATCCAAGATCACATTGAGTCTTTAGGAAAAGCCAATACTATCAAGGAGGGATGAGGTGTTGCTTAATGAGCCTTTTGCTTCATGTGCTTAGTGATATGCTCCAAAACCCTCAACTTCTTTCCCATATCCACATATGACCTAAACCCTAAGTCAAACTCGGTCCTACCGATTCTTTCTATCCAGCGCCACCGAGTTTCACTTGTCATAAGCCACTGCCAAACCCTAGCAATTCGGTTCTACCGATAGGGATCTCAGTCTCACCGAGATGGGATTGCAAACTCTCTGTTTCCCTTCCGTAACTTTTCGGTCTCACCGAAAGAGCAAATTGGTCCCACCGAGATTGCAATGTAAACTCTCTGTTTCCCTTTTGTAACTTTTCGGTCTCACCGAAAGAGAAAATCGGTCCACCGAGTTTGCCTGACCAACTCTCTGGTTAGGTTATTACCGAACTCGGTCTCACCGAGTTTGTCTAATCGGTCTCACCGAGATTACATTATGCCCAAACCCTAACCATATCTGTCCTACCGAGTTGCATGTCAGTCCCATCGAAAATCTCTAACGGTCACTAGGTTTACCTTTTCGGTCTGACCGAGTTTGTTGATTCGGTTCCACCGAGATTGGAAAATTGTGTGTCACGGTTGGATCTCGTGTGGAGGCTATATATACCCCTCCACCTCCTCTTCATTTGTGGAGAGAACTATCAGAACACATACACAATTCCAACTCATATGTTCTGAGAGAGAACCACCTACTCATGTGTTGAGACCAAGATATTCCATTCCTACCATATGAATCTTGATCTCTAGCCTTCCCCAAGTTGCTTTCCACTCAAATCTTCTTTCCACAAAATCCAAATCCTATGAGAGAGAGTTGAGTGTTGGGGAGACTATCATTTGAAGCACAAGAGCAAGGAGTTCATCATCAACACACCATTTGTTACTTCTTGGAGAGTGGTGTCTCCTAGATTGGCTAGGTGTCACTTGGGAGCCTCCGACAAGATTGTGGAGTTGAACCAAGGAGTTTGTAAGGGCAAGGAGATCGCCTACTTCATGAAGATCTATCGCTAGTGAGGCAAGTCCTTCGTGGGCGATGGCCATGGTGGGATAGACAAGGTTGCTTCTTCGTGGACCCTTCGTGGGCGGTTGCTTCTTCGTGGACCCTTCGTGGGTGGAGCCCTCCGTGGACTCGCGCAACCATTACCCTTCGTGGGTGGAGCCCTCCGTGGACTCGCGCAACCGTTACCCTTCGTGGGTTGAAGTCTACATCAACGTAGATGTATGATAGCACCACCTATCCGAACCACGGGAAAAACATCCGTGTCTCCAACTGTGTTTGAATTCTCCAAACCCTTCCCTTTACATTCTTGCAAGTTGCATGCTTTACTTTCCGCTGCCAATATACTCTTTGCATGCTTGCTTGAATTGTGAGATGATTGCTTGACTTGTCCTACAATAGCTAAAATCTACCAAGAACTAAAATTGGGAAAAGGTTAAGTTTTTATTTGGTCAAGTAGTCTAATCACCCCCCTCTAGACATACTTTCGATCCTACAGTTCCTCAAGGTTTCCTCGCCAACCTTCAAGTCTCTCCTACCTTGGAAGACCAGATTTGCCAAGCTCAGCTTCTTGATGCTATGGTGAAAAAGTTGAAGATTGGGATTGCCAAGAGTCGACCCAAGTACAAGTGCTACCGCCTTGATGACAAGGACACTCTCTTCTTCAAGGATCGTATTGTTGTACCCAAAGGTGACCTCCGTAAAGTGATCATGTACGAGGCTCACAATTCTCTCCTCTCCATCCACCCTGGGAGCACGAAGATGTATCAGGACCTTAAGCAGGCTTATTGGTGGACTCAAATGAAGCGCGAGATTGCTCAATTCATGAATGAATGTGATGTCTGCAGAAGAGTGAAGGCAGAACACCAAAGGCCAGCAGGTCTCCTCCAACCTCTTGCCATTCCAGAATGGAAGTTTGACCACATTGAAATGGACTTCGTGACTGGGTTTCCAAAGTCCAAGCGTGGCAATGATGCTATATTCGTTGTCATCGACAAACTCACCAAAGTGGCTCACTTTCTGCCTATTAAAGAGTCGATCACTGCAGCTCAATTGGCGGAACTCTATACCTCTCGAATTGTCTCTCTGCACGGTATTCCTCAAGTGATCTCTTCAGACCGTGGCAGCATCTTTACCTCGAAGTTTTGGGATTCTTTTCAGAAGGCCATGGGCACCAACATCCGCTTCAGCACAGCTTCCCATCCGCAAACTAGCGGTCAAGTCGAGCGTGTCAACCAGATTCTTGAAGATATGCTCAGGGCTTGTGTGATCTCCTTCGGCATGAAGTGGGAGGATTGTCTTCCTTATGCTGAATTCTCCTACAACAACAGTTTTCAAGCAAGTTCGCGCAAGGCCCCTCTTGAAATTCTGTATGGCAGGAAGTGCCGTACCCCTCTCAACTGGTCTGAAACCGGTGAACGTCAGCTTTTGGGTAATGACTTAATCACAGAAGTAGAAGAAATGTGCAAAGTCATTCGAGATAACCTCAAAGCAGCCCAATCCCGTCAGAAGAGCTACTATGATAGTAAGCACCGCGATTTGGCTTTCGAGATCGGAGATCATGTTTACCTCCGCGTCTCTCCTATGAAAGGTATTCGTTGCTTCGGTATCAAAGGGAAGGTTGCCCCCAGATACGTGGGACCTTTCAAAATTGTCAGCAAGAGAGGCGACCTTGCCTATCAACTCGAGCTTGCTTCAAACATTGCAAATGTTCATGACGTGTTCCATGTCTCTCAGCTCCGAAAGTGCTTCAAGACTCCTGACCGCACCGTCAACTTCGAGGACATTGAGCTCCAAGAAGATCTCTCTTATCGTGAGCACCGAGTTGCTATTGTTGAAGAGACTGAACGCAAGACTCGCAACAAGTCAATCAAATTTCTCAAAGTCAAGTGGTCACACCATTCCGACCGTGAAGCTACCTGGGAACGCGAGGATCATCTCCGCTCTGAGTACCCGGTGTTCTTTCAGTCCTAGATCTCGGGACGAGATCCTTTCGTAGTGGTGGAGTGTTGTAACACCCCGGATGTAACTTTCCCAATTTGTACTCCAACTCTTGCCGTTTCCGGCGTTAAGTTATATTTATTTCCTCGGGTTCGGGTTTTTGTCTCCGTGTGTTGTTGTCGTTGTCATGCATCTCATATCATGTCATCATGTGCATTGCATTTGCATACGTGTTCATTTCATGCATTCGAGCATTTTCCCCGTTGTCTGTTTTGCATTCCGGCGTTTCGTTCTCCTCCGGTGGTCATTTCTAGCTTTCTTTCGTGTGTGGGTATTAAACATTTCCGGATTGGACCGAGACTTGCCAAGCGTCCTTGGTTTACTACCGGTAGACCGCCTGTCAAGTTTCGTACCATTTGGACTTCGTTTGATACTCCAACGGTTAACCGAGGGACCGAAAAGGCCTTGCGTGTGTTGCAACCCAACACCCCTCCAATTTTTCCCAAAACCCACCTAACTCTGCTCCATGTTCTAGAGCGTTCGATCACGATCGCGTGGCCGAAAACCGCACCTCATTTGGACTCTCCTAGCTCCTCCTATGCCTATATAAAGACCCCCTTGAAAAATCCCGGATCCCCTCCTCCTCAAACCCTAGATCCAACCCACCGCGCCGCGCCGGACAAAACCACGCCGACGGACACGTCTGGATCCTCCCTGGCGCGCCACGTGGTGCGCTGCCATTCGCTGCGCGGCCCGCCCCACTTCGCCACCGCCGCCGGCCCGGGAGGCCCAGGAGGGGCCCCCGAGGCCTGTTGACCCGCGCCGCCGCCCGGGGCCTTCGTCCCCGCTGCCGGCCGCCCACCGGAACTCCAGCCGCCGCCCGCCCGAAGCTCCTCGCCGGGGCCGCCGCTCCACCGCGCCGGCGCCGCCTCGACCCGGCCCGGCCGCCCCGCGCGCCATCGCCGGCGCCGCCACATCCGGCCGCCGTGCCCGCCACCGCCGACCCCGGAGTCCGCCGCCTCCTCCTCACCCTCGGGTCCGGCCGGCGAGCCCCCCTCCTCCGGCGAGTTTCTCCTCCGGCCGACGAACCTCGTGCTCCGTGCGATCCAGATCTGGATCGGGGTGAACAGTGAAACCCTAGGTAAAATTTCGTCTAAGTCCCTGATAATTTTAGTTCAAGTGCTCATGTTCACGGCTCCCTAACTTTGCATTCGTAGCTCCAATTCATGCATATAGCATATTAAAATGTTCATCTCAGTGAGTACATCATTTCATTCCATTGCATTATTTTCATTTGACTTCATCTTGATGCCCGAAATGCTGTTAGAAGAGGGCTACTTGAGTTATTTGTCAGATCTGCTACTCCGTTTAGGTTATTGTCATTTTTGCCATGATTATAGTGTGCATGATATGCCAATGTGCTCTACATATGTTTTGTTAAGGGTTTGTCATCTTTCCAGAGGTGCAACCCATGTATTTTTAGGATGTGTGTGGTGACTTGTGCAAGCTTGCAAAGTGGTGCACTTGCTAATTCTGTTTTCAGGGACTTAATGATTTCACTAAGTCCTGGAGCTGTTCATCTCATGATGCCATATGTTCTTGTTGTTTCCTAGTGATCCGTGCCTCTTTTGAGGATGATCAGTAAGGATGTTTTGTTAATATTGTAGTGCTCTAACCATCCATGTATTTGTTTGCAATTATGGAGCACCCTAGCTTGAGTCAATCGAGCTCTACTTTTGCTACTTTGTGAATCTGGGCAGATTGTCAACTTGTTTGCAATTTTGCCGATGATGTTGTAGTTGATCCGTGCATGCTATGCTATTGTTCTTGCCATGTCTAGCTTACATTTTGTGCCTTCTTTATGGGTGAATGCTTGTCTTGCCATTACTTGCACCATAGTGAGTGCATCGAGCTCGTAAACATGCCTACTTGAGTTATATTTCAGCATGTGCCAGTTTTCACAAAGTCTGAAAACTGATTATGTTTTTGCTATGTTCACATGCTTGCAATTGTATTTTCTGATCCCTTTTGGCTCAAGGTCACTAAGGGACTTTTGTTAAGATCTTTGAGTTGCTCCATGCCATGCTTTACTTTGCCATGTTCAGGTCCTGTAACATGTAGTTTTGTTGCTCCGAAGAGGGCTACCTGATCTGAAATTCCAGACAAGTGTTAATTTCACTAAGTCTGAGATCTGTTTGCCATTTGCATTTTTGCCATGCTTGTTTGAACCTGTTAATGGATGAATTGGCCGTAGCTCAGTGCTAGACTTTTGGTAAGCATCCTGTGTGCATCCCTGCCATGTATTTTGTTGTCATGTTTGGGTGCTGTAGCATGTTCATCTCATTGCATTTAGATGCCTACTTGCTGTAAATCGCAGACCGGTGTCATTTTTGAATCGCTTGCCATTTCCAAACCGTAACTCCGATTCCGGCGTTCTTTATATCGTTTTCAAGCGATTTCATTTCATCTTTCCAGTGGAACACTTGGTTTTCCAAGTTGAGGCAAGGTTCTTGCATTTCCTGTCATATCTTGCATTTTGCATCCCGCATCGCATTCCGCACAGCATATCATCTTTGCATCGTGTTGTTTGAGTTTGCACGTGGTTGATTGTATCCTTGTTGCTTGTTTGTCTTGTTTGGGTAGAGCCAAGAGACGAGTTCGCTAACGAGGAGCCCGTTGAGTTTTCTTTTGAGGTTCCAGTCAACTCTGACAATTGTGCAGGCAAGATGATCATACCCTCGAAATCACTACTATCTTTGCTATGCTAGTTTGCTCGCACTTTTTCTATGCCATTGCTACGATCCCTACCACTTGCTTTCAAGCCTTCCAAATTGCCATGTCAAACCTCTAACCCACCATTTCTAGCAAACCGTTGATTGGCTATGTTACCGCTTTGCTCAACCCCTCTTATAGCGTTGCTAGTTGCAGGTGAAGATTGGAGGCCGTTCCTTGTTGGAACATTTATTTACTTGCTGGGATATCATTATATTACTTTGTCATCTTAAGGCATCTATATACTTGGTAAAGGGTGGAAGGCTCGGCCTCTCGCCTAGTGTTTTGTTCCACTCTTGCCGCCCTAGTTTCTGTCATATCGGTGTTATGTTCCCGGATTTTGCGTTCCTTACGCGGTTGGGTTATAATGGGAACCCCTTGATAGTCCGCCTTGAATAAAACTTCTCCAGCAATGCCCAACCTTGGTTTTACCATTTTCCACCTAGCCTTTTCCCTTGGGTTTCGCGGACTCAAGGGTCATCTTATTTTAACCCCCCCGGGCCAGTGATCCTCTGAGTGTTGGTCCAACCTAGAGCACCGTGCGGGGCCGTCCCTTGGAAACTTGGGTTACGTTGGCTCCCATATTCTTAGCTTATCCGGTGTGCCCTGAGAATGAGATATGTGCAGCTCCTATCGGGATTTGTCGGCACAGCGGGCGGTGTTGCTGGACTTGTTTTACCATTGTCGGAGTTGTCTTGAATTACCGAGATACCGAGTCTGATCAGAACGTCTTGGGAGGAGGTCTATTACTTCATTGACCGTGAGAGCTTGTCATGGGCTAAGTTGGGACTCCCCAGCAGGGATTTGAACTTTCAAAAGTTGTGCCCGCGGTTATGGGCAGATGGGAATTTGTTAATGTCCGGTTGTAGATAACTTGAACCTTAATTAGTTAAAATGAATCAACTGAGTGTGTTACCGTGATGGCCTCTTCTCGGCGGGTCCGGGAAGTGGACACGGTGTTGGAGTAATGTTTGCGCAGGTTGCTCTCTAGTTTCTCGCTCGCGCTTTGCCTCCTCTTCTCGCTCTCCTTTGCGAATAAGTTAGCCACCGTACTTGCTAGTCGCTTGTTGCAGCTCCACTTATATTTACCTTGTCTTACCTATAAGATTAAATAGTCTTGATCGCGAGGGTGCGAGATTGCTGAGTCCCTGTGGCTCACAGATTACTATTACACCAAATGCATGGCCTGATGATTCCGCTCCAGGAGACGCGTATGAGCTCAAGTGGGAGTTCGACGTAGACTCTCAACGTTACTATGTTTCCTTTCCTGATGATCAGTAGTGGTGCCAAGTTGGGGGTGTTTGGGACAGTGTCGCATGTTGGGTTCTCTTTTTTTTGGCACCATAGTCGGGCCATGAGTGTTTGGATGTTGTAATGTTATTTCTGTACTTGATTAACATGGCGAGTGTAAGCCAACTATGTTATCTCCCCTTTTATTATCATATTACATGGTATGTTGTGAAGATTGCCTAACTTGCGACATATGCCTTCAATGCGATTATGTCTCTAAGTCGTGCCTCGACATGTGGGAGCTATAGTCGCATCGAGGGTGTTACAGCAGATGTCCTCATGAAAGGACTTAGTCATGGAGCCATCGCTACGGGTTAACTTGAAAGGGTTAAACCGGACAAGGGGACACGAGAGTTTTATACTAGTTCGGCCCCTTCGATGAAGGTAAAAGCCTACGTCTAGTTGTGATTGGTATTGCTGGGGTTTCGAAGACCAGGGAGTGAATCCACTTTGTCTGGCTTCGAGTTGTTGTTCTCTGTCCCTAAACCGCCGTCGGATCACCCCTTTATATACTCAGGAGGACCCCGACCGGTTTACAGAGTCCCGAGGCTGGCTCATACAAGTGTCCGCCTCGGTCTCTTCTTTCCTATCTTACAATGCAAGTTAATACAATCATGGCGGTTTACTATCATGGGCCCTAAATCGCCTGCGGGCTCTGGGCCTCTAAGCTTTATCCGTAAAGCACCATCTTCTGGAGTTCCTTGGGCTTCAGTATAGCTGAAGGTGAACCGGCCCCTCCTGGGCGGTTTACCCTCAGAGTTTATATCCTCAACATTAGGCCCCAGATTATTTTGAACCTGTTCATGTCAATCTTCAATCCTTGAATTTCTGGCAATTCTTGTAAACCGCCATATTGACTTTTCCCTGTCAACTTTGGTGAATCTCCATGACGTCATCTTGTGTTACTGTAGTAAATCATTGTAGCGTCATCCCTCTATAAAAAGTTTTATAAAGATTCCTTTCTCTTTAATTAATTTCCGAAGATCGAGGCGACAACTGCATCTTCTTTTGCCGCTTCCGACTCCTTGATTTTCGCGCCTGCTGTTTTCCCCACTTCTTTATAAATAAGACCGGGGCGCCTTCCATTCTCTCCCTTTCCAAACCGCATCGTCTTCTTCCTCGCGACCTGAAGGCCTCGAGTATCGCCGCCGCCGCCGTCGTTGATCTTCCAGCCCGCACCAACAAGGCCACTGCATCGACCTGACTCTGACCAGAAATCGATGGCGAACCTCCGCAGCTCGTCCACATCCATGAGTTCTTCTCCTTCCCCTTCTCAGATCTGCATTGGAACTTTGTTGAGTTCGTCGGCAGTCATCGCCGCCCGATGCAAACCCTTGTTAGTATTCACTTCCAATGCCCTGTTTAGATCGTAAAAACAATGTAGAACTGCTGCGGCAATTGTTTGTGCTTATCTTGCATAAAAATAGATCTCATTTCCATTGTTTGGAAACCCTCTTCGAGTGTATGAACTTCTCTGCACTGTTTTTAGGTCTAGAAATATTTCTTTCCAGAGCGATCGTTTGATCCAAAATAATAATTGCAACTTGTGAAACCTGTTTGTTCCATACTTAGCAAATTTTCAGCTTGGGGTTCTGCCTCCAAAAGGCGGTTTATCCTTTGGTGTTGATAATCCGTCGTATGTCATTAGCCCTCTCTTAAATCGCCATCTAGACTTTGAACAGCCATGCCCGGTTTACTTCATATATATACCTTGAACTGCCGGTTTAACATTTGACAAACACATACGAACCGCCAATCGTAAACCGTCCATTTTCCTTTTACAGACTTTGTAAGATGACAAAGCAATTTGCTGCTTGCAATTGGGTTCCGTCTCGTATCACAGAAACACAAATCAATGAACATGTCACCACCGGCGCTTTAGCTTAAAAAAATGTCCTCCATTGGCGAGTTCCTGGCCCTGAGTGCCCCCCTGAACCTCAAGATGGAGAAGTGATTGTATTTTTGCAACATTTGGCTCGAGGTTTCAGTCCTCCCGGATCAAAATTTTCCGGGATGTTCTTGCCAGGCTCCAACTTCACCCTCAAGATATTGGACCAAATTCTGTGTCTAACATATGCAATTTCCAAGTATTCTGCGAGGTTTATCTGCAGGAAGAACCAACTGTCGATCTCTTTCTTGATCTCTTTCACTTAAACCGCCGGACGGAATTTTCCGATGGACCTAATACTGAACTTGGCGGTGTGTCAATCCAAAAGAGGAAAGAGGTTGATTTTCCTCACACCAAACTTCACAGCCATCCAAAAGACTGGAACCAAACCTGGTTCTACTGTCAGAATACTGACCCTGCTGAAGAGAATCCCTTGCCGGGCTACCGTCTACATCGGCTCAGCAATAATCACCCTTTACCTTAGAGATTGCCTGCCAAAGATCGACAAGCCTATGCACCTCAACTCGCCAAACTCCGGGCTCTCCTTGCCAATGGTTTAACTGGTGTTGATCTCGTCCGTTGCTGGATTTCATGGTGCATTCTCCCTTTAAGCCGCCGGCCCGGATTGATGTTTGAATATACCGGCAGCACCAATGATCCTCAACAGTTTAATTTAATATAACTGACTAATGATGAAGTCAGTGAGAGTGTAAAGAAATTACTTGATGAACCGCTCACCGTATGTACTCAAATTGGTCTGCGTCCTTTTTACGCCTCCAACAAACCGCCAGCAGTAAGGATTTTAACCTTGTACTTTTCCTGATCCTTCTCCGCTTTGACATTGCTATAATAACCCCTTTGTGCAATCCCATAGGCCAGTAGCTCCTTTTGGAAAAGGAAATCTCAAGACAAAGTAGCTAAGGATCCTCGTGGTAAGACCAAGGTCATCAAGAAAGCTGCCAAAAAGAAAATTGCTGAATCTTCGGAGCCGCCAGAAGATGTCGATGACTCGGCTGAAGAGGTAAAGTTTGACTCCCTTGACTTCTATCAGTATATTTTACTGATAATGATTATTTCCAGGACGATGCGGAGGCCAGCCACGCAGATCATGTTGAGGTAATTTGTCTTTGTTCTGACTCAGAACTTGTGCCGGTTCAACGATTTCGCCGTGTAGTTAAGAAAGCGAAATGCTCTCACCCTGTTGTTCATTTGGATCAAAAACTTTCTTTGAAGACACAGCAAACCGAAGGGCGTCGCACAACCCGACACAGTGGTCAACAGGTCACTTCTTTCGGTTTACCTCATACCCCAAACCGAAAACGTCGTCCAGAGGTTGCTTGTTCTCCTGAAAAATGTTATCTTTTGAAAGGTTTCTTCCGATGCCCTCTCAATTCATCTGATTCAAATTATCAGGCATCTTCTAATTCGTCTGGCGGTTCATCAACCACTCAGCTGCCTCCACTGAAAACCGTCCCTGGGTAAGTGTGTAATCTTCCCTTCTCTTTCATAACTCAGTTGACCATTCTAATCTTTGTTTTAATATTAGTGCTCAAGCTCGTTTGAGTAAGAAGGCCAAGACCAATGCCCCTACCGGTGAAGTTGAACTAGAGAAAGCTCCTGAGGATCTTGATAACAATCTTGATAATCTCATGGATGATTTTGTCCCGCTAGAGCCAACTATCAATGCTAATCCACCAGAAGCTGATCCGGCCATACATGAGGATACCTCAAGTCCACATGCTATGCCTGCAAGTCCGGTTGCTGATCCACTGAAGTCAAGTGCTAATCCGCCAAGCCCAGCCAAAGACGATGACATTATTATTACTGGCACTGCTTATACCGCTCCGGGCGATCCAGTGGTCTTGGCAAAACATACCGCCAAGGATGAATTTATTTCAATGGGCAAGAAGAAGACGGAAACTGATATGTCAAAATGTGCTAATCTTTCTGCCCAGGATCTTCATTCCGAATTATTGAACCGGCTTTATACAAGCCAAGATCATGAGGCTGACTTGGTAAATCTGATGAAGGAACATTATGAGGTAAATATTTTCCTCCTTATCTTTGTATTCTATCTGCCTTGTATCCTGTAGCCCCCAAGGGTCAGTTTAGCTTGTAAAAACAAAATGGGACATTGAATTTCCAAACTGCACGTTGTTGACTGTTAAGTAGTTTGAACAGATACACATTAGCCCCCAAGTACCAGGATTGAAACTTGTATGAATCCTTGGGACTTTGAATAAGCAGTAAGAAAGAAGGAATCCGCATTAGCCCCCAAGTGCCAGGATTGAAACTTGTATGAATCCTTGGGACTTTGAATAAGTAGTAAGAAAGAAGCAATCCGCATTAGCCCCCAAGTGCCAAGTGTAGAACCGGTTGTATGCTTGGGACTTTTGATAAAATATTGAAATTCTCCTCTTGATTTTGGCAGGCTGACATAAACCATCAACGGACACAGATTGCTGATCTTCAAGAGAGTATGAAATCTCATCAAGAAGAATCTTCCAAAGCCAAAGATGAACTTCGAGCCACTTCAACTTCCATGGAAAGACTGAAGGAAGAATTCAAGACGGAGCGTGCCAATTGGGACACTGAGAAGGGAACATTGCTGAAACGGGCTGAAGATGCCGAATCTGCTCTTAAACCGGTGGCAGACGAACTTTCTGGGTTGAAACATCAAGTGAACGCCATGACCTCCGCAGTATTTGCTAAGTACTCCTGGCAAGGTATTTGAAATATCCATCTTGCAAGGTGCCGGTTGAAATATGAAATTCTTAAACCATTGCAGGTAGCCGCATTACTTATCTGGAACAACTATACACCGGTGCTCAATGGGTTATCTGCGCAGCATCCTATGACAATCCGGCCCCAACACTGATCAAGGACACTCTCGCAAGGTTATCCATGGTACCAGCACAGCTAGAAGAGTTGAAGCGATCTGCTGCCAGGGCTAGCGCTTTGTTGGCACTTACCCGAGCCAAAGCGTGGATAGCTGACTTGGATCCGGTTGACCTTGCCAAAGGCTTTCCAAGTACACAAGAAAACGAGGCAGATTTTGATGATGCAGCCCTTAAAAGAGTGACAAGGGAAATGTGTCCTCTGGCGAGTCAGCTGGCAGAAGATGCTAACTTGACGGTTCATCGGTCTTATTATGATGCCAACAACAAACGGATTAACCCTGTCATTCTGGAGGCGCAAAATCTTATTCCAGGAAACCGTAAGCACACTTATGCCCCTGACATTGATCCATCCGAACTTATCAGTGAAGAAGCTATCTTTCAGGCCTTAACCCGGATTGACTGGACCACTACAAACTTCCAACCGCTAGGTGGGGAGGAGGAAGCTGAGCCGACGCCAGATGACCCATCAACATCGCATCAACATGGTAATGAAACTTGGTCCGGCCATTATAGTGATACTCGATAAACCTTGTTCTGCTGGAAACACCATATTTTGGGCCTTCAAGCGCCTTGTAATAGGCTAGTAAAAATACTTTGATCCATTGCCACCGTGCACTGGGATACACTTTGCGTTGATTTTCCATGAGAATCTCAGTACTGGCTTATGTATTTTTACAATATTATGCAATCCCTGTGCCTGCATAAGGAAAATCTGTCCAGGCGGTTTACCACCGGACGGGTCAAAATATCCAACTTGGTAAGCAACTATGGTTGCATCAATAATAAATCATACCTGTGATATAAAACATTGCTGTCGGTTTACCAATTGTGATTTGAAGAAGGGTGAAAACCCAACCTCCACCGTACCATGTTGGTATATATATGATATAGAACCGGGTTGTGATGAACACCGGCCGATTGCTGGAGACGAAGCATCAAAGCCAGACCGGTTATGAAGGATGCCGGATTACCTTTAATTGCATACTAGAACAGAAGGTCCGTAAGCCATGCCGGGTTAAAAAACTCTGGTTTAACATAGACCTCAAGAAAAAGAAAAACTTGGCAAAAAAGCAAACAAAAAACTGTAGTCGAGGCTTTGCGAGGGCTGCCAGGCCCAAATCGAGGCTTTTCATGGGCTGCCAGGCCACTGAGTTAAACCATTTTGGCAAAGCCTTTCAAGATGGCCCTCCAACTAACCAATCATCGTTTTAACTTTGACAAGTTCAGGGTCTCAATGAGAGTAACTATCAAACGTTCGAAGGGTCGTGCCAGGATTACCTGGATAGGAGTGGCTTACTTGATGAAGGCAGGTTAACCCGGGGTTTTAGGTGAATACACCAGGCTTCCAAGCCATGGGTCGATACCCAGCTACAAGGGTCCTTTCAAACTCTTTGGTATTTGACGCAAAGAGCCCCCAAGTAACTTTGTGAGCAGTGCTCAATAGGTGCCTATGTTTGAGTTGTGCGTAGCAACAAGACTCTCGTTGGCCCCTTGGTTGTGAAGCTCCCAAGCTTTGTTGTGGTGTGATAGCCACATTAAGAGGGTAGTAACACTATGTTCTCTTTGGTGAATACACCTATGTTTGAACAGGAATCCCCCAAGTTTTGTTGTGGCATAATAGCCGCATTAAGAGGGTAGTAACGCTATGTTCTCTTTGGTGAATACACCTATGTTTGAACAGGAAGCCCCCAAGTTAACAGATATCTGAAGGAAAAAACGGCGGAGGCCCTGCTTGATAGCAAGGATGCCGGTTTATTATATTGATCATAATATATACATTGTTGAAATATGTACATATGAAAAGCCTGTGGCTTCAAGTATAATAAGGCCATAGGAGAGCTATGTTCCATGGCCGCCGGGTCTCCTCCTCAGAGCTACGTGAGTCTTCTCGAACGTTAATGAGGTAGTATGATCCGTTGTGCAGATTTTTGCTGACCACAAAAGGCCCTTCCCAAGGTGGGGATAACTTGTGCATATCAGTCTGGTCTTGAATGAGCCGAAGTACCAAATCGCCTTCTTGAAAGGTTCTTGTCTTAACCCGACGGCTGTGATAACGCCACAGGTCTTGTTGATAAACCGCCGACCGAGCCAAAGCCATGTCCCTCTTCTCATCTAATAGGTCCAGCACCTCTTGGCGTGCTTGCTCATTGTCCGCTTCAACATAATTCGCGACTCGGGGCGAGTCGTGACGAATATCACTTGGGAGGACAGCCTCAGCCCCATAGACCAGGAAAAAGGGTGTATATCCCGTAGATCGGTTTGGGGTGGTATTTATACTCCATAACACAGATGGTAATTCTTCCACCCAACAACCCGGCGTCCGCTTCAAAGGAACCATGAGCCGAGGCTTGATACCCTTCAGGATTTCTTGATTCGCCCTCTCAGCTTGACCATTAGACTGGGGGTGAGCCACAGACGCTACATCAAGCCGGATGTGCTCTCGTTGGCAGAACTCCTCCATCTCACCTTTAGAAAGGTTCGTACCATTATCTATAATGATGCTATGTGTAAAGCCGAAACGGAAAATAATCTTTTTGAGAAATTGAACTGCCGTGGCTGCATCACATTTACTGACGGGCTCCGCTTCAACCCTTTTGGTGAACTTGTCAACCACCACCAACAGGTGGGTCTTCTTGTCCTTAGAACGCTTAAAAGGTCCAACCATATCAAGCCCCCAAGTAGCAAACGGCCAAGTGATGGGGATCATACGTAACTCTTGAGCAGGAACATGAGCTCGACGTGAAACTTTCTGACAAGCGTCACACCGCTTTACCAAGTCTTCCACATCAGAATGAGCTGTCAACCAGTAGAACCCGTGTCGGAAAGCCTTAGCAACCAAGGACTTTGAGCAGACATGGTGACCGCAATCCCCTTCATGGATTTCCCGTAGAATCTCTTGTCCTTCTTCAGGAGAAACACAATGTTGGAATACGCCTGAAACGCTAGAACGGTGCAACTCACCATTGTGAACAACCATAGACTTGGACCGCCGGACTATCTGCCTGGCGAAAAGTTCGTCTTCTGGTAATTCGCCCCGGTTCAGATACACCAAATATGGAACCGTCCAATCCGGAGTGGCATGTAAAACGGCTACCAACTGGGCCTCCGGATCAGGAATAGCTAAATCCTCCTTTGTAGGTAACTTTACAGACGGGTTATGCAAGATATCTCGAAAGGTATTAGGTGGTATTGGTTTACGCTGAGATCCCAGACGGCTTAGAGCATCTGTTGCTTCATTCTTGCGCCGGTCGATGTGCTCCACCTGATAACCCTTAAAGTTACCTACCACAATATCCACCTCGCGCCTATAAGCCGCCATGAGTGGGTCCTTAGAATCCCAAGTACCAGAAACTTGCTGAGCCACCAGATCGGAATCTCCAAAGCATCGGACCCGGCTTAAGTTCATTTCCTTAGCTAGAAGAAGACCGTGGAGCAAGGCCTCGTACTCCGCTGCATTGTTAGTACAAGGAAACATTAAGCGGAGAACATAACAAATCTTATCTCCTCGAGGGGAAGTGAGGACAACTCCAGCCCCCGAGCCTTCCAGCTGACTGGATCCATCAAAGTGAATGGTCCAGTATGTATTATCCGGTTTGTCTTCTGGTGCCTGTAACTCGGTCCAATCATTAATGAAGTCCACAAGCGCCTGAGATTTGATGGCTGTTCGGGGCATATACTTCAAACTGTGGGGACCAAGCTCGATCGCCCACTTCGCAACCCGGCCAGTTGCCTCTCTATTCTGGGTTATATCGCCCAAGGGAGCAGAACTGACCACTGTGATAGGATGACCTTGAAAATATTGCTTGAGTTTCCTACTTGCCATAAAAACTCCATATACTAGCTTCTGCCAATGCGGATATCTTTGCTTTGATTCGATCAGTACTTCACTGATATAATAAACTGGTCGTTGAACCGGAATATTCTTTCCCGGCCTCCTTACGCTCAACCACAATCGCCACACTGACCGCTCGGGCATTGGCAGCCACGTACAACAATAGGGGTTCATTATCAACTAGAGCAGCGAGGACTGGTAGTTCAGCTAGCTGCCGCTTCAACTCCTCGAATGCCGCATTGGCGGCGTCACTCCAGACGAATTTATCTGTTTTCTTCAACATCTGATACAGGGGAATCGCCTTCTCTCCCAAACGGCTGATAAATCAGCTGAGGGCTGCAATCCGGCCCGCCAAACGCTGAACATCATTGATACACGCCAGTTTAGCCAAGGATGTAATTGCTTTGATCTTTTCCGGATTTGCCTCAATACCCCTGTTAGACACAAGAAAACCCAAGAGTTTGCCTGCCGGAACACCAAAAACGCATTTGTCCGGGTTGAGCATCATCTTGTAAACCCGAAGATTGTCGAATGTCTCCTTGAGGTCATTTATCAGGGTTTCCTGCTTCCTGGATTTTACCACAATATCATCCACATAGGCATGAACATTACGCCCGATCTGTTTGTGAAGACAATTTTGCACACAACGCTGGTAGGTTGCTTGGGCACTCTTGAGCCCAAAAGGCATAGAAACATAGCAGAAGGCTCCAAAGGGAGTGATGAAAGCTGTCTTCTCCCGGTCCTTAACTGCCATCTTAATCTGATGATAACCTGAATACGCATCCAGGAAACTCAGGCGCTCAGAACCCGCCGTTGCATCAATGATCTGATCAATACGCGGGAGAGCGAAAGGATCTGCCGGGCAAGCTTTATTCAAATCAGTGTAGTCCACACACATACGCCAAGTGCCATTTTCCTTAAGAACAAGCACCGGATTAGCCAACCATTCGGGATGAAACACTTCGACAATAAACCTAACATGCCAGTAGCCGGGCTACCTCTTCACCCATGGCCTTGCATCTTTCTTCGTTAAAACGGCGAAGGTACTGCTTGACCGGTTTAAACTCAGGATCAATATTTAGACTGTGCTCAGCGAGTTCCCTCGGTACACCTGGCATGTCAGAAGGTTTCCATGCAAAGATGTCCCGGTTCTCACGGATGAACTCGATGAGTGCGCTTTCCTATTTCGGATCCAGATTTGTATTGATACTAAACTGCTTGGACGAATCACCAGGGACGAAGTCAACAAGTTTAGTTTCATTAGCCGGTTTGAACGTCAGGGCCGGGTCATGCTCAGTCGTAGGTTTCTTTAGAGGGGTCATGTCCGCTGGATCCACATTGTCTTTATAGAATTTGAGCTCCTCTGTCGCACAAACCGATTCAGCATAGGCCGCTTCACCTTCCTCGCAATCCAAAGCAATCTTTCGACTCCCATGTACCGTGATCGTCCCCTTATAACCCGGCATTTTGAGCTATAGATAAACATAACAGGGTCTCGCCATGAACTTCGCGTAAGCCGGCCGTCCAAATAGCGCGTGATATGGACTCTGGATTTTCACCACCTCAAAGGTCAACGTCTCAGACCTAAAATCAAGCTCATCTCCGAACACGACTTCCAAAGCGATCTTTCCCACGGGGTATGCCGATTTACCTGGTACTACACCATGAAAAACAGTGTTTGACGGTTTAAGACTCTTATCTATCAATCCCATGCGACGGAAAGTCTCGTAGTACAGGATGTTGATACTGCTCCCTCCATCCATCAGAACCTTGGTAAACTTATAGCCCCCCAACTAAGGGGCTACCACCAAAGCTAGTTGAACCGGATTATCAACCCGGGGCGGGTGATCCTCTCTGCTCCATACAATGGGTTGTTCCGACCATCATAGATAGTGTGGTACGGCCGGTTCAACAGTATTGACTGCCCTCTTGTGAAGTTTCTGATCCCGCCTGCACAGGCTAGTAGTGAACACATGATACTGTCCACTGTTCAACTATTTGGGGTGACTCTGGTAACCTGACTATTGTCGATTCCCTTGGTTATTCTGCTGGTTATTACCATGGTTGTTCTGATGGCCCTGGTTGTTCTGAAATCCAGAGCTTGACCCACCGCCCCCCATGGAAACCTGGGCCTGAACCGCCCGGTGGATCCTGATCATACCGGTATAAATCAGATTTTTTGAACTCCCTCATTATGTGACAATCCTTCCAAAGATGTGTGGAAGGGACCTCCTTGGTTCCATGCTTCGGGCAGGGCTGGTTTAACAAATACTCCAGATTCATGCCGCGCTGGGGCGGTTTACCTTTGCGACGCTGCATATTTGTGTTAGCCACCAAATCTGAATTATCCGCTTTGCGCTTACTGTTATTCCCATGGCCTCCTTGGTTGTGGTGCTGCCCTTTTGCACCGCCGTTCTTCTTTCCCTTCTCCGGTTTGTCCTCCTCTGAATCCGGATCCTTGGTATTATCTGAATCGACATACTTAACTAAAGTGGCCATGAGTGTTGACATGTCGTTGCAATGACATTTGAGCCTTCCCAACTTCTGTTTCAACAGTTGCCCTCTAACGTTAATACTGCGGTGTCTGCAGTAATATGATCTGACGAATGCAAAATCGTCGAGACTCGTTTAACCCAATGGGTCGTGGACTAGATCTACAATTGACATCGGCTGCTTGCATGTATCCTTGAAGTTCTGGATGAACCGGCGCTTTAATTCGGCCCATGAATCGATAGAGTTGGTTGGCAAGCTCTTCAACCAACTGCGAGCTGTTCCTTCCAGTATCATGGTGAAATATTTAGCACATACTGCCTCATTCACATCTAACTGTTGGGGAACGTAGTAATTTCAAAAAACATTCCTACGCACACGCAAGATCATGGTGATGCATAGCAATGAGAGGGGAGAGTGTGATCTACGTACCCTTGTAGATCGACAACGGAAGCGTTTGGTTGATGTAGTCGTACGTCTCCACGGCCCGACCGATCAAGCACCGAAACTACGACACCTCCGAGTTCTAGCACACGTTCAGCTCGATGATGATCCCTGGACTCCGATCCAGCAAAGTGTCGGGGAAGAGTTCCATCAGCACGACGGCGTGGTGACGATCTTGATGCACTACCGTCTCAGGGCTTCGCCTAAGCACCGCTACAATATTATCGAGGACTATGGTGGAGGGGGGCACCGCACACGGCTAAGAATATGATCACACGGATCAACTTGTGTGTCTAGGGGTGCCCCCTTGCCCCCGTATATAAAGGAGCAAGGGGAGGAGGCCGGCCGGCCCCTATAGGCGCGCCAGGAGGAGTCCTCCTCCTAGTAGGAGTAGGACTCCTACTAGGAGGGGGAAGGAAGTGGGGAGGGAGAGGGAAAGGGGGGTGCCGCCCCCCCTCTCCTAGTCCAATTCGGACCAGGGGGAGGAGGCGCGCGGCCCACCCTGGCTGCCCCTCTCTCTCTCTCCACTAAGGCCCATAAGGCCCATTACTTCTCCCGGTAGGGTTCCGGTAACCCTCCGGCTCTCCGGTTTTCTCCGGAATCACCCGGAACACTTCCGGTGTCCGAATATAGCCGTCCAATATATTAATCTTTATGTCTCGACCATTTCGAGACTCCTCGTCATGTCCGTGATCACATCCGGGACTCCGAACTAACTTCGGTACATCAAAACTCATAAGCTCATAATATAACTGTCATCGAAACCTTAAGCGTGTGGACCCTACGGGTTCGAGAACAATGTAGACATGACCGAGACACGTCTCCGGTCAATAACCAATAGCGGAACCTGTATGCTCATATTTGCTCCTACATATTCTACGAAGATCTTTATCGGTCAAACCGCATAACAACATACGTTGTTCCCTTTGTCATCGGTATGTTACTTGCCCGAGATTCAATCGTCGGTATCTCAATACCTAGTTCAATCTCGTTACCGGCAAGTCTCTTTACTTGTTTCGTAATACATCATCTCGCAACTAACTCATTAGTTGCAATGCTTGCAAGGCTTATGTGATGTGCATTACCGAGAGGGCCCAGAGATACCTCTCCGACAATTGGAGTGACAAATCCTAATCTCGAAATACGCCAACCCAACATGTACCTTTGGAGACACCTGTAGAGCACCTTTATAATCACCCAGTTACGTTGTGATGTTTGGTAGCACACAAAGTGTTCCTCTGGCAAACGGGAGTTGCATAATCTCATAGTCATAGGAACATGTATAAGTCATGAAGAAAGCAATAGCAACATACTAAACGATCAGGTGCTAAGCTAATGGAATGGGTCATGTCAATCAGATCATTCACCTAATGATGTGATCCCGTTAATCAAATAACAACTCTTTGTTCATGGTTAGGAAACATAACCATATTTGATTAATGAGCTAGTCAAGTAGAGGCATACTAGTGACACTCTGTTTGTCTATGTATTCACACATGTATTATGTTTCCGGTTAATACAATTCTAGCATGAATAATAAACATTTATCATGATATAAGGAAATAAATAATAACTTTATTATTGCCTCTAGGGCATATTTCCTTCACTAACATCTCCATTGCCATCTCATAGCTCTCCACCCACGCCTCTGGCTGCAAATTGGCGGTGTAGTTTGGCACCTTAGGAGGTCCCTTAAAATCCTTTGGCAATCGCACATTACGCAATGCGGGAATTAAACATGGTACCCCTAGGGAACAAAACATCACCCCTGGCTCCACTACTAGGAAAAGGGCTAAAGATGAGATTGACACTAATGGCGCACTGTACATGTGGTGCGCCATTACTAAATACTAATGGCGCACCATGTGTTGGTACGCCATTAGTGTGCAAATACTAATGGCGCACCACATCCACGGTGCGCCATTAGTAGTTTTGAAAAAAACTACTAATGGCGCACTGTGGGTGTGGTGCGCCATTACTAGTTGAACTACTAATGGCGCACCACATCCACGGTGCGCCATTAGTAAAAAAAATTAAATTTTTTTCAAAATTACTAATGGCGCACCGTGGGAGTGGTGCGCCATTACTAGTTGAACTACTAATGGTGCACCATGCCACGGTGCGCCATTAGTAACTTGGCCACCACTTCCACCGAATGCACCCCCCCGTGGACCGCCTTTTCAGTTTAAAAAAAATAAAAAAATGACGGAAATGTCAAAAAATATAAAAGAAAATAAGTTTCCGATGTGATATGTGGTCTAGTTGTTAGAAAAATTTACAAACATGAATTTTCGACTTTTTTGCAAAATCTCTCGAGAATTTGTAAAAACAGGCATAACTTTTGCATACGAACTCGGATGAAAAAGTTTTTTATATGAAAGATCATCTACTCGAAAAGTTACGGGGCTTTTAAGATCTGGGGAGGCAAAAAAATTCAAAAAAAATTCAAACTTACTAATGGCGCACCTGCCCATGGTGCACCATTAGTATCTTCCCGCCTTCAAAATTCAAAATCAATAAAAAAATAAAAAAAGTTAGTAATGGCGCACCTGCCCATGGTGCGCCATTAGTATCTTCCCGCCTTCAAAATTCAATATAAATCAAAAAAATAAAAAAAAAGTTAGTAATGGCGCACCTGCCCGCGGTGTGCCATTACTATGGCGTATATATGGCTGGGCGTGGTCCTCTCCTCCTTACCTCTTCATTCTTTCTCCTCCACTCCACCTATCCTCCACTCCATCTCCTCCTCTCCTCTACTCCATCTTCCCTTCTCTCCTCCACCATACTACCCTCCTCCTCTCCGGCGACCCCCTCCTCCTCCTCTTC